>NC_041381.1:356196467-356244328 GCF_002162155.2 Triticum dicoccoides | reverse complement strand
GGGTCCGAGGTGCGGAGCGAGAGGGAGAGCAGGAGAAGGGGATGAGCACGGGAGGGAGTTGAGAGAGGCCTGAGGGGGTGCGTGGCATCCTTAGCCGATCCGGGGCGGGACGGCAAGCAGGAGGTGGCTCGGGCGCGTGCGCGCGCGCTCCGGCCACGCGCCTCTGTCCTACTGTCCCGAGGAGGAAGACGACAGGGAGGGCGCTGGTGGGCTGGGCCGGCCAGGGGGGGGGGGGAAGCTGGGCCGGCTGGTGGGCTGCACGGGTGAGGCCAGGTAGGCTTTACTCCTTTTATTTTTTTTTCTCTCTTTTTTGTTTTAACTCTGTTTTCTATTTTGCAGGTTTGTTTTGAATTTGGTTTTGAAACCAATTCAATTTATTTTGCTTCTGACAATATTTTTAGGAGCTAAAAGAATTAAAACAATGCTCCATAAGAATATTTCAGAATTATTGGACCTATATTTATTTAACAGTAGATATAAGTCCAATTCAAATAGCTATGATTTAAATTCGAAGTCCCAAAAATAATTCCTTAAAAATGTTCAATATTTTGGTTGGGACCAGAACCCTTACCAAAAATTATCAAACATTTAAGAAGAGCCTTTTGGAGCAATGAATAAGATTTCTAGGGTTTCTTGCCCCTCTTTTATTTAGGGTTTTGAGGCTTCCAATATTCCTCAATTCAAGTTTTAAAAATATAGACATGATGCACACATGAAGCTAACCTAGAGCAATGCCTGAAGCTAGGGATGTGACAAGAGGTGTAGAGGTGTACTGCGAGCGTCTATGTGTGAGAGAGACGACGCGAAAAAGAGAGTTCAATCGAGTCATTTATAGAGGGAGAGATCAAGGGAGTGTGGCCAAGCGTACACTCGAATGTTAAGGACGATACACCGACATATCGTGCAGCGAAGCTGTGGTGAGGGCTGGAGAGAGATAGTTACCGAGAGAGTGACCTAGATAGACTTTGTGTGTGCGTGCACGGTGAAGGTGTTTTACAAAGGCAACACATGTTTCTTGAGAGAGAGAGGGAGGGAGCGTTTGGCATGGAGGGCGTGACGAGGTTGTGTATGAGAATTACATTTGTTGAGAGTGTGAGGGCGGGAATGACATAAATGGAGATCGAAATGTGAAGAGCAATAATGAGAGCGCGTACGTTGGATACCAATAGCTCTATTAACAAAGAAATGAACATCAATCGATACATGAAGTATGTGTGTGAGGGGAGCGATGGAGAGGCCTAAACGCAACATTTGCATGTATGTAGTACTAGACTTAATATTCATGTTTCAGTTTCCTGTTCATTTTAAATATTGAATTTAGGACCATGCATGGCTTACATTTTACTCCCTTCATTCCTAAATATTCGTCTTTTTAGAGATTTCAAATGGACTGCCACATACGGATGTATATAGACATATTTTAGAGTGTAGATTCACTCATTTTGCTCCATATGTACTCACTTGTTGAAATCTCTAAAAGACAAATATTTAGGAACAGAGGGAGTATTTTTGAATTCATGTCATACATGCATGATTTGGAAAAATAGATGCAATATACTTACTGGATTGTTGTTGTATTCGTGTGTGTGTGGTCATATGCTTGATACATACAAAGTTTTCTCACCACCATACCGTTCATCTTTTATATTTGAATTTGCAATGAAAAACTTACTGGGGATACCAAGAAATGTGAAATCCACGATGAGATCACTATATCACAAACTCATTCTAATTCAAGAACTCGTCATAAATCAATTGTCGTGCCTTTTGGAATGACCAATAATTTGCAAGGAAAATACATTAAAAGATTCCTTTTGTATTCTCGAATGGTAGCACCCAACGGCGTACTAGCCAGACCCGGGCTCGTGTTGATCCTAAAAAAACCGGGCTCGTGTCCTTTTGGTGGCGTGGGTGGTACGCACATTAGCCAACCCCAACCGCTCGAGCCTCCATTTCGAGTCGAAATACGTTACCTACCGTGCCGAGCGCGGTTCAATTCCCTCGGTGGTCGCTACCCAAGGTCACCCATCAACTGCATTGCCTAGTACTAATAGGAGTACTAAACAAGGATGGCATAGGATTGAGCCCCGTTTGTTCGTGCCTAGTACTTGAGTTAATATATCAGGCAATGCACTGGTACAGAGGGATTATCCTTTTACTCTGCATATATAACTTGTCTGGAGTCTAACTAAGCGAAATGTTTGACCAAATCCTTTCTTAAGAAATATTAACATCTACAATAGTAAAGATGTATCGCTTGAAAATTTATTGCATGATCCAGGTTATGATATTGATTCGAATCCTAGATTTTTAAATTTTAGAAAATCCAAAAGTGACCTGAAATTCATGAAACTGAGCATGGTCTCGTGATATGGCACAAATATGTTGTCATAATTTTTTTGTTCAATTTGAGACAAGCTGCTTATGAAAAGTTGCACAAATGAAGAGCCAAGGTATTTGGAACAAAGACCTCTCACGTTAATGTGAACACTTTCACTATTCAAACTGTGGGCGTTTACGTGCCGCCACGAGTCTCGCTTCTCACTTCCTCTACGATTCTCCTGTCGTCTACCTCCAACCAGCTTGTCCTGACCGTATGCCATGCCGCATCACGATGGTTTACCCTTAGTCTTCTAGTTTCCTGAGGAAGACACCCAGCCAGAGTCTCAAGAACATAAGGCGCTTTGGGACGAGCTTGAACTGACCTTGCGGGAAGACGCCACGCCTGTCCCCGCTCCCGTTCCGGCTCCCGTCACCCCGACTGCGCCAGCGCCCATCCTCATGGCATTGATGGGCTGGGAGCCACACATTATCGCCGAGCTTGATGCCACGGGGTTCCACAAGGTCCCCGCTGACTTTCACGTGCCCGTGCATCTGCCAGCGCATGCGCATGCGTGTGCACTGGTGCGCACGCCCATGCACACGAATGTCTCCGTCGCGGCGTTGTGAGCGCATGTCCCCACACGGGTGCCAGTGCCCCCTCAGCGGCATGGATCGTTGCCGTCGACCGCTTCCTTGCACCAACGCCAGTCGCCTCCACCCGCCAGTTGCCTCGCTCCTAGAGACCGAAGTCCAGAACATTCTGGCCTTCCTTGAAGCTAGGGCCAATGTCCAGGAGTACACCAACAATGGCGCAAGATGCCGCCGTCGCTGTCGGTCACTGGCCCGATGACACACAGAGCACGATAGAGGAGCCGTTTCCCACCGCAAGACGCCCCCGCCGTCGCCGCATAATCTAAATTTTCCATGAAAAATGTTTGGATTGCAGTGTTAAAATCCGAACGTTTGGGATTTATCATTTCCGTTTATTTTAGTTTGATCGTCGTATGAATGTAAAGTCGGAGTCAGACTGAATGAAATCTATGGTTTGATTGAATGAATGTTCTACTAGTGCCATATCAAATCTATATCTATATCTATATCTATACCTACTATTAAAAGGAGGTGATATTCTTGGTTTGGTCTGCTTGGTTCGGTCCGTGGTAAAAATTTACGTACATCCCCTCACACGTATGCATCGCATGTTTCTCGTCCGATTCACGCCCGATTCACGCACACTATTTTTAATTTTGTCTCCACGAGCACGGTGCCCCATCGGGGCCGACTCGATCTCCTCTTCCGTTGACCCCTTCTTTGATTCTTGCCGTTCTGACTTTGCAGGATCTTCGTAGTGAGGGCTAAGCCAAGTAGATATGTATATACGCAGCCGTACGCAAGCTTTGGGTCTCCGTCCTCTCTGTCGCCGACTCCTAATGCCGAAGCAGCGTTGCCATCCGCAATCCCGCATCTGGCCTCCAACGGTTGGAGCCGCACCACCATCGCCCATCCCCACGCACCCCATAGCCACGCTCGGCTCCATCATCGCTTGTGCCTGCCATCACTCGTACAACGCCGCAGCATTGATGGCTTCAGAGACCACGGCACCCCGGCTGAGACGTGGGCATGCTTGGCGCTGGCTGGAAGGGGACCGGCAAGGACGTCCTGCTCCTCCCGGCTGAGCTCCTTCACGGCACCCGTGGTATGACTGATGCTTACTTGGCCGCCGGCTGGAAGGGGACGCACGAACGCCCTAATCCTCTAGGCCAATCTCCTCCATGGCGCTTGTGCTGCGTCCCAGGCCTGCTTGGCCGCCGGCTGTACGGGGGGACTCTGATGGCTGCGGAACTGAGGACAAAGGGAGCTCGACAGGCAAGGAATGATGGATCTGTGAGAAGAAGGGAGTTCCATTATAAAGAAAACGAAACTGGGAGACAAAAGGATTACGGGTTATTCTGATGGTTGTTGGTCGTAGCAGGGATGGTGAAAATAAATCTGCGCCATGTCCTTTTGGGCTGCATGAAGGAGCTGAAAACCCCGTTCAAAAACGGAAGGAACTGAAAACTCCAGCCTGGTCCATCTGTGTGCGAGAGAGCAAAACCATGTTTGGCGGACGGTAAGCAGGTGAGTGTAAGATGTTGCAACACCAGATTGAAATATGCTATTGAATCAGTCTTGTACCTGGATTGCTTCAGCGGGTGGTTTAAATTACAGCACTTTTGTTCGGATTTTTGTACTGAAGTTGCCCACTATCTGTTAAGTGAGGATCAACAAAGTTAGATCTTTGTGGGCATAGTGAATTTCCTTTTTGTTTGCATGAGTTACACTTACACTTAATTAGTATGGTCAGATTAGGTAAACTGCACATAGTGATTTTATATGCTCTGACAGAGAACTTTTAAGGGGGTCAAATTATCTGTACAGTTAATCTATTTTAGAGATGAACATAATAGCACATGCACCTCTAATTTAAACATATTATGTCCTCTTAATTCTTATTTCCATCTACCATGAAAGACACTAAGATACAAGAAGAGGATCCGTCGACATATGGACTTCCAAATCTTCGGTTCAGACATCAAGAGTGGACAGGATTCATTATCTCGTCAGCTCACGGACATTATACTCGCCTGCACCAAGGTCCCAAAAATGCGGTGAAAAAGATGATGAAGATACTGGTCACGACCCCCGTCGTGTGCGGCCACCATGGTGACAGTACACGACCGGGATTCACGACGGGGCTGAGGTGAATCCATGGCAGGATCTTAACCAATTGCTTGTCATGTCATGTCATGTGATGTCGATGTACACGATGCAGGGCGGGAAGGTTGTCAACGGCGACATGGTGAGGAGGTAAAACATACATAATCCTTTCATGTTTTCTTCCTCGTCAGTTTTCATGGCGGTTATGTTTTAATAGTGTATCCCCGTTGCAACGCACGGGCAATTTTCCTAGTTAAATATAAAACGTCATCAAGCCACATGTATTCCTTCTCATCGCAAACATTTCATATTAAATACGAAGTCAATTCCAAATATTTTTTAGGGAAGTCAATTCCAAATACTTGTAGGGCGTGACCAGTCCCCTTGTTCGAGCATTAGGCGACACATCTATTTATCCACGCATTTAATTATTACGGAGTACCAGTAGTAGATAAATAGTACTACAACTAGCCTAACTTGTCCGTCACGGTCACTTTTGTTCCTAAACTTGTTACATGTATAATACTACTAGTACGTGAAACTGTTGTCGGAACTTGTGAACGCGTCCAGATATGGTCAACGGCAACATCACCCGTGGGTTCTTCGTGTTTGCCCGTTCGTCTAAACGTAGAAGGGGAGGAGAGAGAGAGAGCAGACATGGAACCCACCAGTAAGTGAAGGCGAATAGTACGTGCTAACGAGCCGGTCCCACTAATGTACTAAAAATTAATATTAAAACATGTTATCCATTGAATATGCTGTGGTAGTATAAAAACATTATATCAACAAAGGGGGGTACAACAAACGTTGCTAATATATTTCCTATTGACGTGCGGCTTGAAGGCCCTGGTCACATGTTTGATCCTCATCGTTTTTCATTTTTAATTTATATATGGGTCCAAATTTGTTCCTTGACAGGTGGGCCCCTCGGTGTGTAGTTTGTAGCACTTTAATTTGTGGGTCAAAATTTGTTCCATTACAGGTGGACTATTAGTTTTGTACTCCCTCCATCCCATAATATAAGAACATTTTTACACAACACTAGTGTCAAAAATGTTCTTATATTATGGGACAGAGGCAGTAGCTTATTTTTAATAATTAAAGAGAACAACAGAGTTTTTTGCAAAAAATACCATGGTGCGACATGGAAGGTGAGAAAGGACGTGCGAGAGAGCGGTGACTGAGCCAGAGGGAAATCAATTGGGGGAGGTGCGTGGGTTGCAACGGTGTTTGCAGTAGTTGTGGGCTGAATGCTACAAAAATATAATCTAAACCAACCGGAATAAATGCCTTCACAAATTAATCCATGGTTGGAGTCCCCCTCGCAATGTAAACAGCTCCGGCTCTGCGAGGGATGGAGAGGTAGCTTCAATGTGTGGAAGATATGGCATGGGAAAGTGAGGTCAATCGAGACACGGATAGATAGAGAGATAGAGTGAGTCTAGTCCGACATTCCTTGAAAATATATATATGCTCTGGAGAGATATTTTCCGATTGAGCTTTTGGGAAGGGTGAGGGTTGTAAGATAGAGCTTGAGAGATGATCCAGTCACAAACATGTAGATATATTTTGTGCATGGGAGGAAGCAAGGTCAATCGATTACATAGATAAAGGGAGAGAGATTGAGCGAGTGTGGGTCATCATGCGATCAAAAGAGTGAGATGGGTGAGGGAGTCCTAGATTAAGGGGTCCTCGGATAGCCAGACTATATACTTTGGCTAGACTGTTGTACTATGAAGATACAAGATTGAATACTTCGTCCATGGGATTCTCCTTTGCGTGGAAGGCAAGCTTGGTAGTTCGGATATGTATATCTCCTTCTCTATAACCGACTCTGTGTAACCCTAGCCCCATCCGGTGTCTATATAAACCAAAGGGTTTAGTTCGTAGGACAACAACAATCATAATCATAGGCTAGCTTCTAGGGTTTAGCCTCTACGATCTCGTGGTAGATCAACTCTTATAATACTCATATCATCAAGATCAATTAAGCAGGAAGTAGGGTATTACCTCCATCTAGAGGGCCCGAACCTGGGTAAAACATCGTGTCCCCCGCCTCCTGTTACCATTAGCCTTAGACGTACAATTCGGGACCCCCTACCCGAGATCCGCCGGTTTTGACACCGACATTGGTGCTTTCATTGAGAGTTCCACAGTGTCGACGCGATAAGGCTTGATGGCTCCTTCAATCATCTTCAATGACACGGTCCGGAGGGAGGTTTTCCTTCCCGGACAGATCTTCATATTCGGCAGCTTTGTACTGCGGCCAACTCGCTTGGCCATCTGGAGCAGATCGATAGCTATGCCCCTGGCCATCAGGTCAGGTTTGGAAGCTTGAACTATACTACCGACATTCGCGGAGACTTGATCTTCGAAGGATTCGAGCCCATGTCAGGTGCACCGAACGGTCACGACGGGCATGACTTTGTTCTGCCATCGGACAGTGCTCGGGAGATCGCGCCTGCGGCAGCGCCGGGAATCAATCCGGAGCAGATCGTGCCTTCCGAGGACGGGTGGATGGACCCCGCCACGGAGGCCGCACACTCATCGGCGTTGGAGCCAGACACTGATCCCACCTCCTGTGAGGGTGGTGTCATTGGACCCTCGGACTCATCTCCGGCTACAGGATCCGAACCGCGTACGTCCGTGCCTATCGAATCTGATTCAACACCGGTCATGGAGTTCACCGCCGCGGATATTTTTCAGCACTCGCCCTTGGGTGATGTGCTAAGTTCATTAAGATCTCTTTCCTTGTCGAGAGATTCTTGGCCGAACTATGTCCGGCTCGAGTGGGAAGCGGACGACGAAGAAATTCGTTCCCCACCCACCACCCACTTAATAGCCACTGTTGATGACTTAACCGACGTGCTTGACTTCAACTCCGAAGACATCGACGGTATGGACGATGATGCAGGAGAAGAACAGGAACCACCGCCTATAGGGCGCTGGATAGCCACCTCATCATATGATATATATATATGGTGGACACCCCCAAAGAAAGCAATGGCGATGAGGCAACGGAAGATAACCCCTTGGAGAAGCAATCTAGGCACCGGCGTCATAGGCGCCGCTCCAAGCCCCGCCATAGCAAAATAGTGATACCGACACAAGAGATAACAATCCAGATGGTGCCGAAGACGAAAACAATCCTGCCCAACTAGGCTTTGAGCAGGCCGAGCAAGAGGATGGGCCAGCTAGCCCTAAGGAACAGGCAACAGATGGAGAATCAGAGGACGATAGTTATATGCCTCTCTCCGAAGACGAAGTGAGCCTTGGTGACGAAGAATTCATCATGCCTGAGGATTCCGTCGAGCAGGAGCGCTTCAAGCGCCGGCTTATAGCCACTGCAAAAAGCATGAAGAAAAAGCAGCAACAACTTCAAGCTAATCAAGATCTGCTGACTGATAGATGGACCTAGGTCCTGGATGCCGAGGAATACAGATTCGAGTGCCCTACCAAAAGTTACCCAAAGCGAAGGTTGCTACCTCAACTCGAGGAGGAGGCGTCAACGCCCACACTACCAGCGCATGATGCAGCTGACCGGCCACCCCGTGGCCGAGACAAAGCGGCGTACCAGCCCGAAGTCCAGACCGCACCCCGTCGCCTATCAAACGATAATACTAAGGCCCAGGGCTACACGAAGGACCTGCGAGATGTATTAGAAAACAAAGCAGGACAATCAAGATCGATCTACGGATCACGGGGGCGCACCACAACATGTGACGATGACTGTCACGCCGGATACAATAAACCAAAGTCCGGCCAGGCCGAATACAACAGACCAGACTCACTAGAACTACGTCAGGATGTAGCCCGGCATAGAGGCGCCGTACACCCCCTATGCTTGACAGATGAAGTAATGGATCATGAATTCCTAGAAGGGTTTAAACCCATAAACATTGAATCATATGATGGCACAACACACCCCGCGGTATGGATTGAGGATTTTCTCCTACACATTCACATGGCCTGCGGCGACGACCTACATGCCATCAAGTACCTCCCACTTAAGCTCAAAGGACCAGCCCGACATTGCCTGAAAAGCCTGCCAGCAAGCTCCATTGGCAGGTGGGAGGACCTGGAAGATGCATTCCTTGATTATTTCCAGGGCACTTACGTGCGACCACCGGATGCTGATGACTTAAGTCACATAACCCAACAGCCCGGAGAGTCAGCCAGAAAATTCTAGACTCGGATCCTAACTAAAGAGAACCAAATTGTCGACTGTCTGGATGCCAAAGCCTTAGCAGCCTTCAAGCATGACATCCGTGACTAATGGCTCGCCCGACACCTCGGCCAAGAGAAGCCAAAGTCCATGGCAGCCCTCACAACACTCATGACCCGCTTTTGTGTGGGCGAGGACAGCTGGCTGTCTCATAGCAACATCACACCAAAAAATGCCGGCGATTCAGACGCTAGAGATAGTAACGGCAAGCCGTGATGCAATAGACACAAGCGTCGCAATAATGGCGACAACACCAAAGACATGACAGTTAATGCCGAATTCAGAGGCTTGAAATCCGGACAGCGGAAAAAGCCATTCAAAAGAAACAGTCCGGGCTCGTCCAGTCTGGACCGCATACTCGATCGCTCATCTCAAATTCATGGCACCCCCGATAAACCAGCCAACCACACCAAAAAGGAATGTTGGGTATTTAAACAGGCCGGCAAGTTGAATGCCGAAAATAAGGAAAAGGGGCTGCATAGCGATGACGACGAGGAGCCCCAGCCGCCGAACATAGGAGGACAGAAGAAATTCCCTCCCCAGGTGAAAACGGTGAATATGATATACGCAACCCATATTTCCAAGAGGGAAGGGAAGCGTGCACTAAGGGACGTCTATGTGATGGAGCCAGTCGCTGCAAAGTTCAACCCATGGTCCTCTTGTCCGATCACTTTTGATCGTAGGGACCATCCTACCAATATCCATCATGGCGGTTCGGCCGCATTGGTCCTTGACCCCATCATCGACGGATTCCACCTCACACGAGTACTCATGGACGGTGGCAGCAACCTGAACCTGCTTTATCAGGATACAGTGTGCAAAATGGGCATCGACCCCTCAAGGATCAAGCCCACAAGAACCACCTTCAAAGGTGTCATACCCGTTGTGGAGGCCTGTTGCACGGGCTCAATCACACTGGAAGTGGTCTTCGGATCTCCGGACAATTTCTGAAGCGAGGAGCTAATCTTCGACATCGTCCCCTTCTACAGTGGCTATCATGCGCTGCTCGAACGAACCGCATTTGCCAGATTCAATGCGGTACCACATTATGCATACCTCAAGCTCAAAATGCCAGGACCTCGCGGGGTTATAACAGTTAATGGAAACACAGAGCGCTCGCTCCGTACGTAAGAGCACAATGCGGCCCTCGCGGCAGAAGTACAAAACAACCTTCTTAGGAAAACAGCCAATTCGGCGATAAAAAATCCGGACACGTCGAGCGAGTCTGGAGTACCGGGCAACAGGACCATCCGGCACATTTAGAGCTCGACTAGCAATTCGGCCTCCGTCCTAGACCCAGACAGGAGGCGAAATTTGTGCCACGCGTACATAATTACGCACTTAAAATACCATGGGCATAGGCGGAGGCACGACTATGACACGGTCCACAATGCGGTTCGACCGCCCCAGGACTCACGCATCTTTGCACCTTTTTTCTTTCAGGTCCCGATCTTTGGGAGGCTCTTCCGAAAGACCGACTATCGGACACATAGCGGGACGGACACACCAAGAAGACTAGAAGCTTTGGCGTATAAAGGAATCCTCGGGTGGTCTCTGATAACGATTGTTATATCTGTTTTACATACCCGCACACAGCTCGCTCCTGGTTAGGATGTGTCAAACAGTCCTACTTTGCTTATTGCACTACTTTTATACGTACACTTTGACATACTATTTGAATAAACAAGGAAAAATAATGTACAGCGTCAGCTTACTATTACATTTATTTACCCCTTTTTCTTTACTACTTATTTATTGCACCCGTACACTTTGGTACGTCCGGTTCGCCAGGGGCTTCAGCGCACGCCACAACACGGCAAGAAAAGTTCGAACACTTTCGACAATGCGGCACCCCGAACTTATAGCATTATATGCATCAACTCCGAATCATTTCTTGGGTCAATAGTTGGGTTTGCCCGGCTCCCATGTTTTGGTACCTTACGTTCCGCTATATCGGCTAGGGTAGCATAGGGAGAACTACTGCGATTGTGTCTCAGTTCTTCCGAATGAGCACCTCAGTAGAGAAAGCCGAAAACTGACTGTCATGATGAGGCGAGAGCTAGTCGCTGTTCGAGAGGTATCAAATCCTTAAAGATTTTTTCTTCAGGCAAGGAATCGGCCTTGCCCGATTTAGGCGTGTATGGCGGCCCGGGTCCGGTCTTCCGGATACTAGGGGCTTCGCCGAAATTTAAAATTGTAGACTTCTATGGCCAAGTGAGAGTGATAAAGATGTATAGTCCGATTGCCTTGTTCGCTGCGTTAAACACCTCCTTAAAAGGACCAAAAATTTGGATAAAGAGTGTTTATATTTATCCCGAACACCCCAGTACTAGTTACATGGGGGCAGAAGCCGACGATTGGCCAACTCTCAAGATTTTATAAACGGCCGCACAGAAGGTAATATTTTAAACTAACAAGCGCCATATAGCGCAAAGGAACTCGTTTTCATATTACAGGATGACTTGAGTACATTCATTCAAATATTACATCCTTAGCACATTCATCCGCCACAAGGCGGGCACCCTTAATGACATTGTCATAGTATTGTTCAGGGTGGCGATGCACCTTGCCCTTCGACGGCCCCTCTATCACCAGCTTCTCGGCATCCATCTTCGCCCAGTGCACTTTCGCACGGGCCAAGGCCCGGCGTGCACCTTCAATGCAGACGGACCGCTTAATGACTTCATGCTGCGGACATGCATTTACCATCCGCTTGACAAGGCTAAAGTAGCTGCCGGGCAGAGGCTCTCCAGGCCACAGCCGGACTATGAGTTCCTTCATGGCCAGCTCGGCCACCTTGTGAAGTTCAACCAGTTGCTTCAGTTGGTCGCTCAAGGACATCGGATGTCTGGCCCCAATATACTAGGACCAAAACAGCTTATCCATCGAGCTCCCTTCCTCAACTCGGTAGAACTCTGCAGCATCAGAGATGCTGTGCGGCAGATCTGCGAATGCTCCTGGAGAGCTCCGAATTCGGGTAAGTAAAAGGAAAGTATCCTTCACATGCTTGCTTTGCATAATGAAAGCCTTAGCCGCCGCTATCTTCTTGGCTGCCTCAATCTCCTGGAGGGCCTTCTGGGCTTCGACCCTGGCGTCTTGCACGCTCTGACGGGCCTTCGCAAGCTCCGACTCTTGCGTCTTGGAGTCACGCTACAAGGACTCAAATTTTTTGACGAAATCCTGGAGCTCTTGCTGGACCTCATCAACCCAAGCCTCTTGCCTTTCTCGCTCGGTGCGCTCCTTGGCCGCTTTGTCTTCGGCCTCAGATAGCGCCTTCTTAAGGGCCGCCACTTCGGTCGTCGCCCCTATTAAAATTCATCATGTTTTTATTAGCATCAACGATTTTTTTCTTTTATATAACACACAGACGGGGTATCAGTCACCTTTGTTCTCTTCGAGCTGCCTCTTCATGAGGCCAAGCTCTTCTTCGGCCCGCCCCAGGTTCTGCTTCAGTCCGGAGACCTCCACAGTAAGGGCGGATGCGGCCAGCAGCGACGCCTGCTTATTCACATAGACATATTATGATTAGACTCCTGGGATTAACATGTGATACTCTGTTCGGCCTTTCTCTCCGAACACCAAACAGAGCATCAGGGGCTACTGTCTATACTATGATATTTTCTCATTATTTAAATTACTTACCTCAAAGCCTGTTAAGAGGCTGGCGCAGGCTTCGGTCAATCCACGTTTTGCGGACTGAACCTTCGCAATCACCGTACTCATCAGAGTATGGTGTTCTTCATCGATGGAAGCGCCATGAAGCGTTTCCAGCAAGTTGTCCGATGCCTCTGGATGGATAGAGGACATCGGCACAGGTGGCTCGCCCTCCTTAGCGAGGGGCTGCCTGCCTGAAACCGGAACCACGGGAGGTTCCGGCGCAGTATCCGGCTGGGGGCCAAGCTTGCTGCGGCCCCCCTCATCAGGATCCATGGGGATCTTCTCCCCCATGAGCCCGGCATCGGGGGTTTTGCCTTGAGGCTCCTCCAGAACTATCTCCCCCTGGCCCAGTATCCTCTGAGACAACACTTCGGTGTCGTCTGCAGGCCGGGGAGTGGAGGCCGCCGGGAGCGAATCGCTGTTTATCACCGACGAGCTCAAAGACCCATCTGAGGAGGATAGGTCGATGTGGGCTTTGCACGGACTGCATGAACATATCTTAACATGATAAGAAGCCACAAAGCTAAACATACTAGAAGTATCATGGTATCCGGATACTTACGACTTCGCCAGGGGCTTGTCCCTGGGTAGCCACTCCTTGTCACTGTAGGCGGCTGTCGTGGAGTGGTCCAGAGGGAGGGTCCTCCCCTTCATGGACCCTTCGGCCTCCCCGGATGGGGCGGCGTTCTTTTTCTTCTCCCCCTCGGTTTGGGGGAGGGGGTTTTCCTCTTCCTCCTCCTCGTTTTTGTTGGAGGAGTGCGCCTCGGTGTCATCGGATGACGAGTCCGAAACAACCTTACGCCGGAGACCTTTCCTGGTCCCCGTGGCCTTCTTCTTAGCCTTCTTCTCTGGCACCTCATAGGGCGCTGGAAACAGCATCTCCGTCAGGAGATCAGTTGCTGGATCTTCAGGCAACGGAGCTGGACAGTCGATCCACTCCGTTGTCGCCACGAAGTCCTATTTAAACAGTACGATGGCTTAAGATTCCTCCCACAAATATACTAAGGAAAGGCACATCTTGTGAGATATAGAGAGCTTACCAAATTGGCGAGGCGCTTTGCGCCGAGTCCACGGTCCTCGATGGTGGGAGGAGGTACTTCGGCGGCCTTGAAGAACACCTTCCAGAAGTCTTTGTGCATCGTGTCGAAGTGCTCTCGCAGTGTCTGGTGTTTGGCCGAATCGAACTCACATAGGTTGAATGCCCGTCTTTGACACGGGAGGATCCGGTGAAAGAGCATGACCTGGACCACGTTGACAAGCTTGATCTTCTTGCTTATCATATTTTTGACGCAGTTCTGGAGTCCCGTCAGCTCCGCGGGCGCACCCCAGGCTAAGCCCTTCTTCTTCCAGGAGGTGAGCCACATGGGGATGCCAGATCGGAATTCGGGGGCCGCCGCCCAGTTGGTGTCGCGCGGCTCGGTGATGTAGAACCACCCCGATTGCCACCCCTTCACGGTCTCCCCATAGGAGCCTTCGAGCTAGGTGACGTTGGGCATCTTGCCCACCATAGCGCCTCCGCACTCCGCTTGCTGGCCAACCACTATCTTCGGCTTCATGTTGAAGATCTTCAGCCACAGGCCGAAGTGTGGCTTGATGCGGAGGAAGGCCTCACACACGACGATAAACACCGAGATGTTGAGGATGAAATTAGGGGCTAGATCATGAAAATCTAGCCCATAGTAAAACATCAGCCCGCGGACAAATAGGTGGAGGGTAATCCTAGTCCACGGACGAAGTGGGCGAGGAACACAACCCTCTCGTGGGGTTGCGGAGTCGGAACGATCTGCCCTGTGTCCGGGAGCCGGTGCGCGATGTTTGCGGCCAAGTATCTGGCCTCCCGGAGCTTAGTAATGTCCTCCTCCATGACGAAGGAGGCCATCCACTTGCCTCCCGCTCCAGACATATTTGGAATGGCTGTACGGAGAAGGTGAGAACTGGGGCGCTGGAGCTCGAGCGTGCGAGAATGGATGAGCAAAGGAAGAAGAAGGCGTGGGTGAAAAATGAGAATCCCTATCTCTTTATAAAGGTAGTAGAAACTGTGCGCCTCCCCACTTGTCCGTTAAAATCGCTTATTCCCCAAGCGCCACGATTGATGGCACGGTTGGGTTACCCATGCCCGTATTGATGAGAATCCCGTGATAAGGGGGACACAATCTCTGCTTTGACAAGACGTGTCAAGGAAACCGCCTCGCATTACGTGCAGTGGCTGGTTGTGAAAAACGGTTCAAATAATAACCGGACCATTGGGTGATGTCGTGCTATAAAAAGCTATCAGTAGATTAGGTTTGTGGAATATTGTGCTCTCTACGGTGGTATGTGGAATTTGTTTTGCAGAGCTGGACATGATTCTCGTGTTCAAAATATTCTATGGAGTATTCGGAGAAGGAACCCGACTTGCAATGCCAAAGACAATCTACGCGCCGGACTCATTGTCATTGAAGCCTGGTTCAGGGGCTACTGAGGGAGTCCTGGATTAAGGGGTCCTCGAACAGCCGGACTATATACTTTGGCCGGACTGTTGGACTATGAAGATACAAGATTGAAGACTTCGTCTCGTTTCCGGATGGGACTCTCCTTTGCGTGGAAGGCAAGCTTGGTAGTTCGGATATGTAGATCCCCTTCTCTGTAACCGACTCTGTGTAACCCTAGCCCCCTCCGGTGTCTATATAAACCGGAGGGTTTAGTCCGTAGGACAACAACAATCATAATCATAGGCTAGCTTCTAGGGTTTAGCCTCTACGATCTCGTGGTAGATCAACTCTTGTACTACTCATATTATCAAGATCAATCAAGTAGGAAGTAGGGTATTACCTCCATCGAGAGGCCCAAACCTGGGTAAAACATCATGTCCCCCGCCTCACAGTTCGGGACCCCATACCCGAGATCCGCCGGTTTTGACACCGACAATGGGTTGGAGAGAGTGACCTAGATAAACAATGTCCGTGAGAGAGTATACAATATGAATATTTTGAACTGGGCTCAAACATGGACATATATCATTTATGTCTGATAAAGAGCAAGGTCAATCCAGACATACATAGATAGATAGAGAGAGGGAGAGAGAGAGAGATTAAGAGAGTGTGTCCCGCCATGAGGTCGAAAGAGTGGGGCGGCTTGTATGGACTGACCTAGATAGACAATCTGCATGAGAGATTATAGAGTGTGTCAATCCAGGCCTGAACAGGGAGATATATCATTTGTGTATAAGAGAAAGCATGGTTAATCAAGACTTATATAAAGAGAGCGAGATTGAGCGAGTGTGGGCCGCCGTGCAGAAGAAAGAGTGAGACAGTCTCGAGTGCATGCACACGAGAGGGGGGTGTCTAGATAGGCAATGCATATATCTAGCGAGAGAGGGTGGGAGGGAGAGAGAGAGCTCGGCATGGAGTTCAATGGTGTCGGATTTCGGGTTCCAGCAGACCCTCAAGGTTCGAACTCTGGGGTGTATGCGGAGATCACACCTACTACCTACCCACGTCTTGTCGCCTCGCAATGATCTAAACTACACGAAGAACAACACAAGGGACACGAGGTTTATACTAGTTCGGGCCACCATTGTGGTGTAATACCCTACTCTAGTTTGTGGTGTGGTGGATTGCCTCAGGGGGCTGATGATGAATAATACAAGGGAAGAACAGCCTCGCGAGGGGCTGTTCTTGGCTGGTGCGATGAACTGCTTGGGTGAGTTCAGTCGCCTCTTGGATGCTTATTTGATTTCTAGCTGCGGGTTGGCTCTCTCTCCAATGCCTTCTGCTGTGGTGGCTAGTCCTATTTATAGAGCGAGGCCTTGGTCCTCTTCCCAAATATTGAGAGGGAAGGTCGCCAACAATTGGCCATTTTGAAGGGGAACATCTAGTACACTTATCCTGACTAAAGCCGGTCCTCGCCTGCCAAAGACTCTGACGATGAAGCCGGCTTGGGCTCCACGATGACCTCCATCCTGCCGTTCTGCTGGTCTAGGTCTTGTTGCACCTAAATGGTTGCCTTTGCTTGATACTCTTGCCTGTGCTTGCCCCCTTTGCACCGAAGAGGAAACAAGGACTCTGCGCAGGCCGGCGCCCGCCTGGCTTCAGTCATCATGGCTTGCGTCACGGGCACCTCGTGAGGTACCCCGCCTTGATCTCTCCGCCTCCTCGCGAGCCAGCCTGACGAGGCTGTGCCCGAGAAAACCACCTGTTGTCTGCCTCGCGAGGCTTGGCCCCTCGCGAGGGTCTTGAACATGTGTTGATGAAGATGGGACGCACTGGGCCACTCCCTGAGCCACACTGCAGGCCGCAGGCAGGCAAGTCTGGGTACCCCCGTTCCCAGAACGCCGACAGTAGCCCCCGGGCCCAAGGCGCGCCTGGACTTGGCTTAGCAGAGAAGCGAAGGGGCAAGTGCGAAGCACCGCGGGCCCCATCAGCCTGCAGCCTCGGGCACCGCGTGGCGGTTGATTGGACGTGTGCGTCACTGCTCCCCACGACGCCTCGGCAACTGCACGAATCGACAAGGGAGCGGTACCCGTCCAGGCTTACCTTCTTTGCCTTCTCCAGCCATAGCCCAGATCCCCTTTCTTGCTCCTATCCTTCTTGCTTCCAAAATCCCCAGATCTACTCCAACCCTGCATCTTAGCAAGGCATGGCACCTCGCCAGACCCCAGCCGGAGCTTGGTACTCGCCCGCTCTGGATCCTCCGAATGTGTCGGAGAAGAACCTTGCCCGGACGCGCCAGATGATGGCGGCGCAAGGCAACGACGGGGCGGCCGTGCTCAAGGTTGGTTCCGCCCTTCGCGAGGACAAAGGAAGCACCTTCTACCCGCTCTTCGTGAGCGCCATCGCCGCCAGCCTGGTGCCTCCCTTTTCCGAGTTCTTCCTCTCTGTTCTCTACCATTACAACCTGCAAGCTCTGCACCTCCATCCCAACTCTGTTCTTCTCCTGGCGATTTTCGACTACTATTGCGAGGCTCATGTCGGGGTAAGGCCCTCAGTGGCCTTGCTGCGCCATTACTTTACCTCCGGGTTTCTTGCAGCCCCATCACCACGTGCGCAAGCTTTGTTGCGTACGCCAGCTCCAATGCTATCTCGAAGCCCGGGAAGAGGATTGAAGGCTTCAGGAGCAAGTGGGCCATGGTGGATGCTGGGCGCATCCATCCCCGGCTGACCCTGCCCACGAGGCAGCCCGAGGCCGTCGACGCTTGGTCCCGCGCGGAGCTCGTCGATCCCCCCGCGAAGCCAGTGCTGGAGAGGATGGACGCGGACCTGTGGCCGGGCAACATGGCGACAGCGAAGCTGACCGGGGCGTCGCTCCTGAGGGAGTTCCTGGAGCACCGGGTGGCTCCGCTTCGGGAACATTCGCTCCCACTGTGGAGGCTCGGGGGGGCTGACGCCACCCTTCGCCTGAGCTCCGTAGTCCTGGCCGACGAAGATCTGGCCGCGGTCCTCCAATCCTTGGTTGGGGGAGACGTGGCGAGATTGGAGGGTGCTCCTGTACCCCTGTTCCTTCGGGATGATTGGGAGTAGGTGGTGAACTCCATGCGCGCTTTCAACGGGGACGGGCCTATGCCGGCGGAGGTTCCAGAGGACCTGGCGGCCCTGGCGACGGTGAACGTATCTTCCGGTGACTCCGGCAAAGAGGAGGAAGAAGAGGAGCAGGAAGAGGAGCCCGATTCCGAGGCGACCGACGGGGAGTCGAGAGTGCCCCTCCCTCGGTGCAGGTCCCGCGCTCTTCGCCTCATGCCGGTCGACGACGAGGATGGCGACGACCGAGGCGGTGAGTGTCTCGCCCCTAGTCCTGAAGAAGGATAGGACGGGGCTGGTTCTCCGCGGGCCTGCACCGGCTCCGAGGCGATCTGCAGATGTGCCTCCTGCTCCCGAGTCTCTTGAGGTTGATCCCAGCAGCCGGCTCTCGGGCTTCAAGTTCGGCCGGAGGTTGCTTGAGCCCGCGGGCGATGACCAGTAAGTGCTTGATTCTCGTTTTGCTTCTTATTTTGTTGCTGAGGCTTGAAGTCCATATTCCTTGGCTAGGCCGGTGCCTGCGGAGAAAAAGCTGAAGGGGGCCCCTGAGGCTTCGTCCGTGGCAGCACTTCCACCTGCGGGAGAAGGGGGCAGCAAGGCCCGGGCCTCTCCTTCCCGGTCATCCTCACGAGGCCTGGCGGGGCGTGCTGGGGCGAGCTCAACCCCCGTGGCCCAAGCGACTCCCGAGGTGTCCTTGCCTGACGCCACTGCCGCAGTCATTAGGGCGCAGAAGGTCCCAACTCATGGTGCTGTGATTGCGCTGCCGTCTTCTCCTCCTACTCCGCCAACTGCCATTTCTCCGAGTCCTTCTACTGTCCTAGATCGTGCTGCTGCTGAGATGGACCGGTTGCGAGAAGATCTTCAGGGCGCCGACCCTCGCTTGGTGGCCGGGCGCCTGGAGCTGGCCTCCGGCTGGGTCCGCTCTGATGCTTCAGTTCGAGCGGCGCTGGCTCAGGCCGCGATGGCTTGTGACGAGGAGAAGCAGGCCATCCTTCAGGCCAAGGCCGCTCGCGACGCTGCCTTGGGTGAGGTTGTGGATGTCCGGGGTCGCTGCAAGGCGCTGGAGAGCGAGCTGCAAGGCCTGCGCGACCAGCTCGCCAAGGAGGCCCGTGACCGCCAGTAGAAGGAGGAAGATATGGAGGCTCGTGAGGCTGCCGCCAAGGACCGGGATGCCAAACGTGATGAACGCCATGGCCGCTTAGGTGCACTGGAGCAGGCGTTGGAGGCGAAGAGGATCAAGCTGGACGGCAAGGCGCGGGTCCTGGCCGAGGACCGCGTGGCCTTCACGAAGCTGGAGGAGAAGGCTCGCACCTTGCTGAAGATGCTTTATGATAGTGGCCTGGAGAGCCCGCTGGCCGGCGCCGAGGACGTCCCAGCCAAGTTGCTGCCCTTCCTGGTCCGCGCCCTTGAAGATGTCGCCCTCGGCCTTGGCCCCACGGCTGAGGCTGAGGCGCGTGTCCTTTCTTCTGCAGCGCTGACGCGCGTCTTCACCCGCGTCTACATTCGTGACCCCGACGTTGACCTTGCCAGCCTGCTGGAGCCTGTGAGCGACAAGCTTGCCGCTGTCGCTGCTGAGGCCATGAAGGGTCGAGCGGAGGCTCTGCTAGCGAAGTTCCGTGCTTTCAGCACCAAGCCAAGGCGAGGTGCTGCCGATCCTGAGGCTCCGCGAGGTGAAGTCGCCCAACGCAGCTCCGTCATGAGTGATAGCACTGCCAGAAAGTGACCCCTTCGCGGCTCCTGTCCTGTTTTCATCTCCTGCAACATGCATCATGCCTAGTGGAGGCATTTAAACTTGTGTTTGGCGTTGTGAAAGCACTCTATGGACTGTAATATTTGCTTTTGAATTCCTTGAGATTTGCGCTTTTCCTTCCTACTTGCTTGTGTTCTACGTCGGCAGAGCCCGGCCCCGCGCATACCTCAGCCGCCGTTAGCCCCGACCGGAAACCAGGACGGGACTAAGGAGTGAGGGGCTACGTGACCAGTTAGGCTCCTGAGTCACAATGCTCAGGAGCCCCCCTTGACGCGCGAATAGCAAGTAGGGAGGGGATATGTATGAGTAAATCTACCCTTCTACATCGGCAGAGCCCGGCCCCACGCATACCTCAACCGCCGTTAGCCTTTCGGAACTAAGGGGTGAGGGGCTATGTGACCAGTTAGGCTCCTGAGTGACGATGCTCAGGAGTCCCCCTTGACGTTCAAACGGCCTTTGTACCTTGGCTCCGCTCGGGGAGAGACGTGCGACGAACTAGGCCTGAGGGGCCTGGCTGGGTGGCGTGCGCCTAGGCGTGACCCAGGCGTAGCCTCCGTGCCCAGCCCCCTCACGCGGCACTCCCGAGGGGAGGTGTTACGATGGGGCCGGACACTGAGCTCTGGGCTCCCTGAGGTTGATGCGGCCGGGGGCCACCCTCAGTTGTTTATCACCAGCACGGAGCATAGTGCTTCCGTATATGTACGGGCATAGCTGCTCCTCGGCAGTGTCGTCAGCCAGCGTGGAGCATGGTGCTTCCACTGGTGCGTGGGAGGGGGCTCCCCTCCGGGAGGAACCCCCGGGGCGTGTACAGCCCCGCCCTAACACATGGCTGGCACGGTAGGGCCTGACGAGGTGTATCTGGGCACCCATGAGCCAGCGCGGGACTCACGGGGCCCTACCTCAAGGCGGGTTGCGCCTGGCACTGGGCCTTTACTTGTAATGTGTTCCTGCATATTTGGTTAGATGCCGACGCTCTACATCCTCAGGTCCCGGCCCTCGAGCGAGCTCGTCGCTGGTATGCCAGGTCGTGATGCCGTGGACAAGGCCAGGAGGTGAGGGTTGGAGAGCCAGTAAGAGTCCATGAGTCGCGATGCTCAGGTACCCCCTCCCCCTTTAACGTGCAAGCAACCGACATGAAGGAAGAAGGGTGCCGCCACAGGCATCAAGTAATGATCATGATGGGTCAAATGCATGACCCGAATAAATGCGAGAGGGACACATGCTACTGGGTCTGGCCCGAGTGGCTTGGGGCTAATGTAGCCCGAGGGGCGCCCCCAATAAAGTAAGCTTAAAACATGAACCAAAGGGATACATGCCGCAGGGACGGACCCACGCGGCCTGGGAATGATGCAGCCCTAGGGGCACTCCCAGCTGAAGGGATGCTGAAGTAGCGGACGGCGTGCGCTGCGGAAGCCGATCTTTACGAGCCCCTAGGCCCAGGAGCCTCGGGAGGCTCCGGAGGCGCTGGCGGCTCCTCGCGGACCATCTCCATTTCTGCTAGGACTATGGAATGCCTGGCCGCTTGAGCCTCCAGGGTGCTCCTCATGAGGCGCTGACGCACAGCAGCCGTGTTCGGCAGGCCGTAAGGCATGTGAACTTAGCTGTGGGGTGGACCTTCGCAGCGTCCCACGCGTGAGGGCCAGAGGCGCTCCTGAGAGGCGGCTCGGTTGAGTCCTGGTATGTCGATGCAGACGCGCAACCCACCATCCTCGCCTGGATGGGGAGCCACGGCGGGTAAGCGGCGGCTGCCACTCATGACTCTTGACTCTTGCAGCTCCTGAATGATCTCGCTGACGAACACCTGAGGGTTTGGCCCTCCTTGCCTTGATCCTTCCTAAGGGAAATGTGCTTTGAAACACGCCTCCAAGTAGTGCCCGAGCGCCTCCCTCATGATCTTAGCAAAGTCGATGGCCCTCCAGGAGAGAGCCCCTGAGCCTTGCTCGAGGAGGGTGTCGGGCGCGCCTTCCTATGCGACAGAAGGAGGCGCCCCCTGAACAGGCGCAGACCCTGAGGGGCCTGCCTCCTGAGGGTTCGGACCAGGCGATGTCTTCTTTTTCTTAGGGACAACCTCGAGAAACCTTCCGCTCCTGTGATCTGGGTCTTCAATTGACGCGGCTTGAAAAGCACGCTCCAGAGAACACACAACATCCCTCTCTTCACAAGGCACCGTGATGACTCCACCGCTTCCTGGCATCTTGAGGACATTGTAGCCGTGATGAGTCACGGCCATGAACTTGGCCAGGGCTGGGTACCCGAGGATGGCATTGTACGGCAGGCGAATGTGCGCGACGTCAAAGTCAATGAGCTCGGCGCGGTAGTTGTTGCGCTTCCCGAAGGTAACAGGAAGGCGGACCTGCCCTATCGGAACCGTGGAACCATCAGTGACTCCTGAGAAAGGCTTGGTTGGTTGAAGCTGATTGTATGGCACTTGGAGATTGTCGAATGTCTTGATGGATAGGACATTGAGCCCTGCTCCGCCGTCGATGAGGGTCCTGGTGACTTGCACATTGCTGATGATTGGGGAACAAAGCATCGGGAGGACTCCGGCTGTGGCCGCACACTTGAGCTGATCCGCTGAGCTGAACGTGATGGCGCACGCTGACCACCTGAGAGGGCGTGCGGCCTCGAGCTTGGGGAGGACTGCATTCACTTCGTGAGCAAACTGCTTGAAGATGCGCTGAGAGGCCGGGGCCTGAGCGCCGCCCAAGATGCAAGCGAGTGCGCGCGGCTCCTGGAAGCCTCCAGCCCCCTCGTCATTATGATGGTCTTCATTCCTCCTCGGCTATGGTGGAAGTGGAGGGAGGCACGCGTCGCCTTGTGGGCGATCCTCGCGAGGCTGGTCCCTCGAACCTCCCTCGTGAGGCTGGTCCCTCCAACCTCCCTTGCGAGGCTGGTCCTGCCAGCGGTCCTCGCGAGGTCGGTCACGCCACCCTTAGCGAGGGCCACGGTCTTCCCATCGTCCTCCACCTCTTCCTCCTCCTCAGCCATAGCCCCGGTCGTTGCGCTCGGGGCGTCGGCCGACACACACGGTCTTGAGCTCTAGGCATTCGTTGGTGTTGTGGGTGTGGAGGTCGTAGTACACGCAGTTCCGGCTGCCCTTGGATGACTCAGGCCGATCCCTGCCTCGCTTGGTGTCCGGCTCTGCTGCGAGCACGGCAGACCCCTTGCGCTTCATGTCCTTGACCTTGGGCTTCTTCTCTTCTGGGTCGGCAGCTGGCAGCTCAATGAGGGAAAGGCGCCCTTCCTCAGCCCTAGCGCACTTGGTCGCCAAATTGAACAGCTCCAGGAAGGTGCACAAGTCTTCATGGATCGCAAGCTCCTCCTTCATCTTGATGTCACGCATGCCGTCGGAGAAGGCTGAGATGATGGCCTCCTCAGACACCTTGGGGATCTTAAGGCGAGCGTTGTTGAAACACTGGATGAACTTCTGCAGGGTCTCTCCCGGCTGCTGCTTGATGCGGCGCAAGTCGCTCATGGTCGGGGGCCGGTCGCGGGTGCCTTGGAAGTTGGCGATGAATCGGGTGCGCATCTCGTCCCAGGAGGAGATCGTGCCAGGAGCCAGGTTCAGGAGCCAGGTGCGGGCGCCGTCCTTGAGCGCCATGAGAAACCAGTTCTCCATGACCTTCTTATCCCCGTTGGCGGCTTCAATGCCCAGCTCATAGAGCTGGAGGAACTCAGCAGGGTCAGTCGTCCCATCGTAGCGCGGGGGCAGATCTGGCTTGAACTTGCCCGACCAGGCCACGCTGCGCAACTCGGCGGTGAAGGCACTGCAGCCTGTAGTGGCCGCGGGAGGCCTTTGGTGATGGAGAGCTTTCTCTTGGAAGTCTCCGTGCACTGCCGCCAGGAGCAGTGCGGGGTCTTGGCGCACTGGAGCAGGAGCACGTTCGTGCCGGGCCAGTACGGGGAGTACACGGGCAGCTTCTTTGGGATGAGGGATCTCTTGGCAGCTCTTCTCTTGCT
This sequence comes from Triticum dicoccoides, assembly GCF_002162155.2. Lineage (NCBI taxonomy): Eukaryota > Viridiplantae > Streptophyta > Magnoliopsida > Poales > Poaceae > Triticum > Triticum dicoccoides. Next base: position 356,220,225 of record NC_041381.1, on the reverse strand, counting down.
GTGCTGGCGCCGGACGGAGTGGGTTCCGTCCAGGGGCCACGCGCCTTGGGGCCAAGGCACCTTCTTGAGGGGGAGGCGGCTGAGGTGCCCCCGGAGCTTTGTTGCCCGCGCAGGGCTGGGCGCGGGGCAGCGAGAGGGATGGCGCAGGGGAGCCCCCAGCGGTGCTGACGAGCTCGGTGATGCGGGCGAGCCACTCATCGTAGAGGTTGTCGACATGACGGTAGTGCAGGAGCTCCCGCACGAGGAGCAGCGCGGCGTGCTCGTCCGCAGTAGCACGACGGGCGTGGGACGAGGAACCGGCTGGAGCCAGCGACGGGGTGGCGGTGCGGGCTTCTCGCTGCATCGAAGGATGCAGGGACGACGCCTGCTGCTCGTTCCCCGCCGGGCCGGTAGCGGCGTTGACAGAAGGCGATGGGGAACGGCCGGGGCACCCGCTGACGGGGGTCGTTTGGGCGACGTGAGTGGCAAGAGCGGCCCGGCGCTCGGCGCGGGCTCAACGAGCGTCTGACATGGATGCGATGGGCGGCGAAACACGGGGCGATGGAAGGTGGATTCCGGTGCACCCCTACCTGGCGCGCCAAATGTCAGATTTCGGGTTCCGGCAGACCCTCAAGGTTCGAACTCTGGGGTGCACGCGGAGATCACACCTACTGTATACCCACGTCTCGTCGCCTCGCAAGGATCTAAACTACACGAAGAACAACACAAGGGACTTGAGGTTTATACTAGTTCGGGCCACCATTGTGGTGTAATACCCTACTCTAGTTTGTGGTGTGGTGGATTGCCTCACGGGGCTGATGATGAATAATACAAGGGAAGAACAGCCTCACGAGAGGCTGTTCTTGGCTGGTGCGATGAACTGCTTGGGTGAGTTCAGTCGCCTCTTGGATGCTTATTTGATTTCTAGCTGCGGGTTGGCTCTCTCTCCGATGCCTTCTGATGTGGTGGCTAGTCCTATTTATAGAGCGAGGCCTTGGTCCTCTTCCCAAATATTGAGCGGGAAGGGCGCCAACAATTGGCCATTTTGAAGGGGAACATCCAGTACACTTATCATGACTAAAGCCAGTCCTCGCCTGCCAAAGCCTCTGACGATGACGCCGGCTTGGGCTCCACGATGACCTCCATCCCGCCGTTCTGCTAGTCTTGGTCTTGTTGCACCTAAATGGTTGCCTTTGCTTGATACTCCTGCCTGCGCTTGCCCCCTTTGCACCAAAGAGGAAACAAGGACTCTGCGCAGGCCGGCGCCCGCCTGGTTTCAGTCATCATGGCTTGTGTCACGGGCACCTCGTGAGGTACCCCGCTTTGATCTCTCCGCCTCCTCGCGAGCCAGCCTGACAAGGCTGTGCCCGAGGAAGCCTCCTGTCATCCACCCCGCGAGGCTTGACCCCTAGCGAGGGTCTTGAACATGTGTTGATGAAGATGGGCCGCACTGGGCCACTCCTTGAGCCACGCCGCAGGCCGCAGGCAGGCAAGTCTGGGTACCCCCGTTGCCAGAATGCCGAAAAATGGCGGGTGTGTGAGAGAGTGACAATTGGTAACAGAGTGGAAAAAGGGGGTTGTGTAGTTGAGAGAGTTAGAGATCAAAACATGGAGAGAAAGAATGGACGTGTGTGGGAAACCGATAGCTTTCTAAGATGGTTAGGAGAGGAAGATTGATCGATATAGGAAGTATGTAGCATGTGTGCTGAGGGGGGTCGGGCTAAAAACAACATTTGAATGTAGATAGTATGAAACTTAACATCGACGTTTCAATTTAGTGTACATTGTAAGATTTGAATTGAGGACTGTCGGTGTCAAAACCGGCGGATCTTGGGTAGGGGGTCCCGAACTGTGCGTCTAGGCGGATGGTAACAGGAGACAAGGGACACGATGTTTTTACCCAGGTTCGGGCCCTCTCGATGGAGGTAAAACCCTACTCCTGCTTGATTGATATTGATGATATGGGTAGTACAAGAGTGGATCTATCACGAGATCAAGGAGGCTAAACCCTAGAAGCTAGCCTATGGTATGATTGTTGTTGTGTCCTACGGACTAAAACCCTCCGGTTTATATAGACACCGGAGAGGGCTAGGGTTACACAGAGTCGGTTACAATGGTAGGAGATCTACATATCCGTATCGCCAAGCTTACCCTCCACGCCAAGGAAAGTCCTATCCGGACACGAGACGAAGTCTTCAATCTTGTATCTTCATAGTCTTGGAGTCCGGCCGATGATGATAGTTCGGCTATCCGGACACCCCCTAGTCCGGGACTCCCTCAGTAGCCCCCGAACCAGGCTTCAATGACGATGAGTCCGGCGCGTATATTGTCTTCGGTGTTGCAAGGCGGGTTCTCCTCCAAATTCCATGTGCTTGCTGAATAGTGTCTGGCTTCCTTATAAATGTTGCGCTCCTTGGCTTCTACGCCTAATAATGGCTCTCTTCCATGTGTCGTATGAATGCTAAAAGCCAGGGTATTTTTATGTTTTTACCCCTAAGCTGCGCGAATAGGCTGCCTATAAGAGAGGCAAGGATCCAGATCCAAATCACACCATCCTCCTTCCGCGAGTACTCATCGGAGCGCTTCTGACAAAAATCCACTCCATCATGGACAGTTGACGCGGCTCCTCCTCTCGCGCTCCCAGCCCTCAGCCAGGAGATTGGAGGAGATGTTCAGTCCCGCACAGCGAGCGGGTGACGCTCCAAGTGGAGGGATATCTTCCTCCGGCCTTCATCGTCCCGGTTCGAGCCGGATTGGCCACCTACAAAGGCGGAAAGCAGGCGGAGAACACCCCCAGTCCCTCCAAAGGAGAGCGGGTGTGCTTCGTCCCTTATCTAATAAGGGGGCTCGGATTTCCCATACATCCGTTTCTCCGGGGGCTCCTAGAGTTCTACGGACTCTAGCTTCATCACCTTACGCCCGCCTCCATTTTGCATATTGCGGGTTTCATAGCTTTTTGCGAGCTGTTCTTGGGCATCGAGACCCATTTTGCACTGTGGAAGAGATTGTTTTGCCTCGTATCCCGTTCTCACGAGGGGTCGATATATCAAGTGGGCGGAGCCGAAATATGGCGCATCGCCGGAACCGGATATCTATCCGGAACCCCGAAGAAGGCGTCCGGAGACTGGCCTTCGGAATGGTTTTATATGGAAGATGCTCCACTGCCGGACCTAATTCGGATCAGCCTCCTGGAGTTCAGCAACGCTCCTCTGATGAAACACCTGAGTTGGCGCCCGTGGAGCCCTCAACGGGAAGATGACAGGAGCGTCCATTATCTGATGGGCCGGATAAGGTTGCTGGCTCATTCCGGATTGACCATGATTGGAGTCATGGCCACGTGCATTATGCGAGGGTGCAGCCGCTCCAATATAGGGGGCACCCCATGTGGGATTTCAACGGGGAGAATGACGCCACCCGTCATGGCCGCAAGGGGCCGGGATCGGCCGCCGATCTGGTGAAGATCCTGTCCGGCTTGTACAAGGGGGAGAAGGAGGACTTCCTTCACACGAGTCCATTGAATGGATTCTCCATGAATAACCCTCGGAGCTGGGTAAGCAGACGTTTATCTATCCGATCCGTGCCTTCAAAGTTAAGTGTCTTACTTTATGATTTCGACGCAGGAACTGCGCCGGGATGTGGAGGGCATACACAGTCCGACTCCACAACCCGAGGATCCGGAAATATCCCTTGATCTGGCCTCCGAAGAGGATCCGGACATAAAGGTGGAGCTGATTGACGGGGTGTTCCACCAACTTAGCATGGACAATGCTCTAGTCGCCATTACGGCTGACTACCCCGGTTTATCTCCGGCTTCCCAGGTAACTATGACCGGAGCCCTGACACCATTACTTCGTCCATGCTTATTTCTGACCACCGTATACCAACGGTGTCTCGCAGGAGGTGCCTTCAAGTTGGGAAGCTGATCCCGCGGCGGCAGACCAACAAGGGTCAGTTCGGCCTAGCAGGCGAAAGAGGGGTGCGGTGCGAATTGAAACATTGCCGCAACAGTATGGCATGCCACCGTTTTTAAGGAAAAGACTCCTGTGAAGTATATTAATGCTCATGACTTTTCCAGGAGAAAGAGCGCTCGCCGGACTGTTCCCGGAGAGGTTGCCAACCAAGCCTCCGCCAGCCAGGCTCCAACACCTGGTCCGGAGGAGGAGGCGAGCGCAAGGCGCGAGCCGGATGCTGCTCCAACGGAGGATGCCGACAGGCTGTCCGCCACCAGGTCTGAGGTGGAGAGCGCCATGAATCACAGGCGCCGCCGGACAGTTCTTCGTGACGAGTGTTTCTCCCCTGAGGCGTTGAATGCCTTTAATGCGGGAGACGTGCACCTTCGTGCCGCTCAAGATGGTTTAACCAGAGCCACGGAGCAGTATGTGAAAGACATACGGGTAAGGAATTTCAATAGTTATATATGCCAGTAGCCCCCGAGACTTAAAGTAGTTAGAATAACTGATTTAAGGATCATATGATATGCATGATCTTATGGAGAAGAATACCCAACTGTCCCAGGAGCTTCAAGAGTGCAAGGCCCAACTTGGGGCCGCACTAGCCGCAGGAGTAGACACAGAGACCCCCACTGGTAACACATATTTCGAAAAGATGAGAAGTTTATGGCGTGCGGCGTGTGTATAAGTCTGACAATAATATTGCAGATGTTGCCGGACTTGATCCGGACAAGCAACAGCTACTGCGCCAGCTGAAGGTCGGCGAGAGGGTGCTTATGAAGGTGCAGGAGGAGAGGAACAAACTCCAGGATGCCCACACCTAGCTGGGAGAAGAGCTAAAAGGTGTTCAGGCCCAGCTGTCTGGCCCCGTGAAGGACAATCAGCGGCTTCGTCGCGGCATTTATAGTAAGTGCTTGAGCAAACTCCTTTGAAAAGAAGAGTTCGGCGAGGGAGTCGATTGACAGAAATATGTCTGCAGGTGTGCTCATGGGTCGTCCTGCGGAGGAAATGCCCGGTTCAACGGGTGATCTGCTTCCCGATCTGCTGCAGCTGCACGAACGTGTTCGGCAGGTGATGAGCAGCGTCGTCCAGGCCTTATGGCCGTCTGTCTCCCTGCCCGAGGGTATTGGAGGGCTTGCGGAGAAGCTTCAGGGAGCACGGCAGCGCTTCCGTCTATGGAAGATATCGGCCTGCCGTCAAGGCGCCTGGGAAGCCTGGGCCATGGTGAAGACGCGGTACACGAAGGCTGATCCGAACCACATGGCCGAGGTCGGACCTGTGGGGCCTGATAGGAAGGAGATTCCTGTGAGCTTAATGTACGGCCAAGTAGAGTTGGCCGCTAAGTATTCCCAACGGGACTGTAAGCTAGACAGCCTGTTAGTTGGGATTGAAGAGGAGTACGATCAGTCAATTTGACGATGTAATCTAAATGACATGTAAAATGCCTTCTAGCCGGATTGTAGATCGTTTGTCTTTGCGGACCTTTTCGCTTCGACCTCGGGACTCTAGGGTCCGGAGTGTGTCCGAATACCCTCACGGTTATGAAAAAACTGGGGCATGCATGGAGACCAGGCGTAGTGGTCATTACTGCTTTATTAGACAAGTGCCCAACTAGTTATGTTATATTACATGGTTAGTAAGAAACATCTTCCAAGGAGAATAGTTCGGTTAGGGGTTCCTTTCCCTGGGAGGCATGCCCCAAAGTGCATGTACGGACTGCGAAAAGAGCAGAAAAGCACCTAGGGGCAGATAAATAAATAAATAAATGAATAATAATCTTTCAAGTCACCGACTGAATATTCCCTTAAGAATGCTAGCTTTCACCTTCACCCAGTCTGAGGTACACATCCGGTTGACCCGGCAGTAACAATCGCAGAGGTTCTCCCTTTACCTCCTAGCCAAACAATCGGGAACGTAGGGGTAAGCACAGGAGCCAGGCAATCCAGCTTGGCCAAAACTTAAGTCATATCGATGCATATAATGGTGAGTAAAAGGTACATGCGGAAGTGTGACGCATGTGTTGGGCATGGAGCCCGTATAAATAAGCTTCTGTTAAAGAAGCCCCCAGGTATAATGAGAGCGAGCAGCACGTCAAGTGTGTGCGAACAATGCGCAGGTCAGCCCACAAAGGCTTTACGGAAAGAAGGGAGGAAGGAAGGGAAAAACCAAAAGACAGTAAACGTTTAAAATGTGGACGGAGGAAGGAGACGAACTCTGAGTCTGGCACTAGGCGTAGAATCTTCGGAGGCGGGCTGCATTCCATGGGTTCGGCTCGAGTCGATTGTTCGATGCATTTCGTAGACGGTATGCTCCGCCGGTCAGGACTTGATCGATAATGAAGGGACCTTCCCACTTGGGCTTGAGTTTGTCCTTTTTCTTGTCCGGCAGGCGTAGAATTAGTTTGCCAACATTGTAAGTTTTGGCCCGTACTTCTCTACTTTGATATCTTCGAGCCTGCTGCTGATAGAATGCAGAACGAGCCTTTGCCACGTCGCGCTCCTCCTCCAATGAAGTTGTCCTACCGATCCAACTTGGCATGTCTTTCTTCATACATGCGCACTCGAGGTGAGTCATGAATTATATCGCAGGGCAAAACTGCCTCTGCGCCGTATACCATAAAGAATGGCGTGAATCCGGTAGTACAATTTGGCGTGGTCCGCAGCCCCCAGAGTACGGAGTCGAGCTCCTCCACCCAGTGTGTGTTAGATTCCGTGAGGGACCGCACTAACCTGGGTTTAATGCCGCTCATGATTAGACCATTTGCTCATTCGACTTGACCATTAGTTTGAGGGTGATAGACTGAAGCGTAGTCGAGCTTGATGCCCATGTTCTTGCACCAGAGTTTAACCTCGTCGGCCGTGAAGTTCGTGCCGTTATCAGTGATGATGCTGTGGGGGATGCCATAACGGTGTACTACCCCAGATATGAAGTCTATCACAGGTCCGGATTCGGTCGTTTTAACCGGCTTGGCCTCTATCCATTTGGTGAATTTATCCACCATGACCAATAGGTATTTTTGCTTGTGGGTTCCCCCTTTAAGGGGTCCAACCATGTCAAGCTCCCAGACCGCGAACGGCCAAGTGATGGGTATAGTTTTGAGGTAGGTGGGTGGCATGTGGCTTTGATTAGCAAAGAGCTGGCAACCGACGCATCGTTGGACTAAGTCCTGAGCATTTGCCCGGGCAGTCAGCCAATAAAATCCTGTACGGAAGGCCTTGCCCACAAGGGCCCGGGCTGCGGCGTGGTGCCCGCCGAGTCCGGCGTGAATTTCAGCCAGGAGATTTCGCCCTTCCTCTTCGGAGATGCACCTTTGAAGGACTCCGGTTGTGCTTTTCTTATAAAGTTCTCCCTCATGGACCTTGTAGGCTTTAGATCGCCGAACTATGCAGCGGGCCTCATTTTGGTCTTCGGGAAGTTCCTGCCTAATTAAGTAGGCTAGGAATGGTTCTGTCCACGGGGCAATTTCTGCCATTATTTCGTGGGCTGAAGGTGTTATTTCATTGGCTGAGCCATCGATCGTGTCAGAATGTTCCGTGTTGGGTGGTGCGGTTGGTTCTGGGTTGTTATTTCCGGACTCCTCTTCCCATAATACGGATGGCTTGAAAAGCCGCTCCAGGAAGATGTTTGAAGGGACGGCGTCGCGTTTTGCACCGATGTGTGCCAACACGTCGGCTGCTTGGTTGTTATCCCGGGCGACATGGTGGAATTTTAGTCCTTCGAACCGAGCTGACATTTCTAAGACAGCGTTACGATAGGCTACCATTTTCGGATCTTTGGCGTCAAAGTCTCCGTTTACTTGGGATATTGCGAGGTTTGAATCCCCACGCACCTCTAGGCGTTGAATACCCATGGAGACTGCCATCCGGAGACCATGTAGAAGGGCCTCATATTCGGCTGCATTGTTGGAGTCCGTGTACATTATCTGAAGTACGTATTGGACTGTGTCTCCGGTTGGGGACGTCAATACGACGCCAGCCCCCAAGCCGGCCAACATTTTGGAGCCGTCGAAATGCATGATCCAATTGGAGTATGCACCGTACTCTTTAGGGAGTTCGGCTTCGGTCCATTCGGCGATGAAGTCAACCAAAACTTGCGACTTTATAGCTCGCCGTGGTTTGTAGGTTATGTCGAATGGTAAGAGCTTGTAACACCCCGGATGTAAAACTTCCATATTTTGCAATATATCTATGTTGGTCTCCACCCAATTCCATTCGGGGTCCCATCTTTTGGTCTCATTTTGTTTCGCTATGTTGTTCTACTCATTTCATTGCCATGCTTACCTTGTCATATTGCGTTTGGGCTTCTTGGCATATTCCTTTTTGCCATCATATGTTTGCATCATGTGCATATCAATGTTGTGTTGTGCTTATGTCAACTTGCATTTCCATGATGTGCATGCATGATATTTTTTTGCATGTTCTATGTGTCATCCATGCATCACCACCTCCATGCATCACCATCTCTCCTTCTCTTTCTTTCTTTTTGCAAGTGCTATCTTACCCTCCTTCATTAATGTTCAACTTTGCCTCAATATTCTGTCACCATGTCATTTACCTCCCTGTAATATTTCAGCCTTTTTATAAGTTGTTTTGGTTAGCTTTTAAAATGACTCAAGTTTGAACTCAATTCAAACATGAATTATTTTACTTCCTCTAAAAATTCCCAGATCAATTTTATCAAATTCTACACAATTTCAGGACCTTGAGTATATGGTCACTTTTCTCAAAATCCTCCCAAATTCCCTTGTGCTTTTCCTTTTGTTTTCTGCCTGAACAAAAAAGGGAAAAGCATCAGCAGAGTAGCCAGCAGCAGCAACCCCCCTGGGCGTCGGCCTCCCAGGCCGGACCAGCTTGCACCCCACGTCAGCTGGCCCAGCACGCCAGCTGGCCCGCTCGGTCTTCTCCTCCCTGCCTTTTCTCACCTACGCGCGCGTGCACCCCCGCTAGACCCTCGCCACGTGGCTAGTCTGGCCCCGCTCGTCAGCGCCTACCCTGCTCCACACACCCACCTTTTCCCTCTCCTCTCGCCGTCGCCATGGGGACCGCGAGCACGAGCGCGCGTGAGCTCGCACCGCTCACCCTAGCCTTTTTAAGCCCCAATTCCTTGTCCCCTGCTTCGCCTAGGGTTTCCCTCGTCCGCCACCACTGTTTCCTGGTAGGTTTAGCCACCAGATCGATCGCGCCATCGCCGTCCCAAATGCATCGGGGACCGCGTCCTCGTCGCCGGCGTGCTCTCCTTCGGCCTCTACCCCGCCTAGCGTGTCCATCTTCTTCCCCGTCGTCCACCATGTCCCCGTCGTCGACTACGTGGAGCCGGAGCCCCTGCCACGACCTCTTCTTCCTCGTCTTCGAACCCGGCCGTCGAACATGTTCGACCACAACCATCGCCGTCTTCGTCCAGCTCCGCAAAGCCAAGCGCGCCACCGTGCTTGTGGTGAGCACGCACAGCTTCCTGGCCCCTTTTACCCCTCGTTTGCATGCTCTAACCGCGGCCGCCGCGGGCGCCCGATCTCGCCGTCGTCGAACATCGTCTCCGGCCAGTGCTTTGATTTCCTTAGCATCTCTGCGCGTGTCCATCGGCGTCTTCGTATCACGTAGGATAGACTCGTGCTCGCTGCCGCTTGTTTAACGCAGCGGCTCGTTGTGGTCAAGTTCGTCGCCGCCCGCTCTGGACCTCGTCGCCGGCAGTGTTTCCGTCGCCGTTGGGCATCGTGCGTTCCATGCGCGAGCGCAGGATCCTCTTGCGATCCCGTAGCACCCATCCGCCACACCGTTAGGTCGCCAGAGCTGCTCCGGTGATCCCTCCGCCGCCTTTGGCCGCGCCGTTGCTTTCCGCTGCTTCCTCTGTTTTGGTAGATGCCGTAGCAGTTGGTAAGAGGAGAAGAACCCCTCCTCTGTCAGCCATCGTCGACTAGCCCAGAGGCTCGAGCCACTTGGTTGCAACCCAGCGTCTTGGGTTCGATCCCCCGCCGGCACAAGTTAAACGCAAACACCAACCTCTTTTTCTGTTTATATGCGCGCGTGTGTTTATGACAGGGTGGCCCCACCTGTCCTTCTCACTAGGGGCCATGACCCACCTGTCATCCTCCCATACTGTCACATCCCTAGTTCTGGTATGCACTAGGCTAGCCCTTCATGTGAGCATCATGTTTAAATTCTAATGAAATTTGAATTGAGGAATTTTCAAAAAGCCTCAGAAGATCTCTAAAAATAACCAACATTTAAATCTCATCAAATGAGTCCAAGAAAATGTTCCTGTTATTCTATGAAAATATTGGAAAGAGGTAAAACTCAAAACAATATTTTTGGAATCTCAGATATATTTATTTTGGGCCTTTGAATTAAATAAATAACTGTTTGCATTGGATATATATTTTTATATAATTAATATATGTCCAATAATTCTGGAACATTTTATGTGGTTTGGCATATTTTAGTTCTAGCCACATAATTATTTTCAGCATTTTATCACATGGTTTAGTGTTTTTACTAAATCAAAACAAAACAGAACAAAATAGAAAACTAATATAAAACAGAAAGCAAAGAGAGAGGGTTTTACCTGGCGCTCACCTGGCCTGGCCCAGCACGGCCCAGCCCACTGGCCCGGCACTGTTGGCCAGCCCACCAGGAGCCCCACCGTCTTCAACCTCTGCCAATAGGCAGAGGCGTGTCGACGCCAGCGCGTCCGAGGCCTCCACCTCCTCCCTCCCAGCTTGCCTGGCTCCTCCTCGATGCACCAGGCGACGCCATGCAGCCCCTGGCCCCCTCTCACTCTCTCCCGTGCCTCTCCCCTCCTCTGCTTTCTCTCCCTCTCGGGCCCGAGCACAACCGCCGTTGCCGCTGTCCACCGTTTGCATAGCCACCGGCCTCCCCTATGCCCCTAGATGTGCCCCTGAGATCCGCGACGACGTCCTCATACTCTCCACTGAGTCATGCAACGCCAGGTGCCAGGGAACGCCGCCACCACCGTCATCTTCAAATCCGGCCTCCGAGATCGCCGGCAATGCCTCGACGTCGTCTGAACTCCCCCGAGCCCACTGAGACGCGTTCTGCAACCGCTGTGAGCTCAAGGACCGACTCCCCCTCCTCTCTTGCTCGCGTTTTTGCTCTAGCTCCGTTCCCCACCTCCGCCGAAGCTCGCCGCCGCCACGGCCGACGAGCTCCATGCTCCTGAGCTCGTCCGCTCGCCCGAGCATCACCATCGTGCTCGCCGCGCTCCTGTGAACCTGCAGCACCCACTGGTTCGCCCTGTCGTGCCCTGTAGCGCCAAATCTGCGAGCACCCGAGCTCCGGCCGCCGCTGACTTCATTGCCGCTGACGCTAGAGCCCACCCCCACGCAAACCGCTACCACCGTTGGATGTGCCGCTCCGCGGGCGTTCCAGCGAGCCCTTCCGCGCTTCTTTTAGCCGCCCGTAGCTCAAACCCGAGCATCTCCGGCGAGCCACCGCCGTGCTTTTGGTCGCCGGCATCGACCGCTGACGTGGTCGCTTAATTGAGGCTAATCACCACTAATCCCTCCCTAACAAACGCTGACAGACGGGCCCCACCCGTTAATTAACCACAGGGTTATTCCCTGTTTAATTTAAGCTAATGACTGTGGCCCCACCGGTCTGTTTGACCTTGCCACCTCAGCATTGACCGACCCCACAAGTCAGTGCTGACCCGGCTGACATGGCCGTTGACCAGGCCCCACCTGTCATTGACACTGAACATCACTATGTCACTGACCAGTGGACCCCACTGGTCAGGTTTGACCTAGACCGCTGATGTTGACTTGCTGACATCACAGTGACGTCATGCTGACGCAGTATATCATTTTCTGGACTTATTCTTTTTCAGGAAATTCCAGAAAATAGTTAAAACTTCTAAAAATCATAGAAAATAATCTATAGCTCAGATTTAAAAGATTTATATATGGAAAATTATCAGAAAAATCCAATCTATCCATTTGTACTAGTTTCATGCATGTTAGAGCAACCTAACCTTGATGTTTAGATGAAACAAGATAATGCACTTATATGAGTTCATATTTTGGGTTTACAAGATAATGCACTCAAATGAACTCAAACCACCCTGCTTGTAGTTGCATTAGCCCAACACACTCATTTTTCCATGTCATGATCATGCATCATATTATGCATTGCATTGATTGTGTTTCATCTGTGTTGCCGGTATTTGTCCCCTCTCGATAGACGTGATACCGATGATGAGATCGATGACACCGATGAAGAACTATACTATCTTCAGAAGTGCCAGGCAAGCAAAACCCCCTTGTTCATTCCGATACAGTCCTACTCTCTCGCTCCTGCTCTCTTTTACTGCATTAGGACAACAACGATTCATCTGTTACTTGCTGCGGTAGCTGAACCCCTTTATCCTCTGCATGACCTGTCATTGCCACAGTAAATAGATGAAACCCACTAGCATGAGTAGGAGTTGTTTGAGCCCTGATGTGCCTACTCATTCATGTTGGTTTGTCATTCCTGCTACTGCTTATAGTTGAGTCAGGTCTGATTCATCGGGGATGAATTGGAGGTGTGTAAACATGTCCTACTGAGTGTGAGCTAAGTGTGTGAACACGATTTGGTAAAGGTAGCGGTGAGAGGCCATGTAGGGGTACATGGTGGGTTGTCTCATTGCAGCCGTCTTCAGGAACTGAGTTCTGTGTTTGTGATCCATGAACAGCTACTACCACACATTGGGTTCCGGTAACTCGGCCCCTCTCAACTTATTAATCAACCTGATCTCTGTCCAGGAGTTGCAACTAGTTTCTGGTGTTTGTAGGTAGTGTTAGTAGTCTACCAAGTGGCACCCGATACAGGTGGGCTTGGGACAGACTAGGCACAGTGGCACGGTGTACCAAGTGGCACCCGGATGGTGGGCTTGGGAACCCTGCTCACATCGTTTGGGGCCGTGAGCGACACCCCGGCCGGATCTCCTTGCGGATGGAACCCGAATAGGCGTTTAACCTGGATGAGAGACTTGTGTGGTTACTCAGGTCGTGGCCGACTCCCTCGCCAGGCTTTTGCTTGAAGGTTGCCGAGATACACGAGGTGTACATGGCGGTAAGTGGCGAGAGCGTGTGTGAAGAAGTACACCCCTGCAGGGTTAACATTATCTATTCTAATAGCCATGTCTGCGGTAAAGGACTTCTGGGTTGCCTGTACAGTTCATAGAGAAGTGTAAGTGGATACTCTAAAATACGCAAGATAAGCGTGAGTGCTATGGATGGCATTCTCGTATGGAGACGGGAGCGGATCCGTAGTGGTGTATTGATATGGTGAATATGTGGACTCGTGTGCGCCACCTCAAAAGAGTTACTTGCAGTCGTAGTTCAGGATAGCCACTGAGTCAAAGCTGGCTTGCTGTAGTTAAACCCCACCATCCCTTTGTTGATAATGATGCATATGTAGATAGTTCTGATGTAAGTATTGCTGGGTACATTTGTACTCACGTTTGCCTATTTTACATTTTGCATAGACTTCCGTCTCACTAGTAGTTCCGCGTGGACTTCGACGTTTAGCTTGTTACCTCAGCTACGATCTTGTGCCCTCGGCAGGATCTGGTAGATAGTCAGGCTTCTCAGCCTTTTTCATTTATAGATATCTGTACTCAGACATGTTAAGTTTCCGTATGTGCTTTGACTTGTATGCTCTGAATGTTGGGTCATGAGACCCATGTTTGTAATATCTCGCTCTTCGGAGCCTATTGAATAAAATACTTGAGTTGTAGAGTCATGTTGTGATGCCATGTTGTATTTGCACATATCGAGCATATTGTGTGTATGTTATTGAAATGCTTGGTCTGTGTGGGATCTGACTATCTAGTTGTTTATCCTTAGTAGCCTCTCTTACCGGGAAATGTCTCCTAGTGCTTCCACTGAGCCATGGTAGCTTGCTACTGCTCCGGAACACTTAGGCTGGCCGGCATGTGTCCTTCTTCGTTCCTGTGTCTGTCCCTTCGGGGAAATGTCACGCGATGAATACCGGAGTCCTGTTAGCCCGCTACAGCCCGGTTCACCGGAGTCCTGCTAGCCCAGTGCTACAGCCTGGATTCACTTACTGATGACCAACACGTTCGATGCTGGGTCATGGATGCATGTCCCTGTAAGTTTGTGCCACTTTGGGTTTACGACTAGCCATGTCAGCCCGGGCTCCTTATCATATGGATGCTAGCGACACTATCATATACGTGTGCCAAAAGGCGCAAACGGTCCTGGGCAAAGGTAAGGCGACACCCGTGGGGATACCGTGCGTGAGGCCGCAAAGTGATATGGGGTGTTACGTGCTAGATCGATGTGGCATTGAGTCGGGGTCCTGACAGCTTTGGTATCAGAGCTTGACTGCCTGTAGGATTACCAAGCCAAACTGGTCGAAGTTGAGTCTAGAAATTCTTTAGTTATATAAGGGAATTGATTGTGGGATGGAACGTAAGGCTCTTTTTACTCCTTATACCTCATGGCCTTCTGATCTGAGTCATCCTCTTCTCTTCCTATGGGGTTAAGGAACTAGGCCTTCTCATCTATCTATTAGGATGACGTGTTACTAATCCATAGACTTATAGAATTGATAGTTTCAAGCCTCAGTTTAGTTTCTACTACTTTTAGTATGTTCTCAGTTGATCTCAGAACCTTGTTGTTATGATGTTGAGTGGTTATGCCACCATTTTGCAAGATGTCTTAAATCATTTTAAGTATTTGCAGCCGTTATGCTGTCCGAGTCATCCCAGGTTTCTAAACAATCTGATGCATTTGCAAATCCTCTTCCTCTGTTTTCAATGTTCTTTGTGCCAGATTAGCACACTAATCGATGTGTTGAGGTACTCTATTGCCTCAACATATGTGTTGGAGTTATTATTATGACCCTAGGTGTCTTAGAGGATCACCTAGTAATCTAGGCATGCTTTGTGTTCCCAGTGTGATGATTTTGGTCATCATTCTCGAAAGCATCATGTGATGCCATTTAGTTAATAGGCATTCTATTCCTGGGTTTCTGAACCCGAGATTCACACTACTTACTTCATGTTGATAGTGATTGCTAGTTCCTTTAGGTTATTAGTAACCCTTGCGATAGTCCTTGAGGTCCGTGGTATTTCCTTCTTCCAAATACCATGAACTTCTTATGGCAGAAGTTCCTCGTTGAACCGAAAGATCACAACCAGAGTGCTCTTGACGAGTTCTCGCTTCTATGTTGATACTCCGCCAATTCTACCTTTCTGCATGGGTTATCCGGAAGAAACCTGTTGAACTTGGTTCGACATACTAATCTATGCGTCCACAACTCAGAAAATCGTATGTTCTTTTCAGTTGTCCCCCTTAGTCGTCTTCTAACCCTCGTCTATCAATTGATAGTCAAGAGTATGCGTGCATTCGTTCATCGATGCCTATTACTCTTGTGGTCCGTCAAGCCATTCTATTCCGGAATGACTAGGAGAAACAAACTACAGAACCCCATCCATATCCAGGATTGGGTCAAAGCAGTTGTACTCCACAGATCAAAATGCCAATCCAGCTTTGATTCTGTTCTACCCTGGAGTATTACCCCCTTTATGTCAGGATTTTAATGAGAATTGCACCAGCTCTTGTGAATTCTTGACGCAGTGATACTTCTTGCCCTCATTATTCATTCCTCGGATCCGTGTTATTATAACCGGAACACCGACAAGTGAATCGTGATGTGTGAAATCTATACTCCTAGCAACTCCGTTGCTTGGTAGTTAAAGGACAATAATTTCATTCTTAGCGTGCTGGTTCTTGAATCATCATTCTAAGTTAGATTGTGCTACCTAGTCCTTATGTCCAGTGCACCCCTCGATCAATGAGTTAGGATTGTGTCAATCCCTCGCTCTTTGATCATATCGTCTTGCCCTGAAAAGCAAGATTGTTCTCGAGCTTAGTAACATACCGGTGGTTCGTCATTTTCCGAATATCTTCTTGGAGGTATCACTAGGTTGTCACCTGACCGCTATGTTGAGTTCATGATCAAGTTGGTTTTCCTGTAAACCACCCCTTCTCCAAGAATCTTTGTTGGGTACCCCTGAGCTAGTTGGTTAAGCTGAACAACAACTTGGAGAGTTGGAAGATAGAAGCTTGTTCGATTTAGTTCATTTAAAGGGAATATCTTGTATGCGTGTTGAAGAAAGATGATATCTTCATTGATTGATCCTCATGGTCAATTGTTGGATTTATTGTCTTACCCCAAACCTTTGATTTGAGTATGGGCTATCATCAAATCAAATAAGAACCAACGATGTTCGTAATGTTGTCTTACTCGAGGATTTTCCTCGAGCATACACCATTATATCTTTTGGGTCTGACCAATACTATCACCTTGTTCACATAGTTATGGAATTCCATCTCAATGGAAATTCTGATGAGTTGCTATTGAGCCCATCAGCAGCATTTTGTCTCCCCCATGACTCATGTTGAACATCAACCTAGTGTTGGAAACTTTTATAAGCATTATCTTCATGTCCATTTGTGAAGAATATGTTTGGATGAAAGAAGTGACTTCCTCTCATTCACGTGCATCTGGTGCAAGTTGCCGCCGTGAGCTTGAGAAAGATTGTTTTTGCTTTCTTTGGAATCATCCCAAATCAGTCATGCATACGTGCGAAGTATTCTGTGGTTTGGAGACTTGCAACCTTCGTTCCATATGCATCCCTAGCACACCAAGCCACTAACTGATTTGTTCAAGGAGAAGAAGTTCCTTCATAAGAGCTAATCATATGACTTATGCAAGGACTTCATTATCCGCGGTGATGGTTCCCAACTAGAACTCGGTAGTGTTTCATTCTAAGACTACCACGTGGTCATGCTTGTCTAGGACATCGTGTTCACATGTGTGTAGCAGAACTAGCTCATGCCTTGGAGTTTGCTATCATAGTTCATTTCCCGAGAATCTTGCAACGTCACCTCGTCGATTTGTGTTGCAAACTTTAATTTTTCTTTCTAGACTTGATGAGCCTGGAATATTCTGACTCCAACCAGATCTGAATCTCAGGCAGATATGATGGTTGGAATATCTCCCAAGAAATATAATATTGGTCTCTCCGTAACCTGGTAAAGAGAATGACGTGGCTAACACACCCAACCGGAAGACCTATTACTGTAGTATCTTGATTGAGGAAGTTGGCCACCTCCCCATAAGGATTTCGTAGGATACTACTTCCGTAGTTGTTCCTTATGGATTTTTGTGATCCCTAAGTCCGACCTTTTACTTGATGTTCTAGATACCAAACCATGTAAATTGGTTACGCTAGCACATCAAGGAGAACATTAGAAGCGGAGTGCTAAATGTCTCTCGGTCGATCATCCAGAATTTGTTTCCTTGGCCTCGCTAAGGTGAAATCTGAGAAGGTGTTATCTTCCTTTGCATCTGCATCATCCATCATTATTCATCATGGTAGTATGTTGTGTTGCCAGGATCCTTGGCATGGATGTTGGTAAGACCCTAATGAATATGGAAATGCTCAAGTTCTTGAGGGCATGCTCAGACACTAGGTTATATCCTCGGTATCAATTGGAATGTGCCTTCCGTTTGTCGAGTTGTCTTATAACTCTAGTTTCCTTCCCAAACTGAGTATGCCATTCTTTCAAATTCGTTCAAATGGTCGACTGTGATTTGCCTTAGGCTGGTATAAAAGAATTTCAATGATCTCTGAATCAAAGGTAATTCTTTTTGCCACTTAAGGGGATATATCTACGACTCACCATCCCTAAGGTGTCTTGTTGTGGTATCATGGTAACTCAACTCCTCGCTATGTTGACAACCGATTACCACCTTCTTAAGTGTGGAATTGTTGTCTACCTAGTGAACCTTCGTCATCTGTTACACCCCATCCCTCTGAATGTGTGTCTCGTGTCTCAGCTCAAGAGATGTTTATATCTTACCCCATGAGCTGATCCTGAGTTGTTTGGTCTTCGAGAAGATCGATTCTTCTAGAGTTTTCCTTTCCTCTTCTTGTCATGTTAGTTGGAGTTCTCAGAGGAAGACATCGAGTCAAAGATGGTGATCGATTCAACGTTTTGATGAAGTGCCACGTGGATCGTGAAGATTATGTTAGTTTGCGTTCCCCTTCATCCTACCCTATGCTTGAATCTCGGGACGAGGTTCTGGTTTAGTGGGGGCGAGTTGTCACATCCCTAGTTCTGGTATACACTAGGCTAGCCCTTCATGTGAGCATCATGTTTAAATTCTAATGAAATTTGAATTGAGGAATTTTCAAAAAGCCTCAGAAGATCTCTAAAAATAACCAACATTTAAATCTCATCAAATGAGTCCAAGAAAATGTTCCTGTTATTCTATGAAAATATTGGAAAGAGGTAAAACTCAAAACAATATTTTTGGAATCTCAGAGATATTTATTTTGGGCCTTTGAATTAAATAAATAACTATTTGCATTGGATATATATTTTTATATAATTAATATATGTCCAATAATTCTGGAACATTTTATGTGGTTTGGCATATTTTAGTTCTAGCCACATAATTATTTTCAGCATTTTATCACATGGTTTAGTGTTTTTACTAAATCAAAACAAAACAGAACAAAATAGAAAACTAATATAAAACAGAAAGCAGAGAGAGAGGGTTTTACCTGGCGCTCACCTGGCCTGGCCCAGCACGGCCCAGCCCATTGGCCTGGCACTGTTGGCCAGCCCACCAGGAGCCCCACCGTCTTCAACCTCTGCTAGTAGGCAGAGGCGTGTCGACGCCAGCGCGTCCGAGGCCTCCACCTCCTCCCTCCCAGCCTGCCTGGCTCCTCCTCGATGCACCAGGCGACGCCACGCAGCCCCTGGCCCCCTCTCACTCTCTCCCGTGCCTCTCCCCTCATCTGCTTTCTCTCCCTCTCGCGCCCGAGCGCAACCGCCGTCGCCGCCGTCTACCGTTTGCATAGCCACCGGCCTCCCCTACGCCCCTAGACGTGCCCCTGAGATCCGCGACAACGTCCTCGTACTCTCCACCGAGTCACGCAACGCCAGGAGCCCGGGAACGCCGCCACCACCGTCATCTTCAACTCTGGCCTCCGAGATCGCCGGCAATGCCTCGACGTCGTCCGACCTCCCCCGAGCCCACTGAGACGCGTTTTGCAACCGCTGTGAGCTCACGGACCGACTCCCCCTCCTCTCTTGCTCGCATTTTTTCTCTAGCTCCATTCCCCACCTCCACCGAAGCTCGCCGCCGCCACGGCCGACGAGCTCCATGCTCCTGAGCTCGTCCGCTCGCCTGTGAACCTGCAGCACCCACTAGTTCGCCCTGTCGTGCCCTGTAGCGCCAAATCCGTGAGCACCCGAGCTCCGGCCGCCGCTGACTTCATTGCCGCCGCCGCTAGAGCCCACCCCCACGCAAACCGCTACCACCGTTGGACGCGCCTCTCTTCGGGCGTTCCAGCGAGCCCTTCCGCGCTTCTTTTAGCCGCCCGTAGCTCAAACCCGAGCATCTCCGGCGAGCCACCGCCGTGCTTTTGTTCGCTGGCGTCGACCGTTGATGTGGTCGCTTAATTAAGGCTAATCACCACTAATCCCTCCACAACAGACGCTGACAGACGGGCCCCACCCGTTAATTAACCACAGGGTTATTCCCTGTTTAATTTAAGCTAATGACCATGGCCCCACCGGTCTGTTTGACCTTGCCACCTCAGCGTTGACCGACCCCACAAGTCAGTGCTGACCCGGCTGACGTGGCCGTTGACCAGGCCCCACCTGTCATTGACACTGAACAGCACTATGTCACTGACCAGTGGACCCCACTGGTCAGGTTTGACCTAGACCGCTGATGTTGACCTGCTGACATCACAGTGACGTCATGCTGCTGCAGTAAATCATTTTCTGGACTTATTCTTTTTCAGGAAATTCCAGAAAATAGTTAAAACTTCTAAAAATCATAGAAAATAATCTATAGCTCAGATTTAAAAGATTTATATATGGAAAATTATCAGAAAAATCCAATCTATCCATTTGTACTAGTTTCATGCATGTTAGAGCAACCTAACCTTGCTGTTTAGATGAAACAAGATAATGCACTTATATGAGTTCATATTTTGGGTTTGCATTTGAATCCTTGATTCAAATGAACTCAAACCAGCCTGCTTGTAGTTGCATTATCCCAACACACTCATTTTTCCATGTCATGATCATGCATCATATTGTGCATTGCATTGATTGTGTTTCCTTCTATGTTGCCGGTATTTGTCCCCTCTCGATAGACGTGATACCGATGATGAGATCGATGACACCGATGAAGAACTATAGTATCTTCAGAAGTGCCAGGCAAGCAAAACCCCCTTGTTCATTCCGATACAATCCTACTCTCTTGCTCCTGCTCTCTTTTACTGCATTAGGACAACAACGATTCATCTGTTACTTGCTGCAGTAGCTGAACCCCTTTATCCTCTGCATGACCTGTCATTGCCACAGTAAATAGATGAAACCCACTAGCATGAGTAGGAGTTGTTTAAGCCCTGATGTGCCTACTCATTCATGTTGGTTTGTCATGCCTGCTACTTCTTAGAGTTGAGTCAGGTCTGATTCATCGGGGATGAATTGGAGGTGTGTAAACATGTCCTACTGAGTGTGAGCTAAGTGTGTGAACACGATTTGGTAAAGGTAGCGGTGAGAGGCCATGTAGGAGTACATGGTGGGTTGTCTCATTGCAGCCGTCTTCAGGAACTGAGTTTTGTGTTTGTGATCCATGAACAGCTACTACCACACATTGGGTTCCGGTAACTCGGCCTCTCTCAACTTATTAATCAACCTGATCTCTGTCCAGGAGTTGCAGCTAGTTTCTGGTGTTTGTAGGTAGTGTTAGTAGTCTACCAAGTGGCACCCGGTACAGGTGGGCTTGGGACAGACTAGCCACAGTGGCACGGTGTACCAAGTGGCACCCAGATGGTGGGCTTGGGAACCCTGCTCACATCGTTTGGGGCCGCGAGCGACACCCCGGCCGGATCTCCTTGCGGATGGAACCCGAATAGGCGATAAACCTGGACGAGAGACTTGTGTGGTTACTCAGGTCGTGGCCGACTCCCTCGCCAGGCTTCCGCTTGAAGGTTGCCGAGATACACGAGGTGTACATGGCGGTAAGTGGCGAGAGCGTGTGTGAAGAAGTACACCCCTGCAGGGTTAACATTATCTATTCGAATAGCCGTGTCCGCGGTAAAGGACTTCTGGGTTGCCTGTACAGTTCATAGACAAGTGTAAGTGGATACTCTAAAATACGCAAGATAAGCGTGAGTGCTATGGATGGTGTTCTCGTAGGGAGACGGGAGCGGATCCATAGTGGTGTATTGATATGGTGAATATGTGGACTCGTGTGCGCCACCTCAAAAGAGTTACTTGCAGTCGTAGTTCAGGATAGCCACTGAGTCAAAGCTGGCTTGCTGCAGTTAAACCCCACCATCCCTTTGTTGATAATGATGCATATGTAGATAGTTCTGAGGTAAGTCTTGCTGGGTACATTTGTACTCACGTTTTCCTACTTTACGATTTTGCAAAGACTTCCGACTCACTAGTAGTTCCACGTGGACTTCGACGTTTAGCTTGTTACCTCAGCTACGATCTTGTGCCCTCGGCAGGATCTGGTAGATAGTCAGGCTTCTCCGCCTTTTTCATTTATAGATGTTTGTACTCAGACATGTTAAGTTTCCGCATGTGCTTTGACTTGTATGCTCTGAATGTTGGGTCATGAGACCCATGTTTGTAATATCTCGCTCTTCGGAGCCTATTGAATAAAATACTTGAGCTGTAGAGTCATGTTGTGATGCCATGTTGTATTTGCACATATCGAGCATATTGTGTGTATGTTATTGAAATGCTTGGTATGTGTGGGATCTGACTATCTAGTTGTTTATCCTTAGTAGCCTCTCTTACCGGGAAATGTCTCCTAGTGCTTCCACTGAGCCATGGTAGCTTGCTACTGCTCCGGAACACTTAGGCTGGCCGGCATGTGTCTTTCGTTCCTGTGTCTGTCCCTTCGGGGAAATGTCACGCGATGAATACCGGAGTCCTGTTAGCCCGCTACAGCCTGGTTCACCGGAGTCCTGCTAGCCCAGTGCTATAGCCTGGATTCACTTAATGATGACCGACACGTTCGATGCTGGGTCATGGATACCTGTCCCTGTAAGTTTGTGCCACTTTGGGTTTACGACTAGCCATGTCAGCCCGGGCTCCTTATCATATGGATGCTAGCGACACTATCATATACGTGTGCCAAAAGGCGGAAACGGTCCCGGGCAAAGGTAAGGCGACACCCGTGGGGATACCGTGCGTGAGGCCGCAAAGTGATATGAGGTGTTACATGCTAGATCGATGTGGCATTGAGTCGGGGTCCTGACACATACCCCCTGGTTTTCCTTTTTTTTATTTCCCAGTGATTTATCCATTTCTGGCATATGGAATTTATCCATTTCGGGCAAATCCATTTCTGGACGTTTCCAAATAAGGAAAATGCCAATTCTGTCATATTCCATTTAGGGCAGTTTTTAACTTATTGCACTTGTGGTGATTTTTCTACAGCAACCCCAACATATTATATATGTTTTTGAGGTAGAAAAAGCCCACCAATCCAGTGGTGGCATTAGTTTCTGCATTTGAGCAAGTTCATAAACATGCCATTTTTACCTCATGATGTTGTCTTGTCATTTTTGCTACATTTATTGTGTGCATCTTATGGGCATGAGCTCTACATGTGTTTTGTACTATGCCATGCCATCTTTACAAGGGTGTATTCCATGTATTTTTGTGATCTCTGTGGTGACTAGCACAAGCACATTTTGCACTTTTGCCATGATTCTTTGAACCTGTTATGTTGTGATGTAGCCGTAGCTCAGTGTTCATCTTTTGTCAAGCATCTTGAGTATATCACTGTCATGTGCTTTGTTGATATGTTTGGGTGCAGTAGCTTAATTTCTTGTTGCTTGCTAAGTGGCATCATGCTGGTAATCGTAGAATTGCGTCATTCTTGTTTTGCTTGCCATTTGCAAACCGTGCATCCGATTCCGGTGATCTTTATATCAATTTCAACCGAAATCATCTCACCTTTCCAGTGGCATACTTGATTTGCCAAGATTATGCCTTGTTCATCCTTTTTCCTTCTGGAGCCCGCATATGCATTGCATATCACATCTCGCATATCATGCCATGTATTGCATCGTGTTGCTTGTGCATTGCACCGTGATTTATTGTGGTTCCATTGTTTGTGTTCTTGCTTTGGGTAGAGCCGGGAGGAGAGTACGTGAACGAGGAACCTGTTGAGAACGCTTACGAGGATCAAGCTTTCGACAACTCTGAGAACTTAGCAGGCAAGATGACCATACCCTCGAAATCACTTCTATCTTTGCTTGCTAGATGCTCGTTCTTTTGCTATGCCTATGCTACGTTACCTACCACTTGCTATATCATGCCACCCATATTGCCATGTCAACCTCTAACCATCCTTTCCTAGCAAAGCGTTGATTGGCTATGTCACCGCTTTTGCTCAGCCCCTCTTATAGCGTTGCTACTTGCAGGTGAAGATGAAGTTTGTTCCTGGTCGGAACATGGATATTTTTGGGTTATGACAATATCTCCTGTTTAATTAATGCACCTTATATATTTGGTAAAGGGTGGAAGGCTCGGCCTTATGCCTGGTGTTTTGTTCCACTCTTGCCACCCTAGTTTTCGTCATACCGGTGTTATGTTCCTTGATTTTGCGTTCCTTACGCGGTTGGGTGATTTATGGGACCCCCTTGACAGTTCGCTTTGAATAAAACTCCTCCAGCAAGGCCCAACCTTGGTTTTACGATTTTCCACCTAAGCCTTTTTCCCTTGGGTTTTCGCGAGCCCGAGGGTC
>NC_041381.1:356125462-356196257 GCF_002162155.2 Triticum dicoccoides | reverse complement strand
AACCTGTCAGCCGCCGGTGGCCACTAGGGGAAACTCTGGAATGGCCTATCGGAAGTTTTGACAATCTGGTGTGCCCTGAGAACGAGATATGTGCAGCTCCTATCGGGATTTGTCGGCACATTCGGGAGGCTTTGCTGGTCTAGTTTTACCATTGTCAAAATGTCTTGCGAACCGGGATTCCGAGACTGATCGGGTCTTCCCGGGAGAAGGTATATCCTTCGTTGACCATGAGAGCTTATGATGGGCGAACTTGGGACACCCCTGCAGGGTATTATCTTTCGAAAGCCGTGCCCGCGGTTATGAGGCAGATGGGAATTTGTTAATGTCCGGTTGTAGAAAACCCGAAGTTGACCTTAATTAAAAATACATCAACCCCGTGTGTTACCGTGATGGACGCTTCTCGGCGGAGTCCGGGAAGTGAACACGGTGTTAGAGTTATGTTTGACGTAGGTTGCTCTAGGATCACTTCTTGATCGCTTCTAGATTCACGACCGTGCCTTGCTCCTCTTCTCGCTCTCTCTTGCGTATGTTAGCCACCATATATGCTAGTCGCTTGCTGCAGCTCCACCTCATTACACCACCCTTCCCATAAGCTTAAATAGTCTTGATCTCGCGGGTGTGAGATTGCTGAGTCCCCGTGACTCACAGATTCTACCAAAACAGTTGCAGGTGCCAACGATGCCAGTGCAGATGACACAACCGAGCTCAAGTGGGAGTTCGACGAGGAACGTGGTCGTTACTATGTTTCATTTCCAGACGATCAGTAGTGGAGCCCAGTTGGGACGATCGGGGATCTCTGTAGCATTTGGGGTAGTCTTCTTTTATTTTGGTTCCGTAGTCGGACCTTGAGTGTAATCTGGATGATGGAAGTTTATTTATGTATTGTGTGAAGTGGCGACTGTAAGCCAACTATGTATCTCTTTCCCTTATGTATTACATGGGTTGAGTGAAGATTACCTCACTTGCGACATTGCTTTCAATGCGGTTATGCCTCTAAGTCGTGCTTCGACATGTGGGAGATATAGCCGCATCGAGGGCGTTACAAGTTGGTAATCAGAGCCATCCCCGACCTAGGAGCCCCCTGCTTGATTGTTTGCTGGCGTTGTTGAGTCTAGAAAAAAAATGTTTTGAGTCTTAGGATTATATATATCGGAGAGTAGGATTCTTTTTACTCCTCAGTCCCTTCGTCGCTCTGGTGAGGTCTCCTGATGTAGAAGTTCTGACTCTCCTCTCCTCAGATTTCACTAAAAAAATTTAGGATCACGCGGGTATCTTGGAATCGTTCCGATGGCTTTGTGACGAGAACTTTGTTCTTGGTGTCTCCTGACATTTAGGGGTTGTGGCAGTGTCCCGGGGAGTTGACCTCCGAGGTGTTGTCGTCACAATTTTATCGTTGCAGTTCTGGAATACCTGAGTTTTGCCAACATCGAAAATCTCTTTTATGCAGTTGTTGGTGAGATAACCTCGACGTCACCTAGTACTAGGGAGTTCGGGAGTATTGCCATGACTCGTATAACGGATGCTTTTCGAAGGTTGAGGTACACGATTTCTGAAGGTTTCTTGGTTATGTATTGACGGATGGATACAGCTGGATGTAGGGATTGTTAGTTTGGGTGAGATATATTGCTTCCCCTGTATCCCCAACACCTGATTGCATAACCGGAAAGTTTCGGGAGTTTATAGGTGGGATTCAAGTAGCTCTAGCATTTCTTCCCGCAGATATTTGGTTTGTGATTGGGTAATCCTTACCACTTATTTGTTCCAGTCGTACCTTGGTTTTTTCATTCATCAATGTCTTATCAAGTGGCTTCTCACCTTAATGGACGTGATGTTTACTTTGGAATTCATTCGTTCATCCTTGTTTCAATGTTTATTGTGAAGACTATATGTTGCAATTTCTATCCGTTGATTCAACTTGTCTATCTGTCTATCAAGATGCTAACGGATGTCACCCTCTTCAGGATGGCTCCGCCAACGCGTCAGAATCCTGAACGCAATGATGGGAGTCAGGCGAACCCTCCACCTCCACCTCCGCCTCCGGAGGCATGGCAAACTTTGATGGCAACCACAAACGCCAACGCTCAGTGGTTGATTCAGCTGATGCAAGAGCGCAACCAAGGGAATCAAGGTCAAGGGCAGTTCAACCATTAGCCTTAGTTTCCTACCCTCAACCAGTTCCTTGCAAATCAGCTGAAGTCTTTCAGCTACTGTGTCGAGGCCACAGACGCCGACGATTGGCTCGTGGATATCAACAAGCATTTCGAATGTAGCAATGTCAGGCCTGAGGACTACGTCAAGTTCGCTTCTTTTCAGCTCAAGGACCAAGCAGCTGATTGGTTCCAGCAATACAAGGATTCCAGAGGAGGTCGAGTGATTACTTGGACTGATTTCTGTCGGGACTTTAAAGCTCACCACATTCCTACCAGTGTTGTTGAGAGCAAGCGTGAGGAGTTCCGCAATCTCAAGCAAGGCAACATGTCAGTGTACGAATACAACAAGCAGTTTCAGAAACTTGCTCGCTTTGCTAAACAAGACGTTCCTGATGAAAAGAGTATGATCTATCAATTCAGAGGTGGCCTTAGAGAGGATCTGCAGTTAGCTCTCATTCTTGTTGAGCCTACTCAGTTTGATCAATTCTACAATATGGCACTCAACCAAGAAGGTGCTCAGCTCAAGTGTGAGGCTTCTATGAAGAGAATCAGGGATGCAGTTCAGTCTTCTTCTTCCTCACAAGTGGCAGCTAAGCAGCAGAAGTTCTACCTTCCTCCTCCCCCGTTTCGTCAGCCTTACAAGCAGAAGAACTCAGGTGGTCGTGGATCTTCCCACCCACCCAACCCAAGCCATCAGAACAAGTCTCAGCCTCAAGCTCCAAGGTCAAATGCTCCTTATCACCGTCCGCTCTCAGAGGTGACTTGCAACAAGTGCCAGCAGAAAGGTCACTACGCGAACAAGTGCTTCAACCAAAGGCGCCTTCCTCCTCCTCCTCCTGCGAGGTCTTCAAGCAATGCAGTGGTCAAGCATAATTCCATGTTTGCAAAGGTCAACATGATGAATGCAGCTCAGGCAGAGGATTCTTCAGACGTGATCATGGGTAATCTTCCTGTTAATGATATTCCTGCAAAAGTTCTTTTTGACACTGGTGCATCGCTTAGTTTCATCTCAAGACCATTTGCATCTAAGCATGAGTTGTCTTTCCAAGATTTTCCTAGACCATTAGCAGTTGTCTCTCCGGGTAAATGCATGAACGCAAGCTACATGGTTCCGGATGTTTCTATCAAGATGGGCGACTATAAATTTCTGGCTAAACCAATTGTTCTTGGTGACTCTGATATCGATCTTATTCTCGGGATGGACTGGCTTTCTCATCACAAAGCTCAACTTGATTGTGCTGCCAGGGAAATTCAATTGACACACTCTTCTGAGGATGTTATCATCTATGCCGCTCGTGATGAAACCATTCGGTTGTTTTCTCTCAATGAGAAGGGCGAGTTGGATGCTATTTCTCAAATTCCAGTCATTTGTGAGTACCAAGATGTCTTTCCAGAAGAGCTTCCGGGTATGCCTCCGCGCCGGCCAGTCGAATTCGTTATCGATCTTGAGCCTCGCACTGAACCCGTTTGCAAGCGTCCATACAAGCTTGGACCTGAAGAACTGAAGGAATTGAAGAAACAGCTCGATGAACAAGAGCGTCTGGGTTTGATCTGACCGAGTTCATCTCCATGGGGTTGTGGAGTTCTTTTTGTCCAGAAGATGGATGGCACGGACCGACTATGCGTCGATTACCGTCCATTGAACAAGAAGACAATCAAGAACAAGTATCCATTTCCCAACATCAATGAGCTTTTTGAGCAACTCAAAGGTGCTAAAGTATTCTCCAAGCTTGACCTTCGTATGGGTTATCATCAGATTCGCATTCGCGAACAAGATATTCCCAAGACAGCATTCAGAACAAGCTATGGTTCTTATGAATATACTGTCGTGTCTTTCGGCCTTGTCAATGCTCCTCCCACATTCTCTCGAATTATGAACTTTATCTTCAACCCCTACACCAATGAATTCGTCTTGGTGTATCTCGATGATATTTTGGTCTTCACCAAGAATAAGTCGGATCATGCCAAACATTTACGATTGGTGCTCGACAAGCTCAGAGAGCATCAATTCTATGCAAAGTTTTCCAAATGTGAGTTCTGGCTTGATGAAGTTCTTTATCTTGGTCACATCATCTCCGCCAAGGGAATTGCTGTTAATCCCGAGAAGGTGTCTGCAGTTGTGAATTGGGAACCTCCTCAGAATGTCAAGCAGCTCCGCAGTTTTCTTGGACTTGCAAGCTATTGCCGAAGATTCGTTGAGAATTTCTCTAAGATTGCAAAGCCTCTTTCCAACCTCCTCCAGAAGCATGTCAAGTATGTCTAGACGCCTGAGTGTGACGTTGCTTTCAACACCCTCAAAGAGAAACTCGTCACAGCTCCTGTCTTGACTCCTCCTGATGAATCCAAGCCATTCAAAGTTTTCTGTGATGCTTCTCTTCAAGGTCTCGGTGCTGTGTTGATGCAAGAGAAGAAAGTTGTGGCCTATACTTCTCGTCAGTTGAAGCCCAACGAAAATAACTACCCCACTCACGATCTTGAGTTGGCGGCAGTTGTCCATGCATTAATAACATGGAGACATCTCTTGTTGGGAAGGAAAGTGGACATTTTCACCGATCACAAGAGTCTCAAGTATATCTTCACTCAACCCAACCTCAACCTTAGACAAACTCGATGGGTCGAAATGATTCAAGAGTACAATCCAAGTATTGAATATACTCTTGGCAAGGCGAATGTGATTGCAGATGCTCTGAGCAGAAAGGCTTATTGCAACAGTCTAATTCTCAAACCTTTTCAACCGGATCTTTGTGAAGCTTTCCGCAAGCTGAATCTTAAAGCTGTTCCTCAAGGCTTTCTTGCCACCTCATAGTCTCTCCTACTTTGGAAGACCAAATTCGTGAGGCACAACTCCTGGATACCATGGTGAAAAAGGTGAAACGTGGTATTGAAAAGGGCATTTCCAAGTACAAGTGCTTCCACATTGATGACAAAGATACTCTTTTCTTCGAGGATCGAATTATGGTTCCTAAAGGTGATCTAAGAAAAGTCATTATGAACGAGGCACACAATTCCCTTCTATCCATTCATCCTGGAAGTACGAAGATGTACCATGACCTCAAGCAGTCATATTGGTGGACTCGAATGAAGCGAGAAATTGCTCAATTCGTGAATGAATGTGATGTCTGCAGAAGGGTGAAAGCAGAACACCAACGACCAGCTGGTCTCCTCCAACCTCTTGCTATTCCGGAATGGAAGTTTGATCATATCGAGATGGACTTCGTGACTGGATTTCCTAAGTCCAAGCGTGGAAATGATGCTATCTTCGTTGTCATTGACAAGCTTACTAAAGTGGCTCATTTTCTTCCTATCAAAGAATCTATCACAACAGCTGAGCTGGCAGAGCTATACACCTCCAGAATTGTCTCCTTGCACGGCATTCCACAATTGATTTCTTCAGACCGTGGAAGCATCTTCACTTCTAAGTTCTGGGACTCCTTTCAGAAGGCCATGGGCACCAACATTCGTTTCAGCACAGCTTTCCATCCTCAAACAAGTGGCCAAGTCGAGCGAGTCAATCAAATCCTCGAAGACATGCTTAGGGCTTGTGTCATCTCTTTCGGTATGAAGTGGGAAGATTGTCTTCCATATGCCGCGTTCTCCTACAACAACAGCTTCCAAGCGGGTTCGGGCAAGGCCCCATTCGAAATTCTCTATGGCAGAAAGTGCCATACTCCTCTCAATTGGTCCAAGACAGGTGAACGTGAACTTCTTGGCAACGACTTGATCACAGAAGCCGAAGAAATGTGAAAATTCATTCGTGAGAATCTCAAAGCCACGCAATCGCGCCAGAAGAGCTATTATGATGACAAGCACCATGATGTGGCTTTTGGAATCGGAGACCATGTCTACCTCCGCGTCTCTCCAATGAAAGGCACTCGTCGCTTCGGTATCAAAGGGAAGCTTGCCCCTAGATACGTGGGTCCTTTCAAGATCATTGGCAAAAGAGGCGATCTCGCCTATCAACTCGAGCTTCCATTCAACTTTGCAAACGTGCACGATGTGTTTCACGTGTCACAGCTTCGCAAGTGCTTTAAGACTCCCGAGCGCACTATCAACTTCGAAGAAATTGACCTCCAAGAAGATCTCTCTTATCATGAGCACCCCGTTGCTATTCTTGAAGAAACCGAGCGCAAGACTCGCAACAAGTCAATCAAATTCCTGAAAGTGAAGTGGTCACACCATTCCGACCGAGAAGCCACCTGGGAGCGCGAGGATCACCTCCGTTCCGAATATCCAGAGTTTTTTTTTTCAGTCCTAGATCTCGGGACGAGATCCTCTTGTAGTGGTGGAGTGTTGTAACACCCCGGATGTAAAACTTCCATATTTGGCAATATATCTATGTTGGTCTCCACCCAGTTCCATTTGGGGTCCCATCTTTTGGTCTCATTTTGTTTCGCTATGTTGTTCTACTCATTTCATTGCCATGCTTACCTTGTCATATTGCGTTTGGGCTTCTTGTCATATTCCTTTTTGCCATCATATGTTTGCATCATGTGCATATCAATGTTGTGTTGTGCTTATGTCAACTTGCATTTCCATGATGTGCATGCATGATATGTTGTTGCATGTTCTATGTGTCAACCATGCATCACCACCTCCATGCATCACCATCTCTACTTATCTTTCTTTCTTTTTGCAAGTGCCATCTTACCCTCCTTCATTAATGTTCAACTTTGCCTCAATATTCTGTCACCATGTCATTTACCTCCCTGTAATATTTTAGCCTTTTTATAAGTTGTTTTGGTTAGCTTTTAAAATGACTCAAGTTTGAACTCAATTCAAACTTGAATTATTTTACTTCCTCTAAAAATTCCCAGATCAATTTTATCAAATTCTACACAATTTCAGGACCTTGAGTATATGGTCACTTTTCTCAAAATCCTCCCAAATTCCCCTGTGCTTTTCCTTTTGTTTTCTGCCTGAACAAAAAAGGGAAAAGCATCAGCAGAGTAGCCAGCAACAGCAACCCCCCTGGACCTCGGCCTCCCAGGCCGGCCCAGCTCGCACCCCACGTCAGCTAGCCCAGCGCGCCAGCCGGCCCGCTCGGTCTTCTCCTCCCTGCCTTTTCTCACCTACGCGCGCGTGCAACCCCGCTAGACCCTCGCCACGTGGCTAGTCTGGCCCTGCTCGTCAGCGCCTACCCTGCTCCACGCACCCACCTTTTCCCTGTCCTCTCGCCGTCGCCATGGGGACCGCGAGCATGAGCGCGCGTGAGCTCGCGCCGCTCACCCTAGCCTTTTAATCCCCAATTCCTTGTCCCCTGCTTCGCCTAGGGTTTCCCTTGTCCGCCACCACTGTTTCCTGGTAGGTTTAGCCACCAGATCGATCGCGCCATCGCCGTCCCGAATGCATCGGGGAGCGCGTCCTCTTCGCCGGCGTGCTCTCCTTCGGCCTCTACCCCACCTAGCGTGTCCATCTTCTTCCCCGTCGTCCACCACGTCCCCGTCGTCGACTACGTGGAGCCGGAGCCCCTGCCACGACCTCTTCTTCCTCGTCTTCGAACCCGGCCGCCGAACGTGTTCGACCACCACCATCGCCGTCTTCGTCCACCTCCCGCCATGCCAAGCGCACCATCGTGCTTGTGGTGAGCACGCACAGCTTCCTGGCCCCTTTTCCCCCTCGTTTGCATGCTCTAACCGCGGCCGCCGCGGGCGGCCGATCTTGCCGCTGTCGGACCTCGTCTCTGGCGAGTGCTCCGATTTCCTTAGCATCTCTGCGCGTGTCCATCGGCGTCTTCGTATCACGTAGGGTAGACTCATGCTCGCTGTCGCTTGTTTAAGGCAGCGGCTCGTCGTGGTCGAGTTCGTCGCCGCCCGCTCTAGACCTCGTCGCCGGCAGCGTTTCCGTCGCCGTTGGGCGTCGTGCGTTCCAAGCGCGAGCGCAGGATCCTCTTGCGATCCCGTAGCACCCATCCGCCACTCCCTTAGGTCGCCAGAGCTGCTCCGGTGATCCCTCCGCCGCCTCAGGCCGCGCTGTTGCTTTCCGCTGCTTCCTCTGTTTTGGTAGACGCCGTAGCAGTTGGTAAGAGGAGAAGAACCCCTCCTCTGTCAGCCATCGTCGACTAGCCTAGTGGCTCGAGCCACTCGGTTGCAACCCAGCGTCTCGGGTTCGATCCCCCGCGGGCGCAAGTTAAACCCAAACCCCCACCTCTTTTTCTGTTTATATGCGCGCGTGTGTGTATGACAGGGTGGCCCCACCTGTCCTTCTCACTAGGGGCCATGACCCACCTGTCATCCTCCCATACCCCCTGGTTTTCCTTTTTTTTATTTCCCAGCGATTTATCCATTTCTGGCATATGGAATTTATCCATTTCGGGCAAATCCATTTCTGGATGTTTCCAAATAAGGGAAATGCCAATTCTGTCATATTCCATTTAGGGCAGTTTTTAACTTATTGCACTTGTGGTGATTTTTCTACAGCAACCCCAACATATTATATATGTTTTTGGGGTAGAAAAAGCCCACCAATCTAGTGGTGGCATTAGTTTCTGCATTTGAGCAAGTTCATAAACATGCCATTTTTACTTCATGATGTTGCCTTGTCATTTTTGCTACATTTATTGTGTGCATCTTATGGGCATGAGCTCTACATGTGTTTTGTACTATGCCATGCCATCTTTACAGGGGTGTATGCCATGTATTTTTGTGATCTCTGTGGTGACTAGCACAAGCATGCAAACTAGGCTTCATAATGTTGCTGATTTCAGGGACTTAGTAATTTCACTAAGTCATGTCCTGCTGTTATTTTTATGCCATGTGTTCATGTTGTTACAGAGAGATCTATGCCCATTTTGAGCATGATCAGTAAGGGTGTTTTGAACATATGGATGTTTCCTGGCAGATTATGGACTGCCATAACTTGAGTCTATCGAGCTCTTCGTTTGCTATAAAATGTTTCCTGGCAGATTGTTTACATGTTATTCAATTTTGCCAAGGTTGTTGTAGTTGATCCTTGCATGCTATATTGTTGTTCTTGCCATGTCTAGCTTCTATGCCATGTCTTCTTGATTCATGTATGCTTAGTTTATCATGAAATGCTCTGTAGTGAGTGCATCGAGCTCACGAACATGCCTACTTGTTATCTGTTTTTGCCATGTCCAGTTTTCTGCTAAGTCGGAGATCTGTAATGAAACTTGCTTAATTGACATGGGTGTTATTATATTTTCTCATCCCTTTTGGCTCTTGGTCAGTAAGGGACTTTTGTTCAATGCCTTGAGTAGATTCATGCAATGCCATATTTCGCTATGTATTGTTCCTGTAGCAGGTTGTTTGCTTGCTCTAAACATGCCTTCCTGATGTTAATTTCTGGCATATTAGTATTTTCACTAAGTCTGTGAAGCTGATACATTTTGCACTTTTGCCATGCTTGTTTGAACCTGTTATGGTATGATGTAGCCGTAGCTCAGTGTTCATCTTCTGTCAAGCATCTTGAGTAGATCACTGTCATGTGCTTTGTTGATATGTTTGGGTGGAGTAGCTTAATTTCTTGTTGCTTGCTAAGTGGCATCATGCTGTTAATCGCAGAATTGCGTCATTCTTGTTTTGCTTCCCATTTGCAAACCGTGCATCCGATTCCGGTGATCTTTATATCGATTTCAACCGAAATCATCTCACCTTTCCAGCGGCATACTTGGTTTGCCAAGATTATGCCTTGTTCATCCTGTTTCCTTCCGGAGCCCACATATGCATTGCATATCACATCTCGCATATCATGCCATGTATTGCATCGTGTTGCTTGTGCATTGCACCGTGATTTATTGTGGTTCCATTGTTTGTGTTCTTGCTTTGGGTAGAGCCGGGAGGAGAGTACGTGAACGAGGAACCTGTTGAGAACGCTTACGAGGATCAAGCTTTCGACAACTTTGAGAACTTTGCAGGCAAGATGACCATACCCTCGAAATCACTTCTATCTTTGCTTGCTAGATGCTCGTTCTTTTGCTATGCCTATGCTATGTTACCTACCACTTTCTATATCATGCCACCCATATTGCCATGTCAACCTCTAACCATCCTTTCCTAGCAAACCGTTGATTGGCTATGTCACCGCTTTTGCTCAGCCCCTCTTATAGCGTTGCTAGTTGCAGGTGAAGATGAAGTTTGTTCCTGGTCGGAACATGGATATTTCTGGGAGATCACAATATCTCCTGTTTAATTAATGTTCCTTATATATTTGGTAAAGGGTGGAAGGCTCGGCCTTATGCCTGGTGTTTTGTTCCACTCTTTCCACCCTAGTTTCCGTCATACCGGTGTTATGTTCCTTGATTTTGCGTTCGTTATGCGGTTGGGTGATTTATGGGACCCCCTTGACAGTTTGCTTTGAATAAAACTCCTCCAGCAAGGCCCAACCTTGGTTTTACCATTTGCCACCTAAGCCTTTTTCCCTTGGGTTTTCGCGAGCCCGAGGGTCATCTTTATTTACCCCCCGGGCCAGTGCTCGTCGTGAGTGTTGGTCCAACCTGTTAGCTGTCGGTGGCCACCAGGGGCAACTCTGGAATGGCCTATCGGAAGTTTGGACAATCCGGTGTGCCCTGAGAACGAGATATGTGCAGCTCCTATCGGGATTTGTCGGCACATTCGGGAGGCTTTGCTGGTCTAGTTTTACCATTGTCGAAATGTCTTGCGAATTGGGATTCCGAGACTAATCGGGTCTTCCCGGGAAAAGGTATATCCTTCGTTGACCGTGAGAGCTTATGATGAGCTAACTTGGGACACCCCTGTAGGGTATTATCTTTCGAAAGCCGTGCCCGCGGTTATGAGGCAGATGGGAATTTGTTAATGTCCGGTTGTAGAAAACCCGAAGTTGACCTTAATTAAAAATACATCAACCGCGTGTGTAACCGTGATGGTCGCTTCTCGGCGGAGTCCGGGATGTGAACACGGTGTTGGAGTTATGTTTGACGTAGGTTGCTCTAGGATCACTTCTTGATCGCTTCTAGATTCACGACCGTGCCTTGCTCCTCTTCTCGCTCTCTCTTGCGTATGTTAGCCACCATATATGCTAGTCGCTTGCTGCAGCTCCACCTCATTACACCGCCCTTCCCATAAGCTTAAATAGTCTTGATCTCACGGGTGTGAGATTGCTGAGTCCCCATGACTCACAGATTCTACCAAAACAGTTGCAGGTGCCAACGATGCCAGTGCAGATGACGCAACCGAGCTCAAGTGGGAGTTCGACGAGGAACGTGGTCGTTACTATGTTTCCTTTCCAGACGATCAGTAGTGGAGCCCAGTTGGGACGATCGGGGATCTGTGTAGCACTTGGGGTAGTCTTCTTTTATTTTGGTTCCGTAGTCGGACCTTGAGTGTAATCTGGATGATGGATGTTTATTTATGTATTGTGTGAAGTGGCGACTGTAAGCCAACTATGTATCTCTTTCTCTTATGTATTACATGGGTTGAGTGAAGATTACCTCACTTGCGACATTGCTTTCAATGCGGTTATGCCTCTAAGTCGTGCTTCGACACGTGGGAGATATAGCCGCATCGAGGGTGTTACAGAGCTCAATGGCCCATTTTGCAATCCTGCCCGTCGCGTCGCGGTTGTTTATAATGTCGTTGAGAGGTACTTCGGAGGCAACTATTATCGAACACTCTTGAAAGTAGTGTCGCTGCTTTCGGGATGCCATGAACACCGCGCTATCTTTTGATAATGTGGATACCGGGACTTGCATGGAGTTAAGACAGTGGATACGTAGTACACTGGTTTTTGAAGAGGGAATTTGTGTCCTTCTGTTTCTCGTTCAACGACGAGTACCGTGCTGACAACTTGATGTGTTGCCACGATGTATAATAACATCGGTTCGCCCAGGTTGGGCGCGGCCAGGACCGGATTTGTTGCCAATATGGCCTTTATTTCTTCGAGTCCGGTCGTGGCAGCATCCGTCCATTCGAAGTGTTCGGTGCGCCGGAGGAGGCGATAGAGGGGCAATGCCTTTTCTCCCAAACGGGAGATGAAGCGGCTTAGAGCCGCCACGCATCCAGTCAGTTTTTGTATTTGTTTGAGGTCTTTTGGGGTATCCAATTGTGACAGAGCTCGGATTTTTGCTGGGTTTGCTTCAATTCCTCTACCGGATACAATGAAGCCCAAGAGCATTCCGGCTGGTACGCCAAAAATGCATTTTTCCGGGTTGAGCTTAATGTCATATGCTCGGAGGTTGTCGAATGTGAGCCTCAAATCGTCTACTAGAGTTTCGACGTGTTTGATCTAATGACTACATCGTCTACGTATGCCTCCACTGTTTTGCCAATCTGGGTAGCCAGACATGTCTGAATCATGCGCTGATATGTTGCGCCGGCGTTTTTGAGTCCGAAGGGCATTGTGTTGAAGCAGAATGGCCCGTATGGAGTAATGAATGCCGTTGCGGCCTGGTCTGTTTCCGCCATCTTGATTTGATGGTATCCGGAATATGCGTCGAGGAAGCACAATGAATCGTGCCCTGCGGTAGCATCGATGATTTGGTCGATGCGGGGAAGGGGGAAAGGATCCTTTGGACAGGCCTTGTTAAGGTCTTTAAAATCGACGCACAGGCGCCAGGATTTGTCCTTTTTTGGTACCATTACCAGGTTTGCTAGCTAGTCTAGATGTTTTATATCTCTGATGAATCCGGCTTCTAATAGTTTGGCTAGCTCCTCTCCCATTTCTTGTCTTTTGGGTTCGGAAAATCGCCGAAGAGCCTGTTTGACTGGCTTGAATCCTTTTAGGATGTTTAGGCTGTGTTCTGCCAGCCTGTGTGGGATTCCTGGCATATCTGAAGGGTGCCAGGAAAAGATGTCCCAGTTTTCCCGAAGGAATTCTCGTAGTGTGGCGTCTACATTGGGGTTTAATTGTGCCCCAACGGAGGCCGTCTTTGTGGGGTCCGTTGGATGGACCTGGAATTTGACTATTTCGTTTGCTGGTTTAAAAGAGGTGGACTTAGATCTCTTATCGAGTATCACATCGTCCCTATTCACCGTGGAGCGCAGCACACTGAGTTCTTCTGCCGCTAGGGCTTCGGATAGTGCCTCTAGGGCTAGTGCGACTGTCTTATTTTCAGCGCGGAGTGCTATGTCCGGATCACTGACAAGAGTGATGACTCCATTGGGCCCGGGCATCTTAAGCTTCATGTACCCGTAATGGGGTATAGCTTGGAAAATTGTGAATGCCTCTCGCCCTAGTAAAGCGTGATATCCGCTGCTGAATGGGACCACCTGGAACGTGACCTCCTCGGACCTGTAATTGTCCGGCGAGCCGAACACCACATCTAGTGTAATTTTTCCTATGCAGCGTACTTCCCGACTTGGGATTATTCCTCTGAAGGTTGTGCTGCTTCGTTCAACGCGGCTCCAGTCTATTTCCATTTTTTGGAGGGTTTCCTCGTAGATGAGGTTTAATCCGCTGCCGCCATCCATGAGTACCTTGGTAAGACGAAAGGCGTCCACTATTGGACTGAGGACCAATGCTGCTAGTGCTCAGGCTGTTCGGAATTTAGGTTCGTCGCTGGCGTTGAAGGTGATGGCCGTGTCGCTCCATGGATTTGTTGTTGCTACTTGGTAGACTTCGGCGAGGCTGCGGATTGTTCGTTTCCGCATATTATTTGATGCGAATGTCTCGAAGACTGTTAATACCGTACTGGTGCTGTTGGGCTGGTTCTCCGGGGCTAGAAGCTCTTTGCCACTTTTGGCCACCTGCCGTAGTATCCAACTTGCTCGAAGGCTGTGTGTTGGAGTGGCACCCTCTGTACTATGGATTTTACAGGGTCCGCTGAGCCATCCCTCCAATACGGTTCTATGCCCATTATGGGGTTTTTGCTTTTTGGTTTTTGTCCCGGGTGCCTGAGCATGATGCACCCTTTTGTTTCGGACTAGGGTTGTGTTCGGAGCCGGATTATCCCAAAACTTAGTTTCGATTTTCCAGGTACTCTCCATCGCACAGTACTTTCGTACTATGGACACCAGGTCAGCGAGCGTTTAATTTCGCGGCGACTTATGGCGTTAGTGATTCCCTTGTCCGTGCAATTGTTGCAGAAAATTGAGATTGCGCTTTCCTCACGGCAGTCCTTTATCCTGTCCATAACCAGGAGGAATCTGGCCCAATAATGATGTACTATCTCCGTGGGCTCTTGCCGGATTTGAGATAGATCGCTTATATTTGGGTGGGCGGCTGGGATTAAGTCCGGAACCCTGCCCAACTTGAGGCTCAAGGGCCGAAAAGTTTCCGAATTTGGAAGCTTGGATTGCTGAACGTTGTCCAATGAATCTGGTCCGCTGCCTGACTTTAGGTTCAGTACTTGATTGACGTCCGTTCCTCCGCGGGAATCCGGCATGGAGGGATCAGGAGTCCGGACATAACTGGTCTTCAATACATGAGAAGATTCGCCGCGTTGTTCCTCTACCACCGCAACGTGGTGGGTAACCCAGGGAGAGTTAATCTCTCTCAGATCGGTTTTAAGCCCAATCTGATCGTAGTCTGTAACGACTCCCAGGGCGGCGATGTGATCCAAGAGGTCGTTTACGGAAGAGAGCTCCATCGGACCCAGCTGCTCTCTGAATTCCGAGTTGATGTGAAGATTGCTTTTGATGACCTGAGAGGTCATCATTGAAGCGGCGGCCGAATAGGCGGTCATAAGAAAACCACCTAGCCAGACAGTTTGGCCGGCGGCCAAAGCTCCTTTGGCAATGGTACCGTCCTTAAAGACGGGAAGAGGCATCCTTCCTGATCGTGACGGCACAGAGGAACTCTCAATGAAAGCACCAATGTCGGTGTCAAAACCGACGGATCTCGGGTAGGGGGTCCCGAACTGTGCGTCTAGGCGGATGGTAACATGAGACAAGGGACACGATGTTTTTACCCAGGTTCGGGCCCTCTCGATGGAGGTAAAACCCTACTCCTGCTTGATTGATATTGATGATATGGGTAGTACAAGAGTGGATCTACCACGAGATCAAGGAGGCTAAACCCTAGAAGCTAGCCTATGGTATGATTGTTGTTGTGTCCTACAGACTAAAACCCTCCGGTTTATATAGACACCGGAGAGGGCTAGGGTTACACAGAGTCGGTTACAATGGTAGGAGATCTACATATCCGTATCGCCAAGCTTGCCCTCCACGCCAAGGAAAGTCCCATCTGGACACGGGACGAAGTCTTCAATCTTGTATCTTCATAGTCTTGGAGTCCGGCCAATGATGATAGTTCGGCTATCCGGACACCCCCTAGTCTGAGACACCCCCTAGTTCGGTTAGGAGAGGAAGATTGATCGATATAGGAAGTATGTAGCATGTGTGCCGAGGGGGTGGGGCTAAAAACAACATTTGAATGTAGATAGTATGAAACTTAATATCGACGTTTCAATTTAGTGTACATTGTAAGATTTGAATTGAGGACCATGCATATGGCTTCCGTAATTGTTTCGAATTTGTGCCATACTAGGTTTGGAAAATTTGACATTGACTTGATTGTTGTGCCATTTTTAGGTCATATGTTTGAATACGTCCAAAGTTTTCTCACTACCATGGTGTTCATCTTATACATATGAATTTGTATTAAAAAAGTAGCATGGATACCTTGAAATGCGAAATCCATGTTAGAATTGGAGATTGCTATGTGACACACACTCTAATTCAAATAACTCCTCAATAATTAATTTATAGTATCTCGTTTCGAATGACTAATTATTTGCAAGGAAAACACGGGCATGGTAATACATACAGATTCATTTGCAAATGAAAGAAGATTCATTTGCATTCTCAAATGTAGGCACACCAGACAGACCAGGGTTGTGTCGTGGTGGTTGCGTGTGTCGTATGAACGCTAGCACCCAGCGACCCACCCTCCCCCCCCCCCAAAAAAAAGAACGATGACAAAATAAGTTCGCGCTTCCATGTTTCGGATTGAAATATCTGGCGGCCCCGATTCCAGCCCTGTAAAATCTCCCTTCTCCATCGTCCCCTTCCGCGCCCAGAGCGCTCAAATCCCTAATTCGCCGCCAACCCAAGAAAATTTCAAATCGCCCCTCGTCTCGTCTCTTTCCCCACCTCTGTGTCAGACGACAATGAAGACGACGGTCGCGCTTCACCACCGGACTGGAGCTACCTCATCTACGCCCTCG
Source organism: Triticum dicoccoides (assembly GCF_002162155.2). NCBI lineage: Eukaryota > Viridiplantae > Streptophyta > Magnoliopsida > Poales > Poaceae > Triticum > Triticum dicoccoides. Next base: position 356,180,027 of record NC_041381.1, on the reverse strand, counting down.
TCCACCGCACCAGGTGGTCCACTGACAACGTCGGCAACCGCAACCGACGTGTCTCACAGACACTGACTTCCATCGCATCAGGTGCGCTTCACCGACGCCGTCTCCCACCTCACCGCAGCTACTTCATCGAGCACATCGTCACACCTCCACCCCCGAGGCCGTTGGGGCTTCACCAACGGTCTAGTCCACCGCATCATAGCGCTCCGCTGCCGCTCAAGATCTGCGGCATCCATGCGCGGCCGGCCAATGCCAGCGCATCACCCTCAACGGCTCTGAAGTGACCCGCACTCTAGCTAGGCGAGCATGCCCAAATGTCGGCCCGAACTAGGTATCCACATATCACTCCCCTGTGCACTGTTCCGATGATGTTTGGATATCCTTTTGCTGCTCTCTTAGATTACATGCCTATGCAAATGTGACTTTAACTCTTATTTCTTGTGGAGATATCATCTGAAACAAGCAAAACCATTTTTTAGTGAAGCATGACGGCGCTACGGGATCTAGTACACATCATGCACACCAGTATAACCTTGTAAGTACTTGTCCTCTGGTACAATAGCAAGGTCAATTCATCTTATTTGATCAACCATTCGCGTGTCAAAAATGCAGTGGGGATGCAAGGAGCACAAGGCCTGCACATCCAAGAAAGTGGTAACATGGACTTGTACATGGAACATCCCAAATACAAGCAGAGCTATAGTGAGCCTGTACAATGAGTTAGTGTAAGTCCCTACATTTCATTTAATTCGTACTGGCCTGCGTGTATGATTTGTGTGCAGTGGCGGATCCACGAATTCAAGTTACCAGGGCGAGAATTTAACTTAAAAAATATGAAGGCACTTGCACTCGGGAAATCAACATAACTTGAGAAATGTGAAGCTACATGCACTTTGAAAACCAGCTAATGATCCAAAGTAGTTCTAGATTATAAAACACTAAATGATGTAAGCACCAAAAAACACAAAATGCAACATGGTGTACAAGGACTACTAAGGCCTCCTTTGGTTTGGAGGAATTTTGTAGGAATTTATACGGTAGGATTTTTATAGGAAAATATCCTATAAAGCCCTTTGGTTTGTAGGAATAGAATCCTATTCCTATGGAGGAAATCTTCCTATCCTCCACATTTCATAGGAAAATAAACATTAGCCTAGACTCAATGAAAAAATCCTATGATGTGAAACAAAGGACATCTCCTTTCCTATTCCTACTCACAGGATGTGAGATGCATGTCATCTCATTTCCTATGACTTTTCAATTCCTATATTTTCCTACCCTATGAACCAAGGAAGGCCTAACATGGACTATACCTATTTGAATTATCCGTTCTCTGGATGAAAATATCGAAGTGTAGTTGCACCAATAACCAGTGCGCAAACTGCATATCAATATATCTATCTCGCACAAGTATGCCAATAGTTTCAAACACGGATTAGAAAAGTATTTATGCTATGTTGTCATGATACGGGGACTGTCTGGTAGATGGCCTTGACGTTTCCTCAAGCCACAAAAATGTACTATAATTTGCTTGTCATCAATTCCTGCAAATCTCTATCTCTCTCTCTCAACATAGCAGATCATCATTAGACACTAAATCCTCAATGGGAGCTTGCAAAATGTTTGCATTAGATCCCTTATTAGACACTATATGTTCATCACCAGGAGCATGCAAAATGTTTGCATCAAATCCTTCATTAGTAGTCTGTTCATTAGACACTTCAGGCTCAAGAACAACATGAGCTTGTATGTTTCACCGGAAATTTGATTAGACACATCAGGTTCAGTCGGTTCAGTATTGATTGGGGGAGTTATAAAATAAGCAGAAATTGGTTTCATTTTCTTATAGATTCCCTACATACAAGCAGTTTGACAACATTGTCAGGTTTAACTATTGGCCAGAAATTGAATAGTTGAATTAGATATAATCAGGGATGTGATGTACCTGCTCATTGCGCATGCCGCTCTTGCAAGTTGCGACTGTCCGTTTGCGCAAGCTCGATGCCATCCCCGTGCTGCTGTCGCTACCTCCCACGGAGGCTACGCCCAGGGTTGGATCTTCATCTTCTTGTCCTTCCATTCGCTTGAAGCCCGGCGACTGGCGTTCAACGAGGGGCACGAGGAAGTGCCGTGTTGGTCTATCCAGTGGCAGCTTGGTTAGGAGTGAACCAGACTGGAGGCTGGAGCGAACAAATTTGGATATTTCTTGTTGTCGATCGATATGGGGGGCGCTCGTTTGGGTCGCGAGCCTGCTATACGGCATGCCTTGCAGTTACGTTATTGGCCCATCCAAATTGAAACATTTTTCTTCATTTTTTACATTGCATACTCGTGCGCTGGGACGAACAAAATTATCCTGGGCCAACCTGGACGACTCAAACTAGGCACACTTTCTAGCCACCCGAGGGGGCCGCCCATACCAGCCCCTACGGTGGCGTCGCCCCCTTTTTTCGTGTATGATTGGGGTAGTGAAAAATATTCCAGTGGCGCTTTTGATTTACCCACAGAATGGTTGAATTGCTTGTTTCTATGAACTGAGTTCGCTAATAATGTGAAGGATGCCAGTCTTTTCATCCTATTGTAGATTTCTTAGACCTCGATATGCCAAATGTAATTGCATGAAATATACAGTAAAAGCCAGTGTGATATGTGTTGCTACAACTAGTGTGACAACCCGTCCTCATATAACATATCAAGGACACACCATCTTACCATATTAACTGTTCGACTTACTAATGCAGTGTGGGCAGAAAGAAGTATTGGGACTGCGTATCCAAGCAATTGATGCCATGGATTCCTTCATAGAACCTTGTAAGTGAAAATAAAGTTGCAGTGTGCCTGTACAAAGAGTTAGCATAAGTTCAGTTACCTGCTTCTCGGAATTTTAGTTAGCATAAGTTCAGTATGCCTATCTATGTGTTTGATACTTGCTGTTAAGAATTACCTGTTTGCCTGAACTTAAATAGCTACTTAAGCACGTAGATAGCTGGTCATATGTACTTCTAGGGTGCATCAAAATTCGTGTGTAATTTACGTTCTGATACTCTGTTTGTTTAAATAGTTTGCTATTATCACTTGTAGCACTAGTAATGTTTGCATGTTCATAGATAGACAACTGTCAGGTTTACATGAGGGACGCTGTCTTTTTAACTTATATATATATACTCCCTCCATTCCTAAATATAGGGTGTATAGTTTTTGGCACGGAAATTAAAGAACACATGGAGGGAAAATTTCACAAGGTTTGGGCGACATTACACATGACTAATGAGAAAATAGAGGAGCTTGCGTGATATAAGGAAATGTAAACAAATCCCTCAAAAAAATTATCAAAACGAGTGGTGCAGCGCAATACACCTTATATTTCGGAATTTTTCTCAAAAATCTATACACCTTATATAAAGCCTGGCTGTTCTCCTTGCCGCCCTCGCCCCAACACTGATCGTTGCCATCAACCTCCGCATCGAATGGGGCCACGCTGACCAGCCCCTCCCCTGGTGCTCCCCAACGACCACCTCTTCCACCCACTGAGAGCACAACTGTGGAGCATCTCGAGATGGCCCCAGTGGTGTGCATCTCATGGACTCATTGCATGTAGCTCGCAAAAGCGTTTGTTGCAGTCCACTGGCGTCGTCCGCGCCCGATCCAATCCACATCGACCCCACTACACCTCCATTGCCTTCCCACATGCTTGCTCCTCACCCCCAGGTGGCCTAGTGCACTCCGATGTGGGCTATGGTGCACTCTGGTCCTATGCAGTTTGCTGTTTTGGTGTTTTTATGAAGAAAAAAATCAAAGTGTAAATGTAATCCACTGTTGTTTGCTCTTGAGGTTCAGTTTACTTGTTTTTTCAGGAAGAAAAGTGGTGCAATGCGGCTAGATGCAGCATTGCATTTTTTCTATTTCCTGGTCGTGCAGTTTGGGCAGCGAGCCTCCCTTCGTGTAGTAATCGCGGCGTGTGGGCATGCATCTCGTCATCGTGGCGTGTGCAGTGCATTTGGTTGGGCACTGCAAAAAAAAATTGGCCGCTCCCGGCACAACACCTCCATAAACCATAGTTGAGAAATAGCAAGCACTCCAGCGGGAGTTACTGCCGGCACCCATTGACCCGGCGACCCCGCCCCCTCCACCTCAAGCTCTACCCTCCCCAATGTAGTTTTATAATTAGGAGTTTATTTTTTTTACAGTCAGATTTGTAGTGCGGTCTGGAGTATTTTTAGTGCGGTGTAGTTCTCTCTATTTTGTCAATTCAGTGCAACTGGTGTGTTTGCTGCAGCTTGGTTCAGGAAAAATAGGTGTGGTTCATACTTTATTTTTGCTATTTTTTGCAGGAAGAGAAGGCTTGCCACTTCATGTAGTACATCAGTCGCGCTGGAGGTTCCGAGGACATACTGATTGTTTTTTCCTACTTTTTGTGAGGGTTTTTCTGTACAAGGTAGGGACCTTTTGAAAAAATGGGAAACATAATGCAATTCTTTATTGTCAGTTCTATCCTAGTGCCGATAACAGCTATATTACAGTTTGGTGCTTTTAACATTCTTTATTGTTTGTTCTATCCTAGTGTCGATAACAACTATATTATCCAGGATGCAGCAACAAGTTTTATCAAACTTGGCGAGGTACCAGCCACCCACATCATGCAGTACGGACGGCGACGCCGTGCAGTTCGCCATGTGCATCCTTGCCGTGTAGTTTGCGGTGTGCATCCAACTGAAGTGGGGTTCAAATGTGCAGTTATATTCAATGTGCACTTCCAGGGATACAATATCATTTTGGAGCTATTTTTGTTTCATATTTTGCCAATGCAGTGCATGTGATTTGTGTAGCAGCTCATTACCCTTCTGTATGAAGTGCAATTTGTTTGTATGTCTCAAAAATCAGTCGACTATGATCAACACTTGCAGTGCATTTTGTCCTCTGTGTGGTTCACTTTTGAGAGTGATGTTGTTCACTTACCCCCAACATGAAAATGCAAAAAAATTAGCGAAACAGCACGATGGTAATGCGGTTCAATTTGATATATGTCGCGGCTCACTTGCCCTTCTCTTTGCGGTCCACTTTTGTTCATCACAGAAAGTTGAAAGAAAGACAACAAAAACAAAAACTCGTATGGGAAAATTTACGTCACATAAAAAAGAAATCATGCAGTGCACTTGTCGGTCTAATGCAGTGTGGTTTTTGGTCGAAAAGCAGTGTGGTTTTCTATCTGATGCGGTACATAAGGCGATTTTGGGTCGCAAAAAAACAGTGTCCGCATTTCGGTAAATTCTAAATTTCTCTTAAACCGTAAAGAATTAGAGAGAGTGTTCTACATGAAAAAGTTGCGCCTCATCGATATCTTTCCAACAGTGTATAATTTGAATCATTTCGACCAACGGTTTGTAAAAATTTTGCGAAAAACGGCCACTGCCTCTCGTCGTCAGCCGCACGATTTTCAAAATGAAATTAAAACCGTAAGGAATCTCAAAAACATTTCAACATATGAAAGTTGCGCCTCGTCCATAGCTTTTCAATGGTGTAATACACGCCCCATTCTGACAAACGGTTAAAAAATTGGAGCTAAAACAGTTCCAAAATTTTGAATTTTTTTTGAAAAACAGAATTCTGCGATTTACTAAATTTGAAACTGCTCTTAAACCGTAATGAATTAGAGAAAATGATAGATACGAAAAAGATGTGCCTCGATGATATCTTTCCAACGCTGTATTGTTTGCTTCATTTCGATGTGCGACTTAGAAAAAATCACGAAAACACGCTTGCTGCATCTCGTGATTCGGGCACTGTTTTTGAAACTGCTCTTAAACCGCGAGGAATCTCGAAAAGTGTTCAACATGGCGAGGCTGTGCATATTCCATAGCTACCCAACGATATATTATACGCTTCATTTCGACAAATGGTTTAGAAACTGAACCTAAAACAGTGCTGAAAAATCGCGTGCAGTTTTTTCTGGTGACATTGCAGTGCTCATTTGATAGGGATGCAGTGCCCTCACGTTGAGCGTGCAGTGCGGAAGTGTTATCAAAATAACATTCTGCTAATATTAGCAGAATAGACCGGCTTTATATATATATATATATATATATGTGTGTGTGTGTGTGTGTGTGTGTGTGTGTGTGTGTGTGTGTGTTTGTGTGTGTGTGTGTGTATCAGAATCATTTTGCTTTAATCAAAGAAATTTACAGATGTATGTGTTGCTGGTAAATGGTACCGACTTGTTACTTTAATACGTTGCCAAGAACTTGTTAGTTTTACTAGCTCATGTGTAATTAAATACGTTGCCAAAACTGGTGAGTTTTACTAGTTTGATGTTAGTTTCTTATGGATCTTGCAACACTTTATTTATGACTGCTAACATTCAAGTTTATAGGATCCAACTGAAACTCCGTTGGCACAACAGGTATGTTTTCAGAAACTTCCTTGTTTACCTTGTTTGCTGCTGTAACTTGTTGCTGTAATCATCTTACCAACTTCAAGTTTTCAGGATCCAATTGGAAGTCCAATTGCACAACAGGTACATTTTCAAAAACATATTTGTGTAATAGGTTTGCTGCTATAACTTGTTGCTCTAATCAAGTTACTGACTACTCAACTTTTCAGGATCCAAGAGAAATTCCAATGCCACAACAGGTTCCTTTTGCAAAACTTGTTTGTTTAACTGCTTTGCTGCTGCAAACGGTTTCTCTAATCACGTTACTGGCTACTCAACTTTTCAGGATCCAAGAGAAACTCCAATGCCACAACAGGTACCTTTTGCAAAACTTGTTAGTTTAGCTACTTTGCTGCTGCAACTGGTTAATTCCTTGTTTGTTTAACTGGTTTCTAGGATCCAATCAAAACTCTTTAATTCCTTGTTTGTTTAACTGGTTTTCTGTTCTAACTCCCAGTTGAGATGTTTTGCTAACTTCAACTTTTCGGAATCCAATCAGAACTTTAATGGCAAAACAGGTTAGCCCAAGATCAAAGAGCGAGGTCCCCATGGACGTTGTATTATCCCACAGCAGTGGCACCGGCCCAATCGTGCGTCATGAATTGCCAATTGCTGATGCTCTAGAGGCTAAACTATTGGTAGAAAGAGATTCTGCTTCTGCACTTATAGATGCAGTTGACATGTTGAGGGAGCAAACGGCACAATCACAAGCAGTACTCAAGACAACCATTAAATATTTGGTGGATTTCAAAACGGAACAAGCTGAGACTGACCGCATTGTGAAGGTCCTGAAGGAAAAAAGGAAATTTAATTCCCACTTGGTAAATTATATGTGAAATATTTTTTCCATCGTTGAATAACCTTTGTGTTGTTTGTTTATGTAATCGATCGAACCATCTGATTTAGAGATCATGTAATAATTGTTTTTTGTTTTTTGGTTTGCAATTTTTTTAGCACGAGTCTGTATTAATTGATAAGACTCTAAGGCATTTCATTTTGATTGCTGTGCCACACCAACAAATATGTCAATCCAGCTGAATGTGCATTCAGCAATAATAGTAGTATAGATGGTCCTTAAGAGCCATGCATCTGAAAGGGCCAAGAGGTTGTACTAGCGTCGCTAAAAAATGATGCCCTTCTAGCAAAAAAAAGTACAACAGACTGACTTATGTATGTTAGTTGATATTATTGATCCATATACTATAAGTGTTTATATGTCTGTTAGTTTTGTACATTATTAGTTGATTGACTCGGTATTTTGAATCTTGAGACAACGCTTGTGTACATATCTAAATGGGAATACACACTATGCAGCGTGACACTTGAGTTGGATATAAAGTGGTTTGAAATATTTGAATTCACCTTAAACTAGATTCTAGCTTCTGAATTCAAGTATCGACATTTGAAAATCATATTCATATATGACACTGGAATACATCTTTGTTGTGCTTTTGAAGATATATAAAAACACATAGAATGATTTATAAAGATTCATATACGAATACAAAATGGATTCGAATTTAGTTGTCAGGGTAAACGTGGATGCTTATTGTCCCAAACTTCGAAGGAAGCGGCAAAATATGCACTCCCATGTCACCTGCCTGAAGCCAATGTTTGCGATATGGAAATTACTATCCACCCCTTACACGGACAATCCATCGGCCCGATTTCCTTTGCTCTCAATAGGGGTAGGTTAGTAACTTCAATTAGATGTGACACGACTACCTCTGAGCCGATTTAGACACGGTGGGCGCCAAACGTGAGCGGCAAAACACATTTGATTCAAGCTCGTCTGAAAGACATCTGTCTCTCCCTCCATTTCCCCATTCATACAGGGTGGGTGGCAAAACAGACTCGACTCGGCCGAAATCGATATAGGCAAATATTTTCAATAGGGGCAGGTTTGTAACTTCAGACGTGACACAACCTCCCTACCTATCAGCCCCGTTCATACACCGTGGGTGCCAACCGTGGGCGTCAAAACACCCTCTCCTCGCCCGAAATCCCTCTGGGCAAATATCGGGGAGATGCGAGATTACCGTCCTATCCCCAACCGATGAAACGTCGAAACTTTAAACAGGGTCTAAGTTCGTAACTTTCCCATATTTCAGACAAGCACATCCCAAAAACATGGTTCCCTGTACCCCTCCCTCCATTTTCCCATTCATACACCGTTCGCGCTAGAACACCATCCCCACACCAGTCTCCTCCCTCCGCCACCCCATCCATCGACGCCATCCTCCACCCCTTTCGTCGCCTTCGTCCTCCACCATGCCGGAGTGCCTACCAAGACCGCGTCGACCACTACTAGAGATGGACGGTTCTCATCCACGATGACGGGCCAAGAGCCTTGCATCGCGTCCTCTCACTTCATCGGCGCCGTCGTCCTCCTTGCCGGGTCCGCTACAACGACCTTCTCGTCCACCGCAACGGGACTTATCCCCTGATGCACCCTTCTATCGTTGTAGATCTGCTTCAATGCCACTGACAGCCATCGCAACCCTGATGCCTACACGGCGCCTCAAGAGAGGTGGTACTTCATATCTGCTCAACTTTTTGATCTCAACCAGAAAATAGATCGTAACTTCATTACTGTACTTTCTTTTTAGCTCTTAGAATATAGTTCTTAGTTTGAAGCAAACAATGGTTGCCAAATAGCATTTCTGTGGTTTGCAGCTTCAAATCTGCCATGGCACAGTCATAATAGGGTTTAATTGATCATGCTTAGGGTTTCCCCCCTTTTATGATCACTATATGATCGGCATACGTGCTTCGTGTCATAATAGCATTGCTCCACCCATCAAGCTAAACAAGCTTAATTGTTCAAATACGAATATGATATTATCAAAATAGAGTCATTTAATTTGTCAGTTAAATGTTTCTAATTTAGCTTCGAAAATGCATGTATGCTACTCGGGTGTGGATCTATAGGGTGCCCACGGTTGGTCGCGCCCCACCCTGGGATTTTGGGTCGGCCCAGGCTTGGATTCCCCACTGTTCTACTACACTTCGTATCTCTACTTCCCCCCAGCCGCCTGCCTCGCCGGCGACTTATCGTCCCCAGACGGTGTGACTCTAGGAGTAGACACTAGACTAACAGGAGGTTAGGAGTTGCTCGCCCAACAGCGTCACCGCTGCCCGGGCACGCCGCCGTGCCTACTGAGGGAATCCTGGATTAGGGGGTCCTCGGGTGTCCGGGCTGTGTGATATGGGCCAGCCTGATGGGCCGTGAAGATACAAGGTGGAAGGCTTTCCCCTGCGTCCGGATAGGACTCTCCTATGCGTGGATGGCAAGATGGGTGTCCAGATATGTAATTTCCTTCTTCTGCAAGCCGACTCTGTACAACCCTAGGCCCCTCCGATGTCTATATAAACAGGAGGGTTTAGTCCGTAGAGGCTATCAGAAATCATACAAGTTAGACATCTAGGGTTTAGCCATTACAATCTCGAGGTAGATCAACTCTTGTAACCCCTATACTCATCAAAGTCAATCAAGCAGGATATAGGGTTTTACCTCCGTAAACAGGGCCTGAACCTGGGTAAACATCGTGTCCCCTTTGTCTCATGTTACCTTCGATCCTCAAACGCACAGTTCGGGACCCCCTACCCTAGATCGGACAGTTTTGACACCGACATTGGTGCTTTCATTGAGAGTTCCGTTGTGTCGTAGCCAGAAGGCTCGATGGCTTGTTTGATCATCAACAACGATGTTGTTTCAAGGGAAACTTTCCTCCCCGGTCAACTTTTCGTGTTTGGCGGCTTCGCTCTGTAGGCCAACTCAATTGGTCACCTTGAATCGATCGACAGCTACGCCTCTGGTCATCATATCAAATTCGGGAGCCTGAATTACGTCGCTGATATCCGAGGAGACTTAATCTTCGAAGTATTCTCGGCCCCGACCGCTCCTCACATGCAAGAAGGAAACCCGTTGGATCCACTATCTGACCTCGTGCGAGAGTCAGCAATCATCCCTGCCCTGGTCTTAGATCCAGAGCAGACCACCTCATCCGAAGATGGGAGTTTGAAACCCACCGGACTCTCTCGTACTACGGAGCTCTTCGCCGGAGATCTAGAGGCGACTATATCTTCGACAAGCCTGGAATCAAGCAGGACTCTCCCTGTCATCGGAGAGCCGAACTCGCCCCTAGAGGCAGGCTCTGAACTCTCAAGGTATGCGTCCACTGAGCACGGCCAGGTGTCATGTACCATGCCCAGCTCCGCAGGACTTCGGTTTCCCGTCCGACCTTCATTCCTAAGCGAGGCCTTGGACTTAATGTGATCTCTTGCCGTCATGGAGGTATCACCTCTGAATTACACCCAGCCCGAACTAGGGGCTGAGTAGGGGGAATTTGACATCCCACCCACCACCCACTTTGTAGCTACTATTGAAGACTTAACCGACATGCTCGACTACGCCACCGAAGACATCGATGGTATGGACGACGATGCCGGAGCCGAACCAGGCCAAAACCCGATTATCACTGGGCGTTGGACTGTCACTTCTACATACAACGTGTACATGGTGGATACACTCAAAGAGGACGACAATGGCAATTGGGATCCGATCGAGGACAAGCCCATCAAGGTACCACCGGGGCGTCAATGTCAGCGGCGCTGTTCATGATCGCTGCGGGAAAAAGAAAGTAATACTGGCACCGGAGACAATGACACTCCGGAGAATGCCGAAGAGTCTGACCACCCCATCGAGCCTGCCATAGAGCGGGATGATTGGGAAGACGAACAAGTTAACCCCGATGAACTGGCCGAGAACGAGGATTCGGAGGACAGTAACTATTTACCGGCCTCCGAGGAGGAAGTCAGCCTCGGCAACGAAGATTTCATCATGCCAGAGGAACCCCTCGAGCAAGAATGCTTTAAGCGACAGCTCATCACAACTGCGAGGAGCCTAAAAAAGAAACAACAATAGCTTCAAGCCGAACAGGATACGCTCAACGATAGATGGACCCAGGCCCTTGCTGCCGAGGAATATGGCCTCGAGCGCCCAACAAGGAGTTATCTGAAGTGTCGGCTACTGCCACAATTCGATGACGAGGCCCTTGAGCCAATACCGTCAAGATATAATCATGCCGATGAACCAGACCGGCCACCACATGGGCGAGACAGATCGTCTGCTTATGCCGAACACCAGCCCGCGCCACCTCGCCGTCGAAGCAAAGAGGTAGCGGCTCCGGGCTACACCTACAACTTACGTAAGGACTTGGATAATAGAGCCGGCCAGACCAGATCAATCTACGGATCAAGGGGATGCGCTCCAACAAGAGACGACGGCCTTCAAGCTCGGCGCAATAAGCATAACCAAATTCGGGCTGAAAACCGAACACGGATGTCATCTGAACTCCATCGTGATGTTACCCGATACAGAGGCACCGCACACCCCTTGTGCTTTACCGATGAGGTAATGGAGCACCAATTTCCAGAAGGGTTTAAACCCATAAATATTGAATCATACGATGGAACGACAGATCCTGCGGTACGGGTTGAGGATTTTCTTCTCCATATTCACATGGCTCGCGACGACGATCTCCACGCCATTAAATACCCCCCCCCCCCTAAAGCTGAAAGGACCAACACGACACTGGTTGAACAGCCTACCAGAGAACTCTATTGGTAGCTGGGAAGATTTGGAGGATGCCTTGCGAGACAACTTCCAAGGTACCTATGTCAGGCCTCCAGATGCCGATGACCTTAGTCATATGGTCAAGCAACCCAAAGAGTCAGCCCGCAAACTCTGGACTAGGTTCTTAATTAAAAAGAACCAAATCGTCGACTGTCCGGACGCCGAAGCCCTCGCGGCCTTTAAACATAGCGTCCGCGACGAATGGCTCACCCGACACCTCGGTCAAGAAAAACCGAAGTCTATGGCAGCTCTTGCCGCACTCATGACCCGCTTCTGTGCGGGAGAAGACAACTGGTTGGCTTGTAGAAGCAACAAAACCAGCGACCCTGGCGCCTCCGAGGCCAGGGATGGCAACGGCAGTCCACGACACAACAAACATAAGCATCAAAACAACAATGAAGAAACCTAAGACACATCGGTTAACGCGGGATTCAGTGGCTCTAAATCTGGTCAGCGGAAGAAGCCATTCAAAGGAAGTAAATATGGTCCATCTAATTTGGACAAAATACTCGATCGGCCTTGCCAGATTCAAGGCACCCCTGACAAGCCTGCCAATCATTCCATCAAAAATTGTTGGGTCTTCAAACAGGCCGGTAAGTTAAATACCGAACATAAGGGGAAAGGGCAGCCAAGAGAGCACGATGATGAGCCCCGCCCACTGAACATAGGGGGACAAAAGAATTTTCCCCCTGAGGTGAAAACAGTGAACATGATATATGTCACGCATATCCCCAGAAGGGAGTGCAAGCGCGCACTAAGGGACATCTACACCGTAGAGCCCGTCGCCCCTAAATTCAACCCATGGTCGGCTTGTCCGATCACCTTCGATCGAGGGACCACCCGACCAGTATCCATCATGGAGGTTCGGCAGCCCTAGTCCTCGATCCAATTATCGACGGATACCATCTCACTCTAGTCCTTATGGACGGCGGCAGCGGTCTTAACTTGATCTATCAAGACATTGTCCGTAAAATGGGTATTGACCCGTGAAGAATAAAGCCTAGTAACACCAACTTTAAAGGAGTGATACCCGGCGTCGAGGCCCGCTGCACAGGCTCATTAACATTGGAAGTAGTCTTCGGTTCACCGGACAACTTCCGAAGCGAAGACTTGATCTTTAACATTGTCCCCTTCCATAGTGGTTATCACGCACTGCTCGGACATACCGCCTTTGCCTGCTTCAATGCAGTCCTACATTATGCTTATTTAAAGCTCAAAATGCCTGGACCCCGTGGCCTTATTACAGTCAATGGAAACATGGAGCGCTTCCTCCGTACCGAGGAGCACATCACGGCCCTTCAAGCCGAAGTATAGAGCGACCCCATCAAGCCCAATAAATCATCGGCCATCAAGGCCCCGGAGACCGTTAAGCGAGTTCGGCCTACTCCGCAGAATGACAGCTCCATGGATCCAGAGCTGGACTGGCAGTCTCGCCTCCGTCGATCGCCCCACACAACCGCGACATATGTACCGCGCGTGCATAATTACGCACTCAAAAATACCCTGGGCAACGACAGAGGCACACTGTAGACAAGGTCTATAGTGCAGCTTGATCCTATTTGACCTTACCTTTCTTTTGATCTTTTTTCCATACCATAGGTGCATTAAAACCTAGCTATCCTACGGTCGTGCAAGGGTGATACGTCCATTTTGCATCATGTTTTCTTACTATTATTTATAATATTTTTATCCATAATAAGGCTTTTTGGAGTAATTCTAATGCCTTTTCTCTCATAATTTGCAAGGTACACACCAAGAGGGACAATTCTGGCAGCTGGAAATCTGGACCTGAAAAGGCTACGTCAGGCCACCTATTTTGCACAACTCCAAATGAGCTGAAACTCCAAGAGGATTTTTTATGGATTATTTAAGAAATATTGGAGCCAATAAACACCAGAGGGGGGCCACCAGGTGGGCACAACCCACCTGGGCGCGCCAGCCCCCCCTGGCGCGCCCTGGTCGGTTGTAGCCTCCTCGGCCCACCTCCGGTGCCCATCTTCTGGTATATAAGTGACTTTGACCTAGAAAAAATAAGGGGAAGCCTTTTGGGATGGAGCGATGCTGTCTCGAGGCGGAACTTGGGCAGGAGCACTTTTGCCCTCCGGTGGAGCGATTCTACCGGGGGAACTTCCCTCCCGGAGCAGGAAATCATCGTCATCATCATCACCAACAACTCTCCCATCATTGGGAGGGAAATCTCCATCAACATCTTCATCAGCACTGATAACCCACAAGTATAGGGGATCGCAACAGTTTTCGAGGGTAGAGTATTCAACCCAAATTTGTTGATTCGACACAAGGGGAGCCCAAGAATATTCTCAAGTATTAGCAGCTGAGTTGTCAATTCAACCACACCTGGAAACTTAATATCTGCAACAAAGTGTTTAGTAGCAAAGTAATATGATAGTGGTGGTAACGGTAACAAAGTAAAGACAACAAAAGTAATGTTTTTGGTATTTTTGTAGTGATTGTAACAGTAGCAACGGAAAAGTAAATAAGCGTAAACCACTATATGGAAAACTCGTAGGCACCGGATTAGCGATGGATAATTATGCCGGATGTGGTTCATCATGTAACAGTCATAACATAGGGTGACACAGAACTAGCTCCAGTTCATCAATGTAATGTAGGCATGTATTCCGAATATAGTCATACGTGCTTATGGGAAAGAACTTGCATCACGTCTTTTGTCCTACCCTCCCGTGGCAGCGGGGTCCTAATGGAAACTAAGGGATATTAAGGCCTCCTTTTAATAGAGAATCGGAACAAAGCATTAGCACATAGTGAATACATGAACTCCTCAAACTATGGTCATCACCGGGAGTGGTCCCGATTATTGTCACTTCGGGGTTGCCGGATCATAACACATAGTAGGTGACTATAGACTTGCAAGATAGGATCTAGAACACACATATATTCATGAAAACATAATAGGTTCAGATCTGAAATCATAGTACTCGGGCCCTGGTGACAAGCATTAAGCATAGCAAAGTCATAGCAACATCAATCTCAGAACATAATGGATACTAGGGATCAAACCCTAACAAAACTAACTCGATTACATGATAAATCTCATCCAACCCATCACCGTCCAGCAAGCCTATGATGCAATTACTCACGCACGGCGGTGAGCATCATGAAATTGGTGATGGAGGATGGTTGATGATGACGACAGTGACGAATCCCCCTCTTCGGAGCCCCGAACGGACTCCAGATCAGCCCTCCCGAGAGAGATTAGGGCTTGGCGGCGGCTCCGTATCGTAAAACGCAATGAAACTTTCTATCTGGTTTTTTTCTCCTCGAAAGCCAATATATGGAGTTGGAGTTGGCGTCGGAGGGCCACTAGGGGGCCCATGAGGTAGGGGGCGCCCAGGGGGGAGGGGCGCGCCCCCCACCCTCGTGAACAGGGTGTGGGCCCCCTGGCCTTCATCTTTGGCGAGGATTTTTTATTATTATTTCTAAGATATTTCGTGGAGTTTCAGGTCATTCCGAGAACTTCTGTTTTCTGCACATAAAACAACACCATGGCAATTCTGGTGAAAACAGCATCAGTCCGGGTTAGTTCCATTCAAATCATACAAGTTAGAGTCCAAAACAAGGGCAAAAGTGTTTGGAAAAGTAGATACGACGGAGACGTATCAACTCCCCCAAGCTTAAACCCTTGCTTGTCCTCAAGCAATTCAGTTGACAAACAGAAAGAGAAAAAGAAAAACTTACAAACTCTGTTTGCTCTTGTTGTTGTAAACATGAAAAGCCAGCATTCAAGTTTCCGCAATTATTATGAACTAACCATACTCACAATAACACGTAGGTCTCACAATTACTCATATCAATAGCATAATCAGCTAGCGAGCCATAATAATAAAACTCGGATGACAACACTTTCTCAAAATAATCATAACATGATATAACAATATGGTATCTCGCTAGCCCTTTCTGAGACCGCAAAACATAAATGCAGAGCACCTTTAAAGATCAAGGACTGACTAAACATTGTAATTCATGGTAAAAGAGATCCAGTCAAGTCATACCCAATATAAACCAATAATAATGAATGCAAACGACAGTGTGCTCTCCAGCGGGTGCTTTTTGATGAGAAAGGTGATGACTCAACATAAAAGTAAATGGATAGGCCCTTCGTAGAGAGAAGCAGGGATTTGTAGAGGTGCCAGAGCTTGGTTTTGAAATAGAGATAAATTATATTTTGAGCGGCATACTTTTACTGTCAACGCAACAACTACGAGATGGCTGTATCTTCCATACTACATGCATTATAGGCAGTTCCCAAACAGAATGGTAAAGGTTTATAGTCCCCCTCCTCCACAAGCATCAATCCATGGCTTGCTCGAAACAACGAGTGCCTCCAACATTCAACGGGTCCCAGGGGAGTTTTGTTTAATTATTTTGATTTGCTTTGATCTTTTTGGATCATGGGACTGGGCATCCCGGTTACCAGGCCTTTCTCGTGAATGAGGGGCGGAGTCCACTCTCTTGAGAATAACCCACCTAGCATGGAAGATATAGGCAGCCCTAGTTGCACATGAGCTGCTCGAGCATACAAAACAGAATTTCATTTGAAGGTTTGGAGTTTGGCACATACAAATTTACTTGGAACGGCAGGTAGATACCGCATATAGGAAGGTATGGTGGACTCATATGGAACAACTTTGTGGTTTAAGGAGTTTGGATGCACAAGCAGTATTCCCGCTTAGTACAGGTGAAGGCTAGCAAAAGATTGGGAAGCGACCAACTCAGAGAGCGACAACAGTCGTAAACATGCATTAAAATTAATTTACACCGAATATAAGCATGAGTAGGATATAATCCACCATGAACATAAATATGATGAAGGCTATGTTGATTTGATTCAACTACATGCGTGAACATGTGCCAAGTCGAGTCAATCATTCATTTAAAGGAGGATACCATCCTATCATAACACATCATAATCATCTCAATAGCATGTTGGCACGCAAGGTAAACCATTATAACTCATAGATAATCAAGCATGGCACAAGCAACTGTAATCTCTAAATGTCATTGCAAATATGTTTACTTCATAATAGCTGAATTAGGAACGATGAATCATCATATTTACAAAAACAAGAGAGGTCGAGTTCATACCAGCTTTTCTCATCCCAATAAGTCCATCATATATCATCATTATTGCCTTTCACTTGCACGACCGAACGGTGTGTATAATAATAAGAGTGCACGTGCATTGTACTAAGATGGAATCTGCAAGCATTCAACTCAAGAGAGAAGACAAGTAATATGGGCTCTAAGTTAAATAAGCGATCATGCATATGAGAGCCACTAAGCATTTTCAATATAGTCTTCTCGACCCCCAAAGAAAGGAAAAGAAATAAAAACTATTTACACGGGAAAGCTCCCAACAAGCAAAAGAAGAACGGGAAATGTTTTTGGGTTTTCTTTTTAATTATTACCACTACAGCAGGAAAAATAAACTACTACTAATTTTTTTGTTTTTCTTAAGGTTTATTAAACACACAAGAAGAAAGCAGGAAAAAGGGAAATAAACTAGCATGGATATTACAGTGAAAGAGTATGAGCACCGACATCTAGCAATGAGTGTGTGTCTGTGAGCATAAATGTAATGTCGGTGAGAAATACGTACTCCCCCAAGCTTAGGCTTTTGGCCTAAGTTGGTCTATTGCGAGGGATGGCCTGGCGGATATCCGTAGGTGAAGCTGGGGTCATAGTGTGACGAAGAAGACTCTGACTGCCACTGGCTGGCAGCCTCCTCTGGATCCCAAGAATAAACAGATAGTCGTGGAGGCTCATCTTGTGGCTCCCGCTCCGGGGCCGGTGCAGGGTTCCGATAGGTTTGAACAGCCGACCATGGAACAATGTGAGGCTCTGCATACAAGTTAAACAAAGACGGAGAAGGCAAAGTAATAGTCTCAGGGTGATGTTTATCAAAGTATAATTTATATTTAAGTTCCCCATCGCGACTCTTAACAAGAAAATCATGCGCTATCATACTCTTGTAATCTAGATAAGCACGGGGCAGCGCTGTTTGTTCTTTCTCCGCATGCCTAATAGGTATTTCAAAATGTTCAGCTAGGCGTGAAGCATAAATGCCTCCAAAGATGGGGCCCTTAGTACGGTTCAGACTTAACCGTCTAGCAACAATTCCACCCATACTAACAGAGTTATTGCGGTATAAACCTTGGAGCAAAATAGTAATATCAGGAATACTAAGGTTCCCACAGTTCCCGCATCCAATCAAGCAACGACTAGCAAATAAGGCAAAGTAGCGTAAAATAGGATAATGTATGCTAGTGATCCTTGCATCAAAAACCTTCCTGGTTTCTCCCATCGTGATAGTGTTAATAAAAGCTTCTAATTCATTATGGTGGGGTTCATCTAAGGTGCCCTCAAAGGGTATTCTGCAAACCTCGCAGAATTCTGCTAATGTCATCTCTTTAACAACGTCATATAAATGAAACTCTACTGTTGGAGGTGATTTCTTAGGGAAAAAGTAGAAGTTTTGCACAAAAGTATTTGTGAGTAAGAGATACTGATGACGTTGGTCGTGGAGGAAGTCGGTGTGGCCGGCGTTCTCAATCAATAAATAGAAATCTTCATGAATCCCAGCTCTCCTCAAGAAGTCATCGGAAGGCCATTCACACGGCCAGACCTCCGCAGTGCGAGGTAAATTAAATTTGGGCTTCTCCTCTTCTTCCTTTTGTTTTTCCTTAGAGCTTCGGCTCGACGAGCCCCTCAAAAGTCTCTTCATTATTTCTGAAACAATCTGAAATTTTTAGTAACCTCAAATAAAAGTGAACCAACTTTAATAAAATTGATAGCAACAACTCCCTCAAGTGCCTAGGGCCTATATCAAGCATTAGAACTACTTGGAACCATATAAATTTGACATGCAAGCTCAAGAACATGGTCACCTATGCAGCACAAATTTGCAATGAATAAAGCACTGGAACAAAAACTAATTGGACCAATGGAGGAGTCACATACCAAGGAACAATCTCCCCAAGCAGTTTTGCAAGAGGTGCTTTGAGCAAGGAGATCGAAAATCACAGCAACGGGGGCAAGAACTCGTGCTTGAGTTGATTTTTCGTGTTTGTGTGAGGCAGAGGAAGAAGATGGGTGCAGGAATAAGTGGAGGAGGTCCACCATGGGCCCACGAGGTAGGGGGCGTGCCCAGGGGGGTAGGGCGCGCCCTCCACCCTCGTGGTAATTTTTGCACAGTAAATCCTCAAATATTCCCGAAAAAATCATATTAAATTGGCATGAAATTCTGAGGACTTCTATTTTTGGGATATTTTTATATTGCACGGATAAGTCAGGAAACAGACAGAAAAATACTATTTTACTTTATTTTTACTAAATAATAGAAAATATAAAAAGGGTACAGAAGGTTGTGCTTCTAGTTTCATCCATCTCGTGACCTTCAAAATGAACCCACTAACAAGGTTGATCAAGTCTTGTTAACAAACTCATTCCGAATAATCACAGAACCGGAGAAATTTCGAATGACACTAAGTTACCTCAACGGGGATATGAAAATCCCCAACAATAAGAATATCATACTTTTTCTTGACCTTAGGGAGAGGAAATTCAAAACCTCCAAATATAATCAATGGGGGTTTTCCAATAGAGTTGATGCTATAAACTTGAGGTTGTTTCCTCGGAAAGTGTACCGTATGCTCATTACCATTAACATGAAAAGTGACATTGCCTTTGTTGCAATCAATAACAGCCCCTGCAGTATTAAGGAAAGGTCTTCCAAGAATAATAGACATACTATCATCCTCGGGAATATCAAGAATAACAAAGTCCGTTAAAATAGTAACGTTCGCAACTACAACAGGCACATCCTCACAAATACTGACAGGTATAGCAGTTGATTTATCAGCCATTTGCAAAGATATTTCAGTAGGTGTCAACTTATTCAAGTCAAGTCTACGATATAAAGAGAGAGGCATAACACTGACACCGGCTCCAAGATCACATAAAGAAGTTTTAACATAATTTCTCTTAATGGAGCATGGTATAGTAGGTACTCCTGGATCTCCAAGTTTCTTTGGTATTCCACCCTTAAAAGTATAATTAACAAGCATGGTGGAAATTTCAGCTTCAGGTATCTTTCTTTTATTAGTAATAATATCCTTCATATACTTAGTATAAGGATTTGTTTTGAGCACATCAGTCAATCGCATACGCAAAAAGATGGGTCTAATCATTTCAGCAAAGCGCTCAAAATCCTCATCATCCTTTTTCTTGGATGGTTTGGGAGGAAAAGGCATGGGTTTCTGAACCCATGGTTCTCTTTCTTTACCATGTTTCCTAGCAAGAAAGTCTCTTTTGTCATAACGTTGATTCCTTCATTGTGGGTTATCAAGAACAACATCAGGTTCAACTTCTACATCATTATCATTACTAGGTTGAGCATGAACATGAACATCATCATTAACATTATCACTAGGTTCATGTTCATCACCTGATTGTGTTTCAGCATCAGAAACAGAGATGTCATTTGGATTCTCAGGTGGTTTAGCAATAGGTTCACTAGAAGTTTGCAAAGTCCTATCATTTTTCTTTTTCTTCCTCTTAAAAGAACTAGGCATATCAATATTATTTCTCTGAGAATCTTGCTCGATTCTCTTAGGGTGGCCTTCAGGATACAAAGGTTCCTGAGTCATTCTACCAGTTCTAGTAGCCACTCTAACAGCATAATCATTTTTCTTACTATTCATTTCATCAAGCACTTCTTTCTGAGCTTTAAGTACTTGTTCTAGTTGAGTGGTAACCACAGAAGCATGTTTACTAACAAGTTTAAGTTCACCTCTAATATCAGCCATATAATCACTCAAGCGTTTAATCATAAAGGTATTCTGTTTTAATTGTCTACCAAAATAAGCATTAAAGTCATCTTGCTTAAACATAAAGTCATCAAACTCATCCAAGCAGTGACTAGCAATTTTAGTAGGAGGGACTTTAGCTTTATCATACCTATTGAGAGAGTTTACCTTTACTACCTGTGTCGGGATATCGGGAGGTTCTTCAGTAAATAAGTAATTGAGATCATATACTTCTTCAATAGGCGGTAAATTAAGACCATGTATTTCTTCAATAGGAGGTAAATTCTTAACATCTTCAGCTTTAATACGTTTTTCTTTCATAGATTTCTTTGCCTCTTGCATATCTTTGGGACTGAGAAATAGAACACCTCTCTTCTTTGGAGTGGGTTTAGGAATAGGCTCAGTAATTGGCTCAGGAGCTGGCTCGGGAGGTGCCCAATTATTTTCATTTGCCAACATATTATTCAATAGAATTTCAGCGTCATCCGGTGTTCTTTCCCTAAAAAGAGAACCAGCACAAGTATCCAGGTAATCTCTGGAAGCATCGGTTAGTCCATTATAAAAGATATCAAGTATTTCAGGTTTCTTAAGAGGATGATCAGGCAAAGCATTAAGTAACTTGAGAAGCCTCCCCCAAGCTTGTGGGATACTCTCTTCTTCAATTTGCACAAAATTGTATATTTCCCTCAAAGCAGCTTGTTTCTTATGAGCAGGGAAATATTTAGCAGAGAAGTGATAAATCATGTCCTGGGGACTTTGCACACAACTAGGATCAAGAGAATTAAACCATTTCTTAGCATCACCCTTTAATGAGAACGGAAATATTTTGAGTAAATAAAGGTGGCGCGATCTCTGATTATTAGTAAACAGGCCAGCTATATCATCTAACTTACGAAGATGTGCCACAACAGTTTCAGATTCATAGCCATAAAAAGGATCAGATTCAACCAAAGTAATTATATCTGGATCGACAGAAAAATCATAATAATCCTGATCAGGAACACAGATAGGTGAAGTAGCAAAAGTAGGGTCGGGTCTCATCCTACCTCTAAAAGATTCTTTACTCCACTTAACTAGCAACCTCTTACGTTCAAGACTATCCTGGCAAGCAAGAACAGCTTCAATAGATTCAGCATTAAAAAGATAACCCTCAGGAATAGCAGGCATAGGTTCATCATCACTAACATCATCGTGTTCAGGTTCAATAATTTCTCTTTCTCTAGACCTAGCAATTTGCTCATCAAGAAATTCGCCAAGTGGCACAGTAGTATCAAGCATAGAAGTAGTTTCATCATAAGTATCATGCATAGCAGAAGTGGCATCATCAATAACATGTGACATATCAGAATCAATAGCAGTAGTAGGTTTAGGTGTCGCAAACTTACTCATAACAGAAGGAGAATCTAGAGCAAAGCTAGATGGCAATCCCTTACCTCCCCTCGTAGTTGAGGGCAAAATAGTAGTTCGATCATCTTTCAAATTCTTCATAGTTTCCAGCAGATATAAATCCCAAGTGACCCAAGGAATAGAGCTATGCTCCCCCACAACGGCGCCAGAAAAAGGTCTTGATAACCCACAAGTATAGGTGATCGCAATAGTTTTCGAGGGTAGAGTATTCAACCCAAATTTGTTGATTCGACACAAGGGGATCCAAAGAATATTCTCAAGTATTAGCAGCTGAGTTGTCAATTCAACCACACCTGGAAACTTAATATCTGCAACAAAGTGTTTAGTAGCAAAGTAATATGATAGTGGTGGTAACGCTAACAAAGTAAAGACAGCAAAAGTAATGTTTTTGGCATTTTTGTAGTGATTGTAACAGTAGCAACGGAAAATTAAATAAGCGTAAACCAGTATATGAAAAACTCGTAGGCACCGGATTAGCAATGGATAATTATGCCGGATGTGTTTCATCATGTAACAGTCATAACATAGGGTGACACAGAACTAGCTCCAGTTCATCAATGTAATGTAGGCATGTATTCCAAATATAGTCATACGTGCTTATGGAAAAGAACTTGCATGACATCTTTTGTCCTACCCTCCCGTGGCAGCGGGGTCCTAATGGAAACTAAGGGATATTAAGGCCTCCTTTTAATAGAGAACCGGAACAAAGCATTAGCACATAGTGAATACATGAACTCCTCAAACTATGGTCATCACCGGGAGTGGTCCCTATTATTGTCACTTCGGGGTTGCCGGATCATAACACATAGTAGGTGACAATAGACTTGCAAGATAGGATCTAGAACACACAGAGATTCATGAAAACATAATAGGTTCAGATCTGAAATCATGGCACTCGGGCCCTAGTGACAAGCATTAAGCATAGCAAAGTCATAGCAACATCAATCCCAGAACATAATGGATACTAGGGATCAAACCCTAACAAAACTAACTCGATTACATGATAAATCTCATCCAACCCATCACCGTCCAGCAAGCCTATGATGCAATTACTCACGCAGGGCAGTGAGCATCATGAAATTAGTGATGGAGGATGGTTGATGATGACGACGGCGACGAATCCCCCTCTCTGGAGCCCTGAACGGACTCCAGATCAGCCCTCCCGAGAGAGATTAGGGCTTGGCGGCGGCTCCATATCGTAAAACGCGATGAAACTTTCTCTCTGGTTGTTTTCTCCCCGAAAGCCAATATATGGAGTTGGAGTTGGCGTCGGAGGGCCACCAGGGGGCCCACGAGGTAGGGGGGGCGCCCAGGGGGGAGGGGCGCGCCCCCCACCCTCGTGAACAGGGTGTGGGCCCCCTGGCCTTCATCTTTGGTGAGGATTTTTTATTATTTATTCTAAGATATTCCATGGAGTTTCAGGTCATTCCGAGAACTTTTGTTTTCTGCACATAAAACAATACCATGGCAATTCTGCTGAAAACAGCGTTAGTCCGGGTTAGTTCCATTCAAATCATACAAGTTAGAGTCCAAAACAAGGGCAAAAGTGTTTGGAGAAGTAGATACGATGGAGACGTATCAAGCACCATCTCATCTCAAACCCTAGTTCATCGCTTGTATTCAATCTTGTTACCAGAACTATAGATTGTTGGTAGGGGGTGACTAGTAGTGTTGATTACATCTTATAGTTGATTACTATATGATTTATTTGGTGGAATATTATATGTTCAGATCCATTATGCATATTAACACACCTCTGATCATGAGCATGTTGATGATTTGTGAGTAGTTACTTTTGTTCTTGAGGTCACGCGAGATATCATGTTGCAAGTAATCATGTGAATTTGATATGTGTTCGATATTTTGATGGTATGTATGTTGTGATTCCCTTAGTGGTGTCATGTGAACATCGACTACATGACACTTCACCATATTTGGGCCTAAGGGAATGCATTGTGGAGTAGTAAATAGATGGTGGGTTGCGAGAGTGACAGAAACTTAAACCCAGTTTATGCACTAATCCGTAAGGGACCGATTGGATCCTAGAGTTTAATGCTATGGTTAGGATTTATCCTTAATACTTTTCTCGTAGTCGTGGATACTTGCAGGAGGGTTAATCACAAGTAGAAGGTTCGTTCAAGTAAGAACAACAACTAAGCACCGGGCCACCCACATATCAAATTATCAAAGTAGCGAACACAAATCAACCCAACATGATGAAAGTGACTAGATGAAATTCCCGTGTACCCTCAAGAATGCTTTGCTTATTATAGGCGACCGTTTTGGCCTGTCCTTTTCCTCAAAAGGATTGGGCTATCTTGCTGCATACTTATTGTTACTATCATTACTTACTCGTTACAAATTATCTTGTTATCAAACTACTCGCTACTTACAGTTTCAGCACTTGCAGACATTACCTTACTGAAAACTACTTGTCATTTCCTTTTGCTCCTTGTTGGGTTCGACACTCTTACTTATCGAAAAGAGCTACAATTGATCGCCTATACTTGCGGGTCATCAAGGCTATTTTCTGGCACCGTTGTCGGGGAGTGAAGCGCCTTTGGTAAGTGGAATTCGGTAAGGAAACATTTATATAGTGTGCTGAAACTTATTATCACTTGTTACTATGGAAAACAATCCTTTGAGGGGTCTGTTCATGGTATCTTCACCTTGTCCGGGACCACAATTAATTGCCCCTCAACCTACTACACCTACTGAAAATATTAAATATGAAATTCCTTTGGGTATCATAGAGCAACTGCTAGCTAATCCTTATGCAGGAGATGGAACCGAACATCCTGATGTGCATTTGATATATGTAGAACAAATTTGTGGATTGTTCAAGCTTGCAGGTTTACCCGGAGATGAGGTGATGAAAAAGGTTTTCCCTTTATCTTGGAAGGGAAAAGCATTGGTATGGTATAGGCTATGCTATGATATTGGATCATGGAATTGGAATCGTTTAAAATTGGAGTTTCACCAAAAAAATTATCCTATGCATCTTGTTCATCGTGATCAGAATTATATTTATAATTTTTGGCCTCGTGAAGGAGAAAGTATCGCCCTAGCTTGGGGGAGGCTTAAGTCAATGTTATATTCATGCCCCAATCATGAGCTCTCAAGAGAAATTATTATTCAGAACTTTTATGCTCGACTTTCTCATAATGATCAAGCCATGCTTGATACTTCTTGTGTTGGTTCTTTTATACAGAAAATTATTGAATTCCGGTGGGATCTTTTGTAAATAATTAAACGCAACTATGAAGATCGGGAACTCAAATAAGGTAAAGAGTGAGGTATAAAGCTTAAGTATGATTGTGTTAAATCTTTTATGGATACCGATGCTTTTCAAAAGTTTAGCACTAAATATGGACTTGACTTTGAGATAGTAGCCTCCTTTTGTGAATCATTTGCTACTCATGTTGAACTCCCTAAAGAGAAGTGGTTTAAATATCACACACCTATTAAATATGAAATTAAAGAACCGGTACCAGTTAAAGAAGAATCTTTACCGTATAATTCTGATCCAGTTGTTCCTACTGCTTATTTTGAGAAACCACCTTCTCCTGTTAGGATAAAGGAACATGCTAAAGTTTCAATTGTGGTTAACAAAAGCTATGTTAGAACAACTAAACCTGATGAACAAATTAGAGTTGAACCTAATATTGCTATGGTTAAAGATCTCTTAGAAGAAGACATGGATGGGCATGTTATCTACTTCTGTGCAGAAGCTGCTAGAATACCAAAACCCGAAAAAAGGGATAGAAATAGACCAGTTGTTGGCCTGCCTGTCATTTCAGTTAAAGGAGATCACTGTTATCATGGTTTATGTGACATGGGTGCTAGTGTGAGTGCAATTCCTCACTCCTTATATCAAGAAATTATGAAAGGCATAGCACCTGTTGAGATAGAAAACATAGATGTTACTATTAAACTTGCCAATAGAGACACCATATCACCAGTTGGGATTATTAGAGATGTTGAAGTCTTGTGTGGGAGAATAAAATACCCTACTGATTTTCTTGTTCTTGGTTCCCCACAAGATGACTTTTGTCCCATTATCTTTGGTAGACCTTTCTTGCACACAGTTAATGCTAGGATAGATTGCCAGAAACAAACTGTCAGTGTTAGCTTTGGTGATGAGTCTCATGAGTTTAATTTTTCCAAGTTTAGTAGAAATCATCATGAAAAAGAATTGTCTAGTAAGGATGAATTAATTGGTCTTGCTTCTATTCCTGTTCCACCTACTGATCCTTTAGAACAATACTTGCTTGAGCATGAAAATGATTCACATATGCATGAAAGAAATGAAATAGATAAGATTTTCTTTGAACAACGTCCTCTACTTAAACACAATTTGCCTATTGAAACTCTAGGAGGTCCTCCTCCCCCTAAAGGTGATCCTGTGTTTGAATTAAAACAATTTCCAGACACTTTGAAATATACTTATCTTGATGAAAAGAAGATATATCATGTTATTATTAGTGCTAACTTTTCAGAACATGAAGAAGAAAGATTATTGAAAGTTCTAAGGAAGCACCGAGCTACTATTGGATATACTCTTGATGATTTAAAGGGCATTAGTCCCACTCTATGTCAGCACAAATTAATATGGAACCTGATGCTAAACCAGTTGTTGATCATCAATGTCGGTTAAATCCGAAGATGAAAGAGGTGGTAAGAACGGAAATATTGAAACTTCTGGAAGCAGGTATAATCTATCCTATAGCTGATAGTAGATGGGTAAGTCCTATTCATTGTGTCCCTAAGAAAGGAGGTATAACTATTGTCCCTGATGATAACAATGAACTTATCCCGCAAAGAATTGTTACGGGCTATAGAATGGTAATTGATTACAAAAAATTAACAAAGCTACTAGAAAAGATCATTACCCTTTGCCTTTTATTGATCAAATGCTTGAAAGATTATCTAAGCACACACACTTTTGCTTCCTTGATGGATACTCTGGCTTCTCACAAATACCTGTTTCCCAACCTGATCAAGAAAAGACCACTTTTAGTTGTCCTTTTGGAACCTATGCTTATAGACGTATGCCTTTTGGTTTATGTAATGCACCTGCTACCTTTCAAAGATGCATGATGGCTATATTCTCTAACTTTTGTGAAAATATTGTTGAAGTTTTCATGGATGAATTTTCTGTTTATGGGAAGTCTTTTGATGATTGTTTAAGCAATCTTGATCGAGTTTTCCAGAGATGTAAACAAACAAATCTTGTCTTGAATTGGGAGAAGTGCCACTTTATGGTTAATGAAGGCATTGTCTTGGGTCATTAAATTTCTAAAAAGGGTATTGAACTGGACCAAGCTAAGGTTGAAGCAATTGAGAAAATGCCATCTCCCAAGGACATCAAAGGTATTCATAGTTTCCTAGGTCATGTTGGTTTTTATAGGAGATTTATTAAAGACTTTTCTAAAATTTCTAGGCCTCTCACTAATATTTTGCAAAAAGATGTTCCTTTTGTTTTTTACGATGATTTTTTAGAAGCCTTTGAAACACTCAAGAAAACTTTAATCTCTGCACCTATTATTCAACCACCTGATTGGAAATTGCCTTTTGAAATTATGTGTGATGCTAGTGATTATGTTGTTTGTGATGTTCTAGGACAAAGAGTTGATAAGAAATTGAATGTCATTCATTATGTTAGTAAAACTCTAGACAGTGCTCAAAGAAATTATGCTACTACTGAAAAAGAATTCTTAGCAGTGGTGTTTGCTTGTGTTAAGTTTAGACCTTATAATGTTGATTCCAAAGTAACTGTTCACACAGAACATGCTGCTATTAAATATCTTATGGAAAAGAAAGATGCTAAACCTAGACTTATTCGTTGGGTTCTCTTGCTACAAGAATTCTATTTGCATATTATTGATAGAAAAGGAGCTGAGAACTCAGTAGCTAACAACATGTCTAGGCTTGAAGATGTGCTTGATGACCCATTTCCTATTGATGATAGTTTTCCTGATGAGCAGTTAGCTGCAATAAATGTTGCTAATAGTACTCCTTGGTATGCTGACTATGCTAATTACATTGTTGCTAAATATTTTCCACCTAGCTTTACTTACCAACAAAAGAAAAAAATTCTTCTATGATTTAAGACATTACTTTTGGGATGACCCACATCTTTATAAAGAAGGAGTAGATGGTATTATTAGACGTTGTGTACCTGAGCATGAACAGGGACAAATCCTACGGAAATGTCACTCTGAACCATATGGAGGGCATCATGCTAGAGATAGAACTGCTCATAAGGTATTGCAATCTGGATTTTATTGGCCTACTCTCTTCAAGGATGCTCATAAGTATGTCTCATCTTGTGATGAATGCCAAAGAATAGGTAATATTGGTAAGCTTCAAGAAATGCCTATGAATTATTCTCTTGCTGTAGAACCATTTGATGTTTGGGGATTCGATTACATGGGGCCTTTTTCTTCCTCTAATGGGTATACACATATTTTGGTTGGTGTTGATTATGTTACTAAATGGGTAGAAGCTATTCCAACTAGTAGTGTTGATCACAACACCTCTATTAAAATGCTTAAGGAAGTTATTTTCCCAAGGTTTGGAGTCCCTAGATACTTAATGACTGATGGTGGTTCACACTTCATTCATGGTGCTTTTCGTAAAATGCTTGCTAAGTATGATGTTAACCATAGAATTGCAGCACCTTATCATCCTTAGTCTAGTGGTCAAGTTGAGCTTAGCAATAGAGAAATAAAATTAATTTTGCAAAAGACTGTCAATAGGTCCAGGAAGAATTGGTCTAAGAAATTAGATGATGCAATTTGGGATTATAGAACAGCATATAAAAATCCTATGGATATGTCTCCTTATAAAATGGTTTATGGAAAAGCTTGTCATTTACCTCTTGAGTTAGAACATAAAGCATACTAGGCAGTTAAAGAACTCAACTATGATTTCAAACTTGCTGGTGAAAAGAGGTTATTTGATATAAGCTCATTAGATGAATGGAGAACCCAAGCTTATGTAAATGCAAAGTTATTCAAAGAAAAAGTTAAAAGGTGGCATGACAAAAGAATTCAAAAGCATGAGTTTAAAGTCAGAGAATATGTTCTTTTGTACAACTCTCGTTTTAGATTCTTTGCAGGAAAGCTCCTCTCGAAATGGGAAGGCCCATATGTCATCAAGGAGGTTTACCAGTCTAGGGACATCAAAATAAATAATTTTGAAGGCACTAACCCGAAGGTTGTCAACGGGCAACGAATAAAGCATTATATCTAAGGTACGCCTATTCATGTTGAAAGCAATATTGTCCAAACTTTGACACCCGAAGAACACATAAAAGAGTCCTTCCGGAACACTCCAGAATCGTCAAAATAAGGAGGTATGTGATACAGTAAGTAAAAGAACTCCGAAAAATCCGCAAAAATATTTTCTGTCAGTTTTGGAATATTTTAGAATTTTAGAAATAAAGAAACTTCCAGGAAGCGTCCCCTGGTGGGCACAAGACACGAGGGCGCGCCATGCATGCGTGGCGTGCTCAGGTGGGTTGTGCCCACCTGGGGCACCTTCCGGACTCCGTTTTTCTTCTGTATACTTGTCCTGCAAGATAAAATTCTATATATGCTTCCTGAACCTGTTAACCACCGCATCGTGAAGAAATCCTCTGTTCTCTTTTCTTGTTGTTTTTGGTTAGATTTATCAAACCAGGCATCATGTCTTCCTGCTCCTCCAACAACATGGAAGAAGATGGTTGGCTGATGAAGACCGAGGAGGAGGAAGAAGGATCTCTTGACCCTTAAGGACAGGATCACTTCATCCCCTTATTCACCACCAAAGGAGAACTGACTATCGGGTATGGGCACTCCCCTTGGCTTCCGCCAAGCCTGGGGGAGGTGCCCCAGTATCGTATCATCCCACTATCTTTTTGCTTTTACTTATCCTAGTTCAATCTTGTGCTTAGATGAACAAACTTAGTTTGAGTTTTTACTTTCTTTACTTTCCTGTTGCAAATAAAGAAAAGAAAAGGAGAAAGAAAGCAAACAAAAGAAAGGAAATAAATTAATAAAATCATATACTAATCCTATGGTAGGAGATAGCACCACATAAGGAAAAGTATAAGTAAGAAAATTTTATTATATATTGACAAACATAGCATTGGTCAGTGATGCAACTCATGAAATAATTAATAAGGGAAGGGAGATTCACATATAAATATACTATCCTAGAAATATTTTG
Source organism: Triticum dicoccoides (assembly GCF_002162155.2). NCBI lineage: Eukaryota > Viridiplantae > Streptophyta > Magnoliopsida > Poales > Poaceae > Triticum > Triticum dicoccoides. The sequence continues at coordinate 356,149,498 of NC_041381.1, read as the reverse complement.
TGATTGTGATCCCTCATCAAAATATTATATGCCAAAATTGTTGACGTTGGACAAGGAAGACAACATACTGGTTTATGTATGTTTATATTCACATAGAAGTCATATTGTCATTGATCCTTTAACATATGATGCTTGCCCCTATCTTTGCTAGCCAAAAATTCAGCACTAAGTAGAGATACTACTTGTGCATCCAAAAACCCTTAAACCCAAATCTTTTTCAAGTTTCCACCATACCTCCCTAGGGATTGAGCAAGATCCCTCAAGTAAGTTGTCATCGGTGCAAAAAGGCAATAAAAATTGCTTCTAAATATGTGAGATCTTTTAGTGTAAGAGAAAATTGAGCATTGCATGAACTTGGATGACAAAGAATAAAAGCGACAGACTGCATAATAAAGGTTTTCATCTTAAGGGGCAATGTAAGGTGACGTTCTCTTGCACTAAGGGACTGAGCATGCCAACAAATAAGCGCATGGCAACCTCTGCTTCCCTCTGCGAAGGGCCTATCTTTTACTTTTATGTATTTACTTTTATGCAAAGAGTCAAAGTTTTCCTTCTATTCCTTTTATTTTTCTCTTTTGGTAAGCATCATGTGGTGAGGAAAGATCTAGGAACATATGTCCATTTGAATATAGATAGCATGAGTTATTATCATTGACATCAACCTTGAGGTGAGTATGTTGGGAGGCAAAAACTATAAGCCCCTATCTTTCTATGTGTTCGGTTTAAACGTTTTGCTCATGTGTACTTGGTGAGTTTTAGCAATCATAGAAGACCATATGATGGTTGACTATGTTGACTTTCCTAAAGGCTCCGACACGTGACCCTTCCTGAAAAGATGATGAATTGTAGTTGCAAAGTTGACTGAGAACATAGTTTGTCGGTTTCTAATAGAATTTTTTGCTTCATACTTCGATTGTGTGATGAACCATTACTTATTCATGGGAAGTGTATGATAAAAGTTCTATGATAAAAGTTTTATGTTTAATTTTGTTGCTGTTATGATAATCAACATGATGCTTCTATGTCCGTATTTTGTTTTTATCGACACCTCTATCTCAAAGCATGTGGACATGTTTTTCGATTTCGGTTTTTGCTTGAGGACAAGCGAGGTCTAAGCTTGGGGGAGTTGATACGTCCATTTTGCATCATGTTTACTTACTGTTATTTATAATATTTTTATCCATAATAAGGCTTTTTGGAGTAATTCTAATGCCTTTTCTCTCATAATTTGCAAGGTACACACCAAGAGGGAGAATTCTGGCAGCTGGAAATCTGGACCAGAAAAAGCTACGCCAGGCCACCTATTCTGCACAACTCCAAATGAGCTTAAAATCCACGAGGATTTTCTATGGATTATATAAGAAATACTGGAGCCAATAAACACCAGAGAGGGGCCACCAGGTGGGCACAACCCACCTGGGCGCGCCAGGCCCCCTTGGCGCTCCCTGGTGGGTTGTGGCCTCCTCGTCCCACCTCTGGTGCCCATCTGCTGGTATATAAGTGATTTTGACCTATAAAAAATAAGGGGAAGACTTTCGGGATGAAGCACCACCGTCTCGAGGCGGAACTTGGGCAGGAGCACTTTTGCCCTCCGGCAAAGCGATTCTTCCGGGGGAACTTCCCTCCCGGAGGGGGAAATCATCGTCATCATCATCACCAACAACTCTCCCATCTTGGGGAGGGCAATCTCCATCAACATCTTCACCAGCACCATCTCATATCAAACCCTAGTTCATCTCTTGTATTCAATCTTGTTACCGGAACTATAGATTGTTGGTAGGGGGTGACTAGTAGTGTTGATTACATCTTGTAGTTGATTACTCTATGGTTTATTTGGTGGATGATTATATGTTTAGATCCATTATGCATATTAACACCCCTCTGATCATGAGCATGTTGATGATTTGTGAGTAGTTACTTTTGTTTTAGAGGTCACGAGAGAAATCAAAGGGCTCTTTCCGGACCCCTTTCGTATAAAGAACCGTGGACTGCTCCTCTCTAAGGATTTTTCTACCAAGGAGAAATGGCACAAACGTGCGGCGGGGCATCAATAAGATCTTCAAGACTACTTTTTTGAGGCCACGTATAAAGATTCCCCTTGTGTACAAATTCTCAACATGTAAAATAGCCTTGATCTTTATGGCATTATCTATAATAGCACATTTTGACATATCAATCAAATTATAATGGAAATAGTTTTTTCACCAACCCTTGTTCGGTGTTGGTTCATTTCATAAATCCGTATACCTTCTTTGCGTCGGATTTCCATATATACTTTGGTACGGCTTAAATGCTAGGGGCTCTATTCGGCCACACATATCTTCAAAAAGTCTGAACACTTCTAGAGTATACTTCGGTGTCCCGAATATTGCATTATATGCATCAGCTCCGAATCATGTCTTTGGTCAATAGTTGGGTTGCCCGGCTCCTGTGATTACTACCTTACGTTCCGCTTGTTCGGCTAGGGTAGTAAAGGGAGAACTACTGCAATTGTGTTTCCGGCTCGTCCGGTCAAGCACCTCAGTAGAGAAGCCGAAAACTGACTGTCATGATACGACGAGAGCCGGTCGACGATTCGGCGACTTACTATAAATCTCTTGCGATTTCTTCCATATTATACGAAGGACTGGCCTTCGTTCAGTCACGCGTCTAAGGCTAGTACTTAGTCCCACCGTCAAAATCCTATGGATAAGTGAAAGTGATAAAGCCGCATAGTTTGATTGCCTGGTTCGTTGCGCAGACACCTCCTTTACGGACCAAGACGTTGGGTCAAGTGTGGTCGTGCACTGTTCCGAACACCCCCGTAGTATCTACGTGGGGGCTGAAGCCGATGACTGGCAACCTCTCAGAATTAAAAAACGGCCGCACAGGAGGAAAGTAATTTTAGATAAAAGCATACATATATTACATGCCATGGTTCATAACACAAAGTCTGGATAAATATATTACATTTACTCAAACATGATATCATTTGAGCACTGGCCCTCTACTATTCGGGCACCCTCCAGGACGTCGCCAAAATACCGCTCCAGCTTGCGGTGGTCCTTGCCTTCGTGTGGGCCCTTAGTTGCCATGACGGCGGCCTTCATCTTCGCCCATTGCATCTTGACACGGGCAAAGGCCATCCTCGCACCCTCTATGCATGCCGAGCGCTTAACAGCTTCAATTCGGGGCAGCGTGTCGGTGAGTCGCTTCACCAGGCCGAAGTAGCTGCTAGGAATGGGTTCGGTTGGCCAAAGCCGGACTATAACGTCCTTCATGGCCAAGCCAAACATCCTATGTAGCTCCGCCAGCTGCATCATCTGGTTGTTCAATAGCGCCGGATGCTCCGACGCCAGGAACTGTGACCAGAAGAGCTTCTCCGTCGTGTTCCCCTCCCGGGACCAGAAGAGATGTGCGGTGTCGCTAGTGCTGCTCGGAATATCCGCATAGGCGTCTTGAGAACTCCACAGTCGAGTGATCAAGGCATATCTTTGACCAGCAAATATTGTCTGCAAAAGAAAGGGCTTACCAGCCGCTATCTGTTCGGCCTGCCGAATCTCCTCCTGAGCCTCTTTGGCCTCTTGGAGGGACTTGGCGAGATCGGCCGCTTGGGGCGTATTCTTCTCCTCCAGGGCCTCGCACTTGCCTGCGGCGTCCTTCAGCTCTTGCTCCACCTCGGTCACCCTCTCCTCATACTAGCGGCGGGCGACCTATTTGGTCTTTAAATCCGCAACCGCTTTATCAGCGGCTACTTTGCTCGCCTTTGCCTGCTCCTTAGCTCAGGCAAGGGCGCTCTTGAGGGCCTCGGCCTCGGCCGCGCTACCTGCAATCATAATCATAGCAGTGCTTGAGCTTAACTCTGAATATCACTTCAGGCACATAAGAGCTCTTTTACACATACTCTGCGCCTCATCGAACCACTTGTTAATGCGGTTGATATCATCATCAGCCAGCTTCAGCTTTCTCTTGAGTTCGGAAACTTCAGCTAGCCTGGGCGGTTGCCACCAACAGGGAAGCCTGTCATAAAATAGAAAAGTATGTCACCTCTTTTGAATATTATATGGTCCTCTGTTCGGCATTTTTCAAAACTGAACACAGTCTCAGGGGCTACTATCTATATACATGCATATTTGTTGGGGAACGTAGCAGAAATTCAAAATTTTCTACGCAACACCAAGATCAATCTATGGAGATTCTAGCAACAAGAGAGGGAGAGGATGAGCATCTTCATACCCTTGAAGATTGCTAAGCAGAAGCGTTTCAAGAACACGGATGATGGAGTCGTACTCGCGGCGATTCAAATCGCGGAAGATTCGATCTAGCGTCGAACGGACGGCGCCTCCGCGTTCAACACACGTACAGCCCAGGGACGTCTCCTCCTTGATCCAGCAAGGGGAGAGGAGAAGTTGAGGGAGAACTCCGACAGCACGACGGCGTGGTGGTGGTGGTGGAGCTCGTGGTTCTCTAGCAGGGCTTCGCCAAGCACTACGGAGGAGGAGGAGGTGTTGGAGGAGGGAGAGGGCTGCGCCAAGGGAAGGATGTGCGGCTGCCCTCTCTCTCCCTCACTATATACAGGGGTAAGGGGGGTGGAGGAGGCGCCCTAGGGTTCCCTAGGGGAGGGGCGACGGCCACAGGGGAAACCCTAGATGGGTTTGGGCGCCCCCACACCCTAGGAAACTTGCCCCCCAAGCCGGGAAGGGGGGCTGCCCTAGGAGAGGCGCCCCCACCTCTCCTGGTTACATGAGAGGGGCTGGGAGGGGCTCACCACCCCTTAGTGGGCTGGTTTGCCCCTTCCCCTTTGGCCCATGAGGCCCTCCAACACTTGCCGGGGCTCCCAAAACACCTTTCGGTCATGCTGGCCATAGCCTGGTACCCCCAGAGCACTTTCGGACTCCACTACCCTTCGTCCAATATATCGATCTTCACCGTCAGACCATTCCGGAACTCCTCGTGACGTCCGGGATCACATCTGGGACTCCGAACAACCTTCGGTAACCACATACTATTTCCCATAACAACTCTAGCATCACAGAACCTTAAGTGTGTAGACCCTACGGGTTCGGGAATCATGCAGACATGACCGAGACAACTCTCTGGCCAATAACCAACAGCGTAATCTGGATACCCATGTTGGCTCCCACATGTTCCACGATGATCTCATCGGATGAACCACGATGTCGAGGATTCAATCAATCCCGTATTGAATTCCCTTTGTCTAGCGGTATAGTACTTGCCCGAGATTCGATCGTTGGTATCCCGATACCTTGTTCAATCTCGTTACCGGCAAGTCTCTTTACTCGTTCCGTAACACATCATCCCGTGATCAACCCCTTGGTCACATTGTGCACATTATGATGATGTCCTACCGAGTGGGCCCAAAGATACCTCTCTGTCACACGGAGTGACAAATCCCAGTCTCGATTCGTGCCAACCCAACAGACACTTTCGGAGATACCCGTAGTGTACCTTTATAGCCACCCTGTTACGTTGTGACGTTTGGTACACCCAAAGCATTCCTACGGCATCCAAGAGTTGCTCAATCTCATGGTCCAAGGAAATGATACTTGACATTAGAAAAGCTTTAGCATACGAACTACACGATCTTTGTGCTAGGCTTAGGATTGGGTCTTGTCCATCACATCATTCTCCTAATGATGTGATCCCGTTATCAACGACATCCAATGTCCATGGTCAGGAAACTGTAACTATCTATTGATCAACGAGCTAGTCTACTAGAGGCTTACTAGGGACATGGTGTTGTCTATGTATCCACACATGTATCTGAGTTTCCTATCAATACAATTATATCATGGATAATAAATGATTATCATGAACAAGGAAATATAATAATAATAACTAATTTATTATTGCCTCTAGGGCATATTTCCAACAGTCTCCCACTTGCACTAGAGTCAATAATCTAGTTCACATCGCCATGTGATTAACACTCACAGGTCACATCGCCATGTGACCAACATCCAAAGAGTTTACTAGTGTCACTAAACTAGTTCACATCATCATGTGATTAAGACTCAATGAGTTCTAGGGTTTGATCATGTTTTGCTTGTGAGAGAGGTTTTAGTCAACGGGTCTGCAATATTCAGATCCGTATGTACTTCGCAATTCTCTAGGTCATATTGTAAATGCTGCTTCCACGCTCCACTTGGAGCTATTCCAAATGGTTGCTCCACCATACGTATCCGGTTTTCTACTCAGAGTCATTCTGATAGGTGATAAATCTTGCATCGACGTAACCCTTTATGCTGAACTCTTTATCACCTCCATAACCGAGAAACATGTCCTTATAACTCCAAGGACAATTTTGACCGCTGTCTGGTGATCCACTCCTTCATCACCTTTGTACCCTCTTGCCAGACATGTGGCAAGGCACACATCAGGTGCGGTACTTAACATAGCATACTGTAAAGCCTACGTCTAAAGCATAGGGGACGAACTTCGTCCTTTTCTCTCTCTTCTGCCGTGGTCGAGCTTTAAGTCGTAACTTCATACCTTACAACTCAGGCAAGAACTCCTTCTTTGACTGATCCATCTTGAACACCTTCAAGATCATGTCAAGGTATGAGCTCATTTGAAAGTACCATTAAGCGTTTTTGATCTATCCTCATAGATCTTGATGCTCAATGTTCAAGCAGCTTAATCCAGGTTTCCTATTGAAAAACACTTTTCAAATAACCCTATATGCTTTCCAGAAACTCTATATCATTTCTGATCAACAATATGTCAACAACATATACTCATCAGAAATTCTATAGTGCTCCCACTCACTTCTTTGGAAATACAAGTTTCTCATAAACTTTGTATAAACCCAAAATCTTTGATCATCTCATCAAAGTGTATATTCTGACTCCGAGATGCTTGCTCTAGTTCAAGGAAGGATCGCTGGAGCTAGCATACCTTTTAGCATCCTTAGGATCGACAAAACCTTTCTGATTGTATCACATACAACCTTTCCTTATGAAAACTGGTAAGGAAACTTGTTTTGACATCCATCTGCCAGATTTCATAAATGCAGCTAATACTAACATGATTCCGATGGACTTAAGCATCGCTACGGATGAGAAAATCTCATCGTAGTCAACTCCTTGAACTTGTGAAAAACTCTTTGCCACAAGTCGAGCTTCATAGACGGTGATATTACCGTCCACGTCCGTCTTCTTCTTAAAGATCCATTTATCTCAATGGCTTGCCGATCATCGGGCAAATCCACCAAAGTCCATGCTTTGTTCTGATACATGGATCCTATCTCGGATTTCATGGCTTCTAACCATTTGTCAGAATATGGGCCCACCATCTCTTCTCCATAGCTCGTAGGTTCATTGTTGTCTAGCAACATAACCTTCAAGACAGGATTACTGTACCACTCTGAAGTAGTACGCATCCTTGTCACCCTACGAGGTACGGTAGTGACTTGACCCGAAACTTCATGATCACTACATAAGCTTATACTTCAATTGGTGTGGGCGCCACAGGAACAACTTCCTGTGCGCTTCTACACAGTAGTTGAAGTGACGGTTCAATGACCTCATCAAGTCTCCACCATGCTCCCACTCAACTTTCCGAGACAAACTTTTCCTCGAGAAAGGACCTGATTCAAGAAACAATCCCTATTGCATTCGGTTCTGAATTAGTAGGTATACCCAACTGAAGATGCATTTTATCCGCTTTGGGTTCGAGCTTATCAACCTGAAACTTTTTCACATAAGCGTCGCAGCCCCAAACTTTTAAGAAACGACGACTTAGGTTTCTCCAAACCATAGTTCAAACGGTGTCGTCTCAACGGAATTATGTGGTGCCCTATTAAAGTGAGTGCGGTTGTCTCTAATGCCTAACCCATGAACGATAGTGGTAATTCGATAAGAGACATCATGGTACGCACCATATCCAATAGGGTGCAACTATCATGTTCGGACACACATCACACTATGGTGTTCCAGGCGGTATTAATTGTGAAACAATTTCCACAATGTCTTAATTGCGTGCCAAAGCTCGTAACTCAGATACTCATCTCTATGATCATATCATAGACATTTTATCCTCTTGTCATGATGATCTTCAACTTCACTCTGAAATTACTTGGACCATTCAATAATTCAGACTTGTGTTTCATCAAGTAAATATACTCAGTATCTGCTCAAATCATCAGTGAAGTAAGAACATAACGATATCCACTACGTGCCTCAGCACTCATTGGACTGCACATATCAAAATGTATTACTTCCAACAAGTTGCTTTCTTGTTCCATTTTACTGAAAATGAGGCTTTCAGTCATCTTGCCCATGTGGTATGATTTGCATGTCTCAAGTGATTCAAAATCAAGTGAGTCCAAACGGTCCATTTGCATGGAGTTTCTTCATGCATATACACCAATAGACATGGTTCGCATGTCTCAAGCTTTTCAAAAACGAGTGAGTCCAAAGATCCATCAACATGGAGCTTCTTCATGCGTTTTATACCAATATGACTTACATGGCAGTGCCACAAGTAGGTGGTACTATCATCACTATCTTATATCTTTTGGCATGAACATGTGTATCACTACGATCGAGATTTAATAAACCATTCATTTTTGGTGCAAGACCATTGAAGGTATTATTCAAATAAACAGAGTAACCATTATTCTCCTTAAATGAATAACTGTATTGCGATAGACATAACCCAATCATGTCTATGCTCAACGCAAACACCAAATAACAATTATTTAGGTTTAACACCAATCTCGATGGTAGAGGGAGCGTGCGATGCTTGATCACATCAAGCTTGGAAAAACTTCCAACACATATCGCAAGCTCACCTTTAGCTAGTCTTCGTTTACTCCGCAGCCTTTTATTTCGAGTTACTTAACACTCAGCAACCGAACCGGTATCTAATACCCTGGTGCTACTAGGAGTACTAGTAAGGTACACATTAACATAATGTATATCCAATATACTTCTATCGACCTTGCCAGCCTTCTCATCTACCAAGTATCTAGGGTAATTCTGCTCCAGTGACTGTTCCCCTTATTACAGAAGCACTTAGTCTCGGGTTTGGGTTCAACCTTGGGTTTCTTCACTAGAGCAGCAACTGATTTGCCATTTCATGAAGTATCCCTTCTTGCCCTTGCCCTTTGTGACCAACCATCAACAATTGATGCTACTTCTTGATTTCTACTTTCTCGGTGTCATACATCGCGAATATCCAAGGATCATCATATCTATCCCTGATATGTTATAGTTCATCACGAAGCTCTAGTAGGTTGGTGGCAATGACTTTGGAGAAACATCACTATCTCATCCGGAAGATCAACTCCCACTTGATTCAAGTGATTGTTGTACTCAGACAATCTGAGCACAAGTTCAATGATTGAGCTTTTCTCCCTTAGTTTGCAGGCTAAGAAAATCGTCGGAGGTCTTATACCTCTTGATGTGGGCACGAGCCTGAAATCCTAATTTCAGCCCTCGAAACATCTTATATGTTCCGCGACGTTTTGAAATCGTCTTTGGTGCCTCAACTCTAAACCGTTTAACTGAACTATCACGTAGTTATCAAAAATGTGTATGTTAGATGTTCGCAACATCCACAGACAACGTTCGAGGTTCAGCACACTGAGCGGTGCATTAAGGACATAATCTTTCTACAAAGCAACGAGGACAATCCTCAGTTTACGGTCCTAGTCCGCATAATCACTACTATCAACTTTCAACTAAATTTCTCTAGGAACATATCTAAATAGTAGAACTAAATCGTGAGCTTACGACATAATTTGCGAAGACATTTTGACTATGTTCAGGATAATTGAGTTCATCTTATGAACTCCCACTCAGATAGACATCCCTCTAGTCATCTAAGTGATTACATGATCCGAGTCAACTAGGCCGTGTCCGATCATCACGTGAGACGGACTAGTCAACATCGGTGAACATCTTCATGTTGATCGTATCTTCTATACGACTCATGCTCGACCTTTCGGTCTTCCGTGTTCCGAGGCCATGTCTGTACATGCTAGGCTCGTCAAGTCAACCTAAGTGTATTGCGTGTGTAAATCTAGCTTACACCCGTTGTATTCAAATGTTAGAATCTATCACACCCGATCATCATGTTGGTGCTTCGAAACAACGAACCTTCGCAACGGTGCACAGTTACGGGGAACACTTTTCTTGAAATTATTTCGAGGGATCATCTTATTTAAGCTACCGTCGTTCTAAGCAAATAAGATGTAAAACATGATAAACATCACATGCAATCAAATAGTGACATGATATGGCCAATATCATATTGCTCCTTTGATCTCCATCTTCGGGGCGCCATGATCATCTTCGTCACCGGCATGACACCATGATCTCCATCATCATGATCTCCATCATCATGTCTTCATGAAGTTGTCACGCCAACGACTACTTCTACTTCTATGGCTAACGCGTTTAGCAATAAAGTAAAGTAATTTACATGGCATTCTTCAATGACACGCAGGTCATACAAAAAATAAAGACAACTCCTATGGCTCCTGCCGGTTGTCATACTCATCGACATGCAAGTCGTGATTCCTATTACAAGAACATGGTCATCTCATACATCACATATATCATTCATCACATCCTTTGGCCATATCACATCACAAAACACTTGCTGCAAAAACAAGTTAGACGTCCTCTAATTGTTGTTGCATGTTTTTACGTGGCTTCTATAGGTGTTCTAGCAAGAACGTTACTTACCTACGTAAAACCACAACGTGATATGCCAATTTCTATTTACCCTTCAGAAGGACCCTTTTCATCGAATCTGTTCCAACTAAAGTGGGAGAGACAGACACCCGCTAGCCACCTTATGCAACTAGTGCATGTCAGTCAGTGGAACCTGTCTCACGTAAGCGTACGTGTAAGGTCGGTCCGGGCCGCTTCATCCCACGATGCCGCCGAAGCAAGATAAGACTAGTAGTGGCAAGAAAATTAACAACATCTACGCCCACAACTGCTTTGTGTTCTACTCGTGCATAGTAACTACGCATAGACCTAGCTCATGATGCCACTGTTGGGGAATGTAGCAGAAATTCAAAATTTTCTATGCAACACCAAGATCAATCTATGGAGATTCTAGCAACAAGAGAGGGAGAGGATGAGCATCTTCATACCCTTGAAGATTGCTAAGCAGAAGCATTTCAAGAACACGGATGACGGAGTCGTACTCGCGGTGATTCAAATCACGGAAGATCCGATCTAGCACCGAACGGACGGCGCCTCCGCGTTCAACACACGTATAGCCCGGGGACGTCTCCTCCTTCTTGATCCAGCAAGGGGAGAGGAGAAGTTGAGGGAGAACTACGACAACACGATGGCGTGGTGGTGGTGGAGCTCGTGGTTCTCCAGCAGGGCTTCGCCAAGCACTACGGAGGAGGAGGAGGTGTTGGAGGAGGGAGAGGGCTGCGCCAAGGGAAGGGTGTGCGGCTGCCCTCTCTCTCCCTCACTATATATAGGGGTAAGGGGGTGGAGGAGGCGCCCTAGGGTTCCCTAGGGGAGGGGCGGTGGCCACAGGGGAAACCCTAGATGGGTTTGGGCGCCCCCACCCCCTAGGAAACTAGCCCCCCAAGCCGGGACGGGGGGCTACCCTAGGGGAGGCGCCCCCACCTCTCCTGGTTACGTGAGAGGGGCTGGGAGGGGCGCACCACCCCTTAGTAGGCTGGTTTGCTGTAGGACCTTGAAATATGTCTAGAGGGGTGGTGATTAGGCTACTTGACCAATAAAAACTTAACCTTTTCCCAATTTTAGAGTTTGGCAGATTTTAGCTATTTTAGGACAAGTCAAGCAATCATCACACAATTCAAGCAAGCATGCAAAGAGTATATAGGCAGCGGAAATTAAAGCATGCAACTTGCAAGAAAGTAAAGGGAAGGGTTTGGAGGATTCAAACGCAATTGGTGACACGGATGTTTTTGGCGTGGTTCCGATAGGTGGTGCTATCGTACATCCACGTTGATGGAGAGTTCAACCCACGAAGGGTAATGGCTACGGGAGTCCACGGAGGGCTCCACCCACGAAGGGTCCATGAAGAAGCAACCTTGTCTATCCCACCATGGCCATCGCCCACGAAGGACTTGCCTCACTAGCGGTAGATCTTCACGAAGTAGGCGATCTCCTTGCCCTTACAAACTCCTTGGTTCAACTCCACAATCTTGTCGGAGGCTCCCAAGTGACACCTAGCCAATCTAGGAGACACCACTCTCCAAGAAGTAACAAATGGTGCGTTGATGATGAACTCCTGGCTCTTGTGCTTCAAAGGATAGTCTCCCCAACACTCAACTCTCTCTCATAGGCTTTGGATCTGGTGGAATGAAGATTTGAGTGGAAAGCAACTTGGGGAAGGCTAGAGATCAAGATTCATATGGTAGGAATGGAATATCTTGGCCTCAACACATGAGTAGGTGCCTCTCTCTCAGAAATGGTAAGTTGGAAGTGTAGGTTCGTTCTGATGGCTCTCTCCACGAATGAAGAGGATGTGGAGGGGTATATATAGCCTCCACACAAAATCTAACCGTTACACACAATTTACCAAACTCGGTGGGACCGAATCGTCAAACTCGGTCGGGCCGATTTAGTAAACCTAGTGACCGTTAGTGATTTTCGGTGGGACTGACATGCAACTCAGTGAGACCGATTCGGTTAGGGTTCGGGCATAACGTAATCTCGGTGAGACCAATTTGGTAATAAGCTTTCCAGAGAGTTGGTCAGGTAAACTCGGTGGGACCGATTTGCTCTTTTCGGTGAGACCGAAATGTTACAAAAAGGAAACAGAGAGTTTACATTGCAATCTCGGTGGGACCGATCGCTCACTTCGGTTAGACCGAAACGTTACGAAGGGAAACAGAGAGATTACAACCCCATCTCGGTGAGATTGAGATCCCTATCGGTAAGACCGATTTGCTTAGGGTTTGTGGCAGTGGCTATGACTTTTTGGAATTGGTGGCGCCGGATAGGAAAAATCGGTGTGACCGATTTTGGCTTTGGGTTTAGGTCATTTGTGGAAGTGGGAAAGTAGTTGAGGGTTTTGGAGCATATCACTAAGCACATGAAGCAAGAGGCTCATTAAGCAACACCTCATCCCTCCTTGATAGTATTGGCTTTTCCTATAGACTCAATGTGATCCTGGATCACTAAAATGTAAAATGAAGAGTCTTGAGCTTTTGAGCTTGAGCCAATCCTTTGTCCTTAGTATTTTGAGGGATCCACTTTCATCATCCATGCCATGCCATTCATTGAGCTTTCCTAAAATAATAGTCTTGGAATAGCATTAGCTCAATGAGCTATATGTTGTTATGAATTACCAAAACCACCTAGGGATAGTTGCACTTTCAATCTCCCCCTTTTTGGTAATTGATGACAACATATAGATCAAAGCTTCGACGAATGATAATAAGATTGAATAACATCGTCGCTTTGAGAAGTATGTGATAAGCAAGAGCTCCCCCTAAATTTGTGCATGGATTAAGATTTGCTTTGGACTGCAAATGCACAATGAATTAGGCTCATGGGTTACTCTTCCATGTCACACACATCTTGGTGGAGCTCTCAAAATAATAAACAATGAATACATGCACTCATCACCAAGCATAGTGAATGATCACATAAGATAGATAGGATAATATCAAGCATGCATAAGTGTAGCTTATGGTCAAACACATGATCATCAATGTCTCACAAGCATAGTGTCTCAACCAAAAGCAAAGGCTTCAGTTGAAGTAGAGGGTGCTGGAGTGGATGCTGGAGCTGGTTGCACTGGAACTGTAGGGGCAGTAGCTGGTGCTAAAGTTGTTGCTCTAGTGTCTGTCACTGGCACTGCAACTGACATCTGGGCTCTGGGCACTCTGGCAAACACATTTGTGGTAGTCTTGCCTTCCTCTCCTGCATGTCATCCTGTAGCTGCTCTACAACTGACTGAATCTCAGTTACTTTAACATCTAGATCATAGAATTTTTGTTCCATGATTCTTTCAAGGCTCTCCTGATTCTGAGTGAGGGTGGCCAGTCCTTTCTCAATCCTCAATGTGGATGCTATCAAGTAACCAAGCTGCTCCTGTTTGGTTTTCAAGAAATATTCAGATGCCTCCTCTTGAGTTGGCATCTTGGCAGCCTTCTCCTTCTTTGCCTTCTCCTTCTTCTCCTGAGCTTGAACTGATTGTGGATCATCTTCATTCATGACAACCTCATTGTCCTCAAAGTCTGGATAAACTGGAAAATGTTCCTTATCCAACTGATATTTCCCTATGCCCATCTTTGAGTTGATCAATTCCTGAATCTGAGGTGCATATCCATAGCTCCTCTTCTGATCTGCTGCAGTCCTCTTGATTGTTTCAATCATTAGGCTCATGACTTTGAACTTCTGTGGCACATCAAACACATGCAGCATGTTGATGGCATGTCCTCTGATCATGTTATGGTCACCAGGCTTGGGGAACAAAGTGTGCCTCAGAATCAAATTAATGGTTGGCAACCCTGATAGCAGAAAGTGAACTGATCCAAACTTGTGAGTCTCTACTGCCTTGTCTGGGATCTCCTTGTACATGTGAGCCATGGAGTTGTGACCCAACTTCTTCTTTGCATAAATGTCCAGGTCATCCTCATTTTCCTTGGGGGCATTTATCAGACTTGCCCATTCTTCAACAGTGGATTGGTACCATGTACCTTCAGACATCCAAACAATTCTACCATCTGGGTAAAAATGTGCGGTGGAGTAGAGCTGCATGATAAGCTCATCATTCCAGTTGGTGAACTTCTGTCCAACAAAATCTGCAACTCCACATGCAACAAAGCTTTCTTGCACTCCCGGATAGTGCTGCTCATTGTCCCTGATGTAGGTCCAGTCGACCCACCTCATGTCACATACTATAGGCTTCTTGTCCAAAAGAATTGTTTCATAGAAGTCCTGCTGTTCCTTTGTATGGAACCTGTAGTCAACAGCAGTTCTTCTTCTTGAAGCATATGAATCTTCCATCCTCCACAGTCTCAGCCCTGAATCCTTCCTGATTCTCATGTCCTCAACCACAGGATGGGCATCATTGTGGTCTGGTATCTTGGGCTTGAGCTTTCTTAGGACCTGTCCTTCTTCGTCCTCATCTTCAACAACATTGGGCACTGGGGCCTTGTTCTTCTCAGCAGCTGGAATACTCCTAGTATTCCTCTTTGGAACTTGCTTGGCCTTGGAGGCAGCTTTGGGTGCTTCCATGGGCTTGGATGTTGCAGCCCCTGATCTGATTGCATCACCCATAAGCTTAGGTGCCTTAGGTGCTGGTGCAGCATCCTCTTACTCTTCATCAGAATCTCTTCTCATAGAGGGCTTTCCAAGGACCTTGGCAGTTGTGGTTCTTGCTCTCTTCTTTTTCTTGTCCTGATCACCATCATCCTTTGATTCAATTGTGAACTTCATAGTTTCATCAGTGGGGACTTTCTGAGGTTTGGAAGAAGTGACTTTCTTCTCAGGTGCTTCTTTGGGTTGAGCTTGAGCTGGCACTTGAGTGGACTTTCTGGCCTTTGGCATTGGTGTCCTCTTGGCAGGAACTTTCTTCTTCAGACCTGGCTTAGTGCTATGTACAGAGCCATATTCCTTCTTGACCACCACTTTCTTGGAAGTGGCCTCATCTTCCTCAGCTTTGTAATCTTCATCCTCAGAATCTGAAGTTCTTTTCCTCCTTTGCCTAGTTGCAGCCTTAGGCAAATTGCTAGGAGTACTTCTTCTCCCTTCATCTGTAGTTGAGGGACTAGTGCCCTCACTCAAGTCCATCTGCTCAACTGACATGTTCTGGCTGTCACTCTGATCTGACATAATGCGAAAGCTGACTGCTGACCCTGTGAAGAGTTATAGATGAGATAGAGTAGATGAGCATCACAAAATGCAGAGATTTTTGCAAAAGAATGATTCAAAGGTTCAGTTTTAGTTTTCCACAGAAAGCATTTCGGATCAACCGATTTTCAAACTCGGTGATACCAAAGAAGTTTTGGAACCTAAACTGACGATCTCGGTTGGACCGAGTCACAATTCGGTGGCACCGAGACTGCTAGGATTTCACAGAATCCTCAAATCGGTCGCACCGATTAGTAATTCTCGGTCAGACCGAGAGTCACTAGTGCAATGGCATAAGCCAAATCGGTGAGACCGAGTTTTTCAACTCGGTGGGTCCGAGATGGTTTCGGCGGAAACCTAACCCTAAAAGTTTGAATCTCATCTAATCTATGGACTACTTTGGCTGGATAGAAGAGTTTCAATCGTGGCAAGATTCAATATGAATACAATGTGCTTGGAATCAGACGTGGATAGCACAAAGATCAAGTCCATACCCTAACTTGGCGGTGGACTTGCTACGGCGGCAACGGCGGGGACGAAATCCGTTGATGGCGGCGGAGACTAGTGACAGGACGCTATTGGCGACAAGGAGACGATCCGGAGACCTACGATGGCAGAGCGAGCTATTGCGCGGGCGAAGGGTTTCGGAGAAATTTCCAAAATTTTGCCCATGGCTATATATAGCCCGACCCTGTCGGTGTGACCGAGTGGAACAACTCGGTGGCACTGAGATGCAGAACTGTGTTCAGTTATAGCAAATCGGTGAGACCGAAGAGTTCAAATTGATTGCACCGAGATTGTAAACTTAGATCAACTTAATGATCTCGGTAGGACCGAAATGGAGGAATCGGTCGGACCGAGAATCACAAAGAGGTTTTGGAAGTTTAAGTCTATGACGAATCAGGGAGTCCGAGTGCTCCTCACACAGAGTGGTTCGAATCTGACTTGATCAAATTTTGTGATGTAGCATGAGTAGAGTTTGAGATGAGAAAAGCATAGATAGCTAAAGAAGGTTCTTAGGCATTCTTGTCCATCCACTTGGCTAAAAGAAAAGAACCCAAACAATCAAAACAACAAGTGGATGTCCTTGAATGAGTAAAATATGCACCAACATGCTCACACAATAAGATGGCAAATGAAATATGTGGCAAAGCATGCACAACCAATTCTAGCATCTATCAAACAATTGGCGATGACTAGGTCATCTATATATGAGTATATTCACTTAGGAGTCAAATGAGAACATTTGATCATAGGTCATACTCATCATTTAAGCTCAAGTGGGGTTACCACTTTTACATAATGCATTGATGTGCTCACACCATTAGAGTTGCTTTGACTCAATTCTTAGAGTTAAGCTCCCCCTATATGTGAGATCCCCCCTTAGAGGGATGAACTAACCTTGGGTTTTGTCGATGATGACTTCATGTAGGTGTTGAAGATGTGTATGCTCAATGTTGGTGTAGATCATTTGGAGCAATCCTTTGGAGTGAGTTGCACTTTCAACTTACCTACATGGGTTAGTCCCACAAGGAACAAACAAGAATATCCATAGACATAGAGTGATGCACACACAAGATGATGTCCATGAATTCATTAGGTTACCTTGTCCGTTGCCTTACCGACATGAGGGTTTGTGACTCCTTGAACTAGTGCAAGATGTGGAAGTTGATTGCACTTGTTCTTGCCAAAATGATATGAGTGAAGAATGTTGGCGGAGTCACCCTCAAGAACTCTCTAGTTCTTCTTCTACGGGATCCACATCATCTTGATGGGAATCCTTGGAGTTGTAGTTGTACTTGATGAAGTAGAACTTGACGTAGTCTTGGGGACCCACTTGAACGAGGCTTTAGGTGCTTCTTCAAATGCATCAATCTCTTCTTGAAGCTTGTCCTTGCCTTTGTTCATGTGGTCTTGTGGTGGAAGATCATCTTGAGCTTGTGTTCCTTTGAAGGAAGTAGGATCATACTTATCTTGTTGAGGAACAAACTTCGTCTTGGGGTATTGATCTTCTTCCCACTCAACTCCATTGGCATTGAACTTTTGTTCAAAACCAACACCTTGATTCTTCCGGTGCCTTCTTTGCTTGCGTACAATTTCCTCGAATTGCTTACTCCCGGCAAGGCTCTTGTAAACACCCTTCTCTATAGTTCCCTTCAATAAGCTATTTTCTTGCTCAAGTGTAACTTGGCTAAGAGAGTCATTAGTGGAATCAAGAGAACTACTAGAAGCAACAATATTGGATTTGACATTATTATTGTTACTACTAGAGGAAGTATCTTTCTTGTACTTGTTACTAGACTTGACTTGAGGCATGTAAGTAGATAAGAGTAAATGCTTGGCAATGTAAGAAGAACTTTTATTGCGGAGATCATCATTGATTGCTTTTAAGAACTCATGCTCTTGCTCAAGATTGAGCTTTTCAAAGCGTAACTTCTCATGAGCCCTTAAAAGTTCTCGATGATCTTCGTAAATAGTTTCATGATCTAACTTAAGAGAGTTTAGTTCTTTAGTTAGAAGCTCAATCTTCTCCTTATCATTGTCATTCGTTTTATCTTGATTAGCATGATTAATTGACGTTTCATCATAGTATTCATCACTAGAGTTGTCAACAAGTAAATCATCATCCACAAGCAAGTCATCTTCATCACTATTGAAATCAACATACTCGGGATGTGTTACCTTTGGACCTTTGGCCATGAAGCATCTTCCAACACCTTCATTTGGTGAGTCAAATATGTCGTAGGAGTTGGTTGACACAAGTGCTAGACCGGCAACACCTTCATCTTGAGTATATTCGGAGTCGGAGTGATAGCTTCTCTCGGAGTGATTGTCGGAGTCAGAGCCGGATATCCATTCACCAACATGAGCTTGATGTCTCCATTTTGTGTAGCTCCTTGATGACTTGTCCTTCCTTTCCGAACCCTTGCTTCTCCGTGAGGGTCTTCGTTCATAACGATCATCTCTACTCCTCCTTTCTCTTGGTGGCGATTCTTCTCTTTTGCTCCTTCTTCTTGGAGAATCTTCTCTTCTTTTGAAGGGTGTCGTACACTCATTGGAGTAGTGTCCGGGTCTCCCACAATTGTAGCAATTGCGCTCTCGACTAGAAGATCTTTTGTCATTGTAAGACCTTGACTTGGAGCTTCTTTCTTTGCTTCTACTCTTGTAGAATTTGTTGAAGTTCTTCACCATAAAGCTCAATTCTTCATTGAAGGTTGATTTCTCACTTGATGATGTGGGGGCTTCACTTGAGGCTTTGTAAGCACAACTTGACTTGTTGTGAAGTTCCTCCTTATCCTTGAGTGACATCTCATGAGCAACAATTCTTCCAATGACTTCCGTTGGCTT
The DNA here is from genome assembly GCF_002162155.2 of Triticum dicoccoides. Classification (NCBI taxonomy): domain Eukaryota; kingdom Viridiplantae; phylum Streptophyta; class Magnoliopsida; order Poales; family Poaceae; genus Triticum; species Triticum dicoccoides. The sequence continues at coordinate 356,130,341 of NC_041381.1, read as the reverse complement.
GAGATCTTTGTAGTTTGGCATCATTTGAATCAATGTGCACACGCTATCATACTTTCCATCCAATGCTCTTAGAATCTTCTTGATGATGAATTTGTCGGTCATCTCTTCACTCCCTAAGCCGGCAATCTCATTTGTGATAAGAGCAAGCCTAGAATACATTTCAGCAACACCTTCACCATCCTTCATTTTGAACTTGTCAAGCTGACTTTGGAGCAGATCCAACTTGGATTCCTTGACGGACTCGGTACCTTCATGCATATCAATCAAAGTATCCCAAATTTCCTTTGCATTCTCAAGACGGCTGATTTTGTTGAATTCTTCGGGGCACAATCCGTTGAAGATGATATCACAAGCTTGAGTGTTGTATTGCAGCATCTTCAATTCTTCCGCATTAGCTTCACGGTTCGGCTCTCTCCCATCAAAGAATTCACCTTGCAAGCCAATACAAATAATTGCCCAAACGGCGGGGTTATGTCCAACAATATGCATTTTCATCTTATGCTTCCAACTAGCAAAATTAGTACCATCAAAGTAAGGACCTCTACGGTGATAATTTCCCTCGCTAGACGCCATACTCTCCTAGGTTGTGAAACCAAGGCTATGACCACCAAAAGCTATGGAAATCAAAGCAAATGGAGACCAAAGCTCTGATACCACTTGTAGGACCTTGAAGTATGTCTAGAGGGGGGTGATTAGACTACTTGACCAATAAAAACTTAACCTTTTCCCAATTTTAGAGTTTGGCAGATTTTAGCTATTTTAGGACAAGTCAAGCAATCATCACACAATTCAAGCAAGCATGCAAAGAGTATATAGGCAGCGGAAATTAAAGCATGCAACTTGCAAGAAAGTAAAGGGAAGGGTTTGGAGGATTCAAACGCAATTGGAGACACGGATGTTTTTGGCGTGGTTCCGATAGGTGGTGCTATTGTACATCCACGTTGATGGAGACTTCAACCCACGAAGGGTAACGGCTGCACGAGTCCACGGAGGGCTCCACCCACGAAGGGTCCACGAAGAAGCAACCTTGTCTATCCCACCATGGCCGTTACCCACGAAGGACTTGACTCACTAGCGGTAGATCTTCACGAAGTAGGCGATCTCCTTGCCCTTACAAACTCCTTTGTTCAACTCCACAATCTTGTCGGAGGCTCCCAAGTGACACCTAGCCAATCTAGGAGACACCACTCTCCAAGAAGTAACAAATAGTGCGTTGATGATGAACTCCTTGCTCTTGTGCTTCAAATGATAGTCTCCCCAACACTCAACTCTCTCTCATAGGCTTTGGATCTGGTGGAAAGAAGATTTGAGTGGAAAGCAACTTGGGGAAGGCTAGAGATCAAGATTCATATGGTAGGAATGGAATATCTTGGCCTCAACACATGAGTAGGTGGCTCTCTCTCAGAAATGGTAAGTTGGAAGTGTAGGTTCATTCTGATGGCTCTCTCCACGAATGAAGAGGAGGTGGAGGGGTATATATAGCCTCCACACAAAATCTAACCGTTACACACAATTTACTAACTCGGTGGGACCGAATCGTCAAACTCGGTCGGACCGATTTAGTAAACCTAGTGACCGTTAGTGATTTCCTTAGTATTTTGAGGGATCCACTTTCATCATCCATGCCATGCCATTCATTGAGCTTTCCTGAAATAATAGTCTTGGAATAGCTTTAGCTCAATGGGCTATATGTTGTTATGAATTACCAAAACCACCTAGGGATAGTTGCACTTTCATTTGCCCCTTCCCCTTTGGCCCATGAGGCCCTCCAACACTTGCCGGGGCTCCCGAAACACCTTTCGGTCATGCTGGCCATAGCCTGGTACCCCCGGAACACTTCCGGACTCCAATACCCTTCGTCCAATATATCGATCTTCACCGCCGGACCATTTCGGAACTCCTCGTGACGTCCAGGATCACATCCGGGACTCCGAACAACCTTCGGTAACCACATACTATTTCCCATAACAACTCTAGCGTCACCGAACCTTAAGTGTGTAGACCGTACGGGTTCGGGAATCATGCAGACATGACCAAGACAACTCTCTGGCCAATAACCAACAGCGTGATATGGATACCCATGTTGGCTCCCACATGTTCCATGATGATCTCATCAGATGAACCACGATGTCAAGGATTCAATCAATCCCGTATTGAATTCCCTTTGTCTAGCGGTATAGTACTTGCCCGAGATTCGATCGTCGGTTTCCCGATACCTTGTTTAATCTCGTTACCGGCAAGTCTCTTTACTCGTTCCGTAACACATCATCCTGTGATCAACCCCTTGGTCACATTGTGCACATTATGATGATGTCCTACCGAGTGGGCCCAGAGATACCTCTCCGTCACACAGAGTTACAAATCCCAGTCTCGATTCGTGCCAACCCAACAGACACTTTCAGAGATACCCGTAGTGTACCTTTATAGCCACCCAGTTACGTTGTGACGTTTGGTACACCCAAAGCATTCCTACGGCATCAGGGAGTTGCACAATCTCATGGTCTAAGGAAATGATACTTGACATTAGAAAAGCTTTAGCATACGAACTACACGATCTTTGTGCTAGGCTTAGGATTGGGTCTTGTCCATCACATCATTCTCCTAATGATGTGATCCCATTATCAACGACATCCAATGTCCATGTTCAGGAAACCGTAACCATCTATTGATCAACGAGCTAGTCTACTTGAGGCTTACCAGGGACATGGTGTTGTCTATGTATCCACACATGTATCTGAGTTTCCTATCAATACAATTATAGCATGGATAATAAATGATTATCATGAACAAGGAAATATAATAATAATAACTAATTTATTATTGCCTCTAGGGCATATTTCCAACAATATTTCCTTCATATGAAAAGTGTCTAAGAGTATTACGTTGCATTGCATACCTCGAAGCCTGTTAGCAGGCTGGTGAAGGCTTCGTTCAACCTGCTCTTGGCATACTGAACCTTCTCAACCACCACACCCATCGGGGTGCGGTGCTCCTCCATGACGGAAGCACGTCATAGTGCCTCCACCAGAGAGTTCGGCACCTCCGGATTAGTGGAGGTCGCCGCTGGAGTTGACACTCCCCCCTCCTTTGAAGGGGGTTGCTCGCTCGATTCCGAAGCCATATGGGTCTTTGGAATAGTGTTCGGCTGGGGATCTGACTTGTCAGGGCCCCCGCCGTCGGTCTCCATGGGGATTGCGCCCCCCATGTTCTCGGCAGCCGAGGATGTCGTCCGCGGCGATTGGCGGAGCGGCTCGCAGAGGTGATTCGCTCTCCACCATCTCTAGTGCCAAAGAGCTCCCCTCAGATAGCGATGGATGGGGGAGGTCGCGAGCAGGACTGAAATACACACAACATAATATGTTATATTGGAAACATAAAAGACCGTACATCTGTAAAGTGTATTTTGATACTTACGATGTGGCTAGGGGCTTTGCCCTGGGGCGCTTCTTTGGGATGTGTTCCTTATCCGAATCCAAACCATCCGAGAGGGTTATCTTCTCCCTCTTGGACACCTCCTCCTCCGGGTCAGTGGAGGCTGCCATTTTCTTTTTCCTCCCCTTGAGGGGAGAGTCACTTTTAGCCTCCTCCTCCTCTTCGTCTTCATCTCCCTCGTGGGAGGAGGGGACTTCGGTCTCTCTAGAAACTGCGTTTGAAGTACCCTTGTGGCGGAGGCCGCCCTTGGCCTCTTTGCTCTTCTTCTTAGCCTTCTTCTCTGGCGCTTGATAGGGCCCCGGAACCAGCATCTTCGTGAGCTGGGGAGTGGCCGGATCTTCAGGCGGCAGTGCCGGACACTTGATCCGCTCCTCCTTCGCTATCTAGCCCTATGAGAGGGACGGAGAACTTATTATTCCTAAGAATTATTGACCAAAGGTATGTTTGGATAATACACTTATCGGAGTGGCTGGATTCTCATTGTCGAGGCCTGTGTCTTCGTTCTTCTTCGGCCACGTCTTCTGGGCCTTGAATAGCAGCTTCCAGATCTCTTCGTGTGTTGTGCCGAGAAGCGCTGCAGGGTTCGGGGACCTTTCGGATTGAACTCTCACGTAGGGAGATCTGGCGGAAGAGCATCACCTGAATCACGTTAGTGGGACTGGTGTTCTTGCTTATCATGTTTTTGATGAGCTTTTGTAGCATTAGCACTTCCTCGGTTGATCCCCAGTCCAGACCCTTGTTGGTCCCTGATGCAAGCCGCATAGGGGCCTGGATCTGAACTCGGGAGTGGCTGCCCACCTGGCGCTGCGGGGTTCGACAATGTAGAACGACTCCGATTGCCACACCTTGATGGTATCCACGAAGGCTCCTTTGGGCCAAGTGGTGTTGTGGAGCTTGCTCACTATGGCACTGCCGCAGTCCGCGTGCTGCCCATCGACCACCTTCGGCTTCACATTCAAGACTTTTAGCCATAGGCCAAAGTGTGGGGGGATATGGAGTAGCGCCTCGCACACGATGATATATGTCGAGATGTGGAGGAAAGAATTTGGGGCTAGATCATGGAAATCTAGCTCGTAATAGAACATGAGGCCGCGGACAAAGGGGTGAAAGGGAAACCCTAGTCCGTGGAGGAAGTGAGGGATGAACACAACCCTTTCGCCGGGCTCCAGGGTGGGGATAACTTGCTCCTTGGCGGGGAGCCTGTGTGCGATGTCCACGGATAGGTACCCCACCTCCCGGAGTCCCTTAACATCCTGCTCCATGACGGAGGAGGCCTCCCACTTGCCCTTCGAGCCAGATCCAGACATGGTTGGAGAGGTTGGTGGCGGTGGGAAAAATCGAAGCTTGGGCGCTGGACCTTGAGGTTGTGAAAGCCGGAGAAGGAAGAAGGCGTGGGGAATAGAAAAGGGATCTTTATCCACTTATATAGGCAGTGAATATCAAGCGC
>NC_041381.1:356096170-356125144 GCF_002162155.2 Triticum dicoccoides | reverse complement strand
CCCCCCCCCCTCAAGCCTTAAAACTCGCCTGTTCCCAAGGGGTCGTGCGAATGGCACGATTGGATTACCCAAACCCATATTGATGAGGATCCCGCGATAAGCGGACACGATCTCTGTTTTGACAAGACGTGTCAATAGAGGCCGCGCCTCGAAACACGAAGTGGGAGGCCAAAAAACGGTTCGAAATGTTGAAGAGGCCAGACGTGGCGTTTCGCCAAAAAAGTTATCAGTTGACAGACATTATTTTGCCTTCTTGGTTGAGGGTTGTGACTGTCATGCAGAGCCAGATACAGTCCTTTTATTCAGAAGGTTGCTTTGAAGTATTCGGGAGGAGGAACCCGCCTTGCAATGCCGAAGACAATCTGCATGCCGAACATATCATCATTGAAGACTGTTTCAGGGGCTACTGATGGAGTCCTGGATTAGGGGGTCGTAGGTGTCCGGGCTTTGTGATATGGGCCAGGCTGATGGGCCATGAAGATACAAAGTGGAAGGCCTTCCCCCGTGTCCGGATAGGACTCTCCTATGCGTGGATGGCAAGATTGGCGTCCGCATATGTAATTTCCTTCTTCTACAAGCCAACTATGTACAGCCCTAGGCCCCTCCGGCGTCTATATAAACCGGAGCACTAGTACGCGTCGGTCCTAAACAAACGGTTTTTAACCCCTTTCCGCGACGGCCTTCGGAACCGTCGCCAAGTGAGTGTGGGAGATAGGGGGGTCCTTCCCACAAGACCCAGAAACCGTCGGGGATATGCCCTCCTCGCACACACGCTCAGCAAAATGAGGTCGTGTGCGACCGGCAAGCGCTCAAATATGGAAATACGTACAGTAGAGCTAAAAAATACAATTATACATGCGAAATTGTTTCTGGTCGCAAGTACATCCCACATTCAATCCCCGCTAAATGTTTCCGTTCGTATGTACATCCCACACAGTCGCTCCAAGGAAAACGTATCCGTTCATAGGTACAACACACACAATTTTTCATGTTAAATCGTTTGCGTTATTGAATTATCACACACGGTACATAGAAGAAACACCGTGGCAAAGGTTGTCCATCACACACAGTTTTTATGTGGTAAACGTTTGCGCAAGGTGGCCTAATGCAAACAATTTTCAAGAGAAAGTCGTGTGTGATTGTTCATTGATCCAGCATGGTTTATTCCTAGAAACTGTGTGCGTTGCCTGAGGTCATCGCCCACGGTATTTTTTCAATAACCTTTTGCAATATCAAAACCTAATTAGCAGGCTAATTTGCCATTAGAATGATAATTGCCCTATTATTAATAATCCATTTATTAATCTAATTGACATTCATATTAAGCACACAATATATTTCATTTCCATATTAAGGAAGCAGAATTTCATAATTGAAATACATTAGAGTACAACAAGATATAGCTTCAGCACTCAGCTACCCCATTACACAACTGCACCAGCACCAAGTTCCACATGCAACATGTAGAACCTTTCGAAATTAGCATCATAGATGGTATATAGACAGATGCATCTCATGTGGAAAACTGCTGAAGCGGAAGGCGAATATTGAGCCTTCATTCATGTTGAAGGTCTTTGCAACTTTAGGCTAGTGCCTGTGGATGATTGACCGTCCATCCTTCATCCCTTCAGGAACACTTCAATATTGAACCGTGGGTGTTGTATGAAAACCTTCCTCGCCTCCTGACCATAGAGGTGGTTTGAGAGGTAATCATCACTGAACTGCTTTGGAAAGGCCTGAAAACTAGGATGTGCATAAATATTTTCTCTATATTGGAAATGGGGCAAAGGAATAAAAAAAGGAAAGGTATAATAGTTAGTACCATCTTGTAGTGAACTGATGTCTTCTTCATTGTGCAGACAAAGATCTTGTTTTTTTTGGTCGCTAATTTTTTTATCCTAACAATCTTTCTGAGTTTTGATTTGATTGATATTCATGGACAACTCATTTCCCCATATGCAAAAAGGGTCGAACAGTGGGTCGAAACCTCTGACAGCATGACCTACATGTGCAGGACCAAATTGTTAAAAACCAAAATATTAGAATGGTTCCTGCAACTGCACAATAATGTGCTATTAGAGAACGGACCATCCACGTGCTAACCTCGATTGTAAACCTCAGTGCTTCCCATTGTTTCCCTGCAACACATATAAGGTAGTTAGTCATCAGGTTAACTAAGGATTCACATGCTATTAGTAAAATATGTTGATGAAAAATAAGCACATTGCAGATTCATCAGATTAGTTCAAGTCACAAGGAAAACCCATTTATCCAAACCAAGCATAATTAAGAACTAGGAAATATAGCTCTTGTATATGTTTCTCATGTATTAAGTGCAGCCAAATTCGATTTTTTACTCACATGCACAACAATACAAAATTCTACCCACGACAATTGGACATCGCAATGCAGAATTGAACCAAGCAGTTAACTAAACACCACAACAAATGAACCAAACATTAACTGAGCATCACGTTGCACAAGATAACATACTCCTAATAGAAGATTAGACAATTAACTACAACTAATTGTAGCAATTGTATTTGTTTGTCATGTATTTACTACAACCAAATTCAATGTATTCCTCACATGGTATACAATAACAGAATGCACCCACAACTATTGAACATCGCATTGCAGAATTGAACCAAACAGTTAACTAAACACCACAACACAAATGAACCAAACGTTAACTGAGCACCACATTGCACAATGTATAACCAAACCAAGCATGCTTGATAACTTGGAAATATAGCAATTGTATTCGTTTCGCATGTATTTTGTAAAGATAAATTCGATTTATTTCTCACATGGAAGACAATACAAAATTGTAGCCTGAAGAATTGAACGTCACATTTGTAGAACTGAACCAAATAGTTAACTGAAGACGACAACTAATTAACAAAACAGTTAATAAGTGAGCACCACACTGCATGACATATAGAACATATACACTAGAGCAACAGATTGCATGATAAATTAGATAGGACAATTCACTAGAATTTGTGAGGGAAAGGCAGGAGCAGCACACACAACAGGTAAACCGATCATGCTTAACCAGCGTAGCTAGCAAAAGGCAAGGTGCTCCTCCAAGATCTGGGGGTCGGCACAATGGCAGCCATCGCGACCTCATCTGCGCGTGTGGACGCGATTTGCTTCTCCGCTGCCAAATGCTCCTTGAGATCCTAGCTATACTGCGTGCACCATGGCTTAGGGCGGCACTTATTTGGTGGAGGGTTCGGTGATTTGGGTGGAAGGTTCATGCTCACGCCGGCGGTCGGGGCATGTGGTATGTGGAAGGAGGAGGAGGATGGGGGTCGGGTGTGGATTACTTGCCTGGATAGACGAGGCCGAGCAGCGTGAAGGAGGGTCACCGACGAGGAGGCGCACTGCAAGCAAGGAGTGAAGGTTTCAACTTGGAAAGGAATTCGGAAAGAGGGGAAATGTGGCTTTTGATAAGGGGGAGGTGCGGGGAGGTAGATATTTCCGCGAAGCCAAAAATTTGGAATCACTTCAGCCAAAAAGTTGGCGCGCAAAGTGTCACCAGACACGGTCCCTTATTCAGAATTGTGTATGATATGTGAACATCACAAATGATTCAGATAGCTTCAATCGTGTGTGATGAGTTTGAACGTCAAAAGTTTTGGTTCAAATTTCCATGGTTACAGTGGTCATCCACGTCATTGCATAATTTGGGTACACAAAGGAGACTACATCACACCCACACTTCTTAATCGAGCAAGTTCAGCAATTAAACAGAGCTAGCTGACCTATACATTACTCTAACAAATTAAACAGTGGCGCTCTTAATTAAACAAAACAAAGAGTACTACTACGGCTGGTGCTCGTTGATCTCCACCGCCGCCTCCATGTCCAGCTCGCGCCCGATGGTCTCCTAGGGAAGGGGCTCCATGGCATCCATCGCACCATACTCCACAAGCATCTCGCCATCCGCGTCCGCCATCTCTTTGGAAAAGGCCGCCACGAGCCGGGCATGGGCGGACGTGATCTGGGCTTGGACGGGCTCCATCGTCGCAAGGTATGCGGTGGAGGAACGGACGGCTGCTCAAACGGTCTCGGTGATTGCCAGCTCTTCGGCTGTGGGTTGCCGACCGTTGTCGGAGAAGCTTCGTTCGATTTGTGTGGTGACCGCTAGGAGCTGGCCGTCGGCAGCCTCGACATGGTCGTGGGCGGCCTACATCAGGGCTAAGGCCCCCACTGCAGAACGGACAGCTGCTGTGCCGCTCTCGTCAGTTGTTATCCCCGAGGCAGATGCTGCTGCCGCCACCTGAGAAGCAACAACGGCCATTTGGGCTGCCTTTGCCGCCTGGTCACAGATTGCGGCTGCACTCATGCGCCTTGTTAGCAAGCACATGGCGGCTGCGGCCGCACTTTCACCGGAGTGGGCCACCGAATTTTCCCTCACGACGCAGGTCCACGTGCCCATCTTTCACCGGCAACGATTGAACAGTGAAATGATATTTGGGGAGCGAGCTGGTGTGCTTGAGATGCCGGCTGTGGACTATAGCCAACAAACCTTCTCGCGTAAGCCATAGGTGTACTATAGACCAGCGGTGCTCCAGGATATTTTGTGTTGCATCTCACACGGTTGGTGATAATAAACTGTGTGCGATCTACTTGATTTTTCATCTTGATTTGAATTACATAATGGGCTCACAACGGCAATGGACAGTGTTTGAATTGCTAAACCTTTTATCTGGAGTGAACACGCAACTATATGTGTGTCGTAAAAGAATTGGAATTATTCAGGGTTCATTTGAACATTTTATACATTAAATTGGTTTTCTAGCCATTTCAGGTGCACAATTCAAAATTAAATTACATGCTCATGCTCCGGTGCACCAACATGGGTTGTAAAATCATATATGTGTCCATGGGTTTATGCTTATCTCCCATGCAAGAAATGGGGATGAAATTCGAACACCACGGCACCGTAGCTCTCTGGCAAACGTCGACGTACTTGCTTTTGTAATTCTAGTAAATCCAAAATTCGTCCGAAATTGATAAAACTTGGCATGCTATCATGGAGCAGCATCCCCATGCCATGGTAAAAATTAGGTCCCATTGGGGCAGGTTTGGGTATAAGCTTCTCATAAACCAGAGCTTCTCAGAACATGTGTGATTGTTTCGGTAGGGAACGTTTCACCTTTCTGGACGAAACGATATCCATTTCCTCTTCTCGATTTCATTTTTTTCCTAGTGTCAACATAGAACAATAGGAGTGTTGTGTCAACATTTGGGATTTTTCGGGGTTCGCTTTGACATTTTTATACATTAACTGAGTTTTCTATGTATTCATCTGCATAATTCAAATTTGAACTACAGGCACATGCTCTAATGCATATAAATTACTTGAAAATTCAAATATGTGTCCTTGGTTGCCTGCTTAGGTCCCATGCAAGAAATGGGAATGGATGTCAAACACCCTGCCACCGTCACTTGGCCGCAAACATCAATATACCTAGTTTTTAAATTCTAGTAAATCCAAAACTCGTCTGAAATTCATGAAACTTGCCATGCTATGATGGAGCGGCATCAACATGCCATGGTAAAAATTTTGTCCCATTTGGGGTAGGTTTGGGTATATGCATCTCACAAACGAGAGCTTTTCACAACAAGCATGGTGGTTTCGGTAGGGACCGTCTCACCTTTGGGGACGAAATGATATCGATTGCCTCTTATTGCTTCCAAAAAATTTCTCGTTTCAACATAGAACAACAGGAGTGTTGTGTCCATTTCTGTGATTCTTCAGGGTTCGTTTGGACACTTTTATGCATTTACTGAGTTTTCAATGCATTTATGTGCATAATTCAAATTTGAACTACATGCACATGCTCCATTGCATATAAATTGGTTGAAAAAACAAATCTGTGTCCTTGGGTGCATGCTTAGGTCCCATGCAAGAAACGGGAATGAATTTCAAACACCAGGGCACAGTTTATAGCCGCCAAAACATTGAGATACTTTATTTTTAAATTCTAGTAAATCCAAAACTCATCTGAAATTCATGAAACTTGGCATTCTATCATGGAGCAGCATCAGCATGCCATGGTAAAAAATTTGTCCCATGTGGGGCAGGTTTGGGTATATATGCTTCTCACAAACCAGAGCTTCTCACAACAATCATGATGGTTTCGGTAGGGAATGTCCCACCTTTGGGGATGAAACTATATCCATTGCCTCTTATTACTTCTAAAATATTTCTCGCGTCAACATAGAACAATGTTGTGTCAATTTTCATGATTTTTCGGGGTTCATTTGGACATTTTTATGCATTAACTGAGTTTTCAATGCATTTATGTGCATTATTCAAATTTGAACTACATGCACATGCTCCAGTGCATATAAATTGGTTGAAAACTCTAATATGTGTCCTTGGGTGCATGCTTAGGTCCCATTCAAGAAATGGGAATGAATTTCAAACAACAGGGCACCGTTGATTGCGACAAAACATTGAGATGCCTGGTTTTTAAATTCTAGTGAATCCAAAACTCGTTTTAAATTTATGAAACATGGCATTCTATTATGGAGCGGCATCAGCATGACGGGGTAAAAAAAATTTCCATTTGGGGCAAGTTTGGGTATATGCTTCTTGAATAATCATGATAAATGTTTATTATTCATGCTAGAATTGTATTAACCGGAAACATAATACATGTGTGAATACATAGACAAACTTAATGTCACTAGTATGCCTCTACATGGCTAGCTCATTAATCAAAGATCGTTATGTTTCCTAACCATAGACATGAGTTGTCATTTGATTAACGAGATCACATCATTAGTAGAATGATATGATTGACATGACCCATTCCGTTAGCTTAGCACTTGATCGTTTAGTATGTTGCTATTGCTTTCTTCATGACTTATACATGTTCCTACAACTATGAGATTAGGAAACTCCCACTTACCGGAGGAACACTTTGTGTGCTACCAAACGTCACAACGTAACTGGGTGATTATAAAGGAGCTCTACAGGTGTCTCCAAAGGTACATGTTGAGTTGGCGTATTTCGAGATTAGGTTTTGTCACTCCGATTGTCGGAGAGGTATCTCTGGGCCCTCTCGGTAATGCACATCACTATAAGCCTTGCAAGCAATGTAAATAATGAGTTAGTTACGAAATGATGCATTACATAACGAGTAAAGAGACTTACTAGTAACGAGATTGAACTAGGTATTGAGATACCGACGATCGAATCTCGGGCAAGTAACATACCGATGACAAAGGGAACAACGTATGTTGTTATGCGGTTTGACCGATAAAGATCTTCGTAGAATATGTAGGAGCCAATATGAGCATCCAGGTTCCACTATTGGTTATTGACCGGAAACGTGTCTCGGTCATGTCTACATAGTTCTCGAACCCGTAGGGTCCGCACGCTTAAGGTTTCAATGATAGTTATATTATGAGTTTCTGAGTTTTGATGTACCGAACGTTGTTCGGAGTCCTGAATGTGATTACAAACATGACGAGGAGTCTCGAAATGATCGAGACCGGAAGATTGATATATTGGAAGCCTATATTTGGATATCGGAAGTGTTCCGGGTGAAATCGGGATTTTACCAGAGTACCGGGAGGTTACCGGAACCCCCCGGAGGCTTAATGGGCCATACTGGGCCTTAGTGGAGAAGAGGAGAGGAGGCCAGGGCAGGGTCGCGCGCCCCTCCCCCCGAGTCTGAATAGGACAAGGAGAGGGGGCGGCGCCCCCCCTTTCCTTCCTCTCTCTCCCTCCTCTTTCCCCCTTCTCAAGTCCAACAAGGAAGGAGGGAGTCCTACTCCCGGTGGGAGTAGGACTCCCCTTGGCGCGCCTCCTCCCTGGCCGGCCGCCCCCTCCCCCTTGCTCCTTTATATACGGGGGCAGGGGGCACCTCTAGACACAACAATTTATCTCTTGATCTCTTAGTCGTGTGCGGTGCCCCCCTCCACCATAGTCCTCCTTGATAATATTGTAGCAGTGCTTAGGCGAAGCCCTGCGACGGTAGAACATCAAGATCATCACCACACCATCGTGCTGATGGAACTCTCCCTCAACACTCGGTTGGATCGGAGTTCGAGGGACATCATCGAGCTGAACGTGTGCTAGAACTCGGAGGTGCCGTAGTTTCGGTGCTTGATCGGTCGCGCCGTGAAGACGTACGACTACATCAACCGCGTTGTGCTAACGCTTCCGCTTTCGGTCTATGAGGGTACGTGGACACACTCTCCCCTCTCGTTGCTATGCATCACCATGATCTTGCATGTGCGTAGGAAATTTTTTGAAATTACTACGTTCCCCAATAGTGGTACCAGAGCTAGGTTTTATGCGTAGATGTTATATGCACGAGTAGAACATAAGTGAGTGTGGGAAATACAAGTCATACTGCTTACCAGCATGTCATACTTTGGTTCGACGGTATTGTTGGATGAAGCGGCCCGGACCGACATTACGCGTACGCTTACGTGAGACTGGTTTTACCGATGTGCTTTGCACACAGGTGGCTGGCGGGTGTCAGTTTCTCCAACTTTAACCGAGTGTGGCTACGCCCGGTCCTTGCGAAGGTTGAAACAACACTAACTTGACGAACTATCGTTGTGGTTTTGGTGCGTAGGTAACAACTGTTCTTGCTCAGCCCGTAGCAGCCACGTAAAATTTTCAACAACAAAGTAGAGGACGTCTAACTTGTTTTTGCAGGGCATGTTGTGATGTGATATGGTCACGACGTGATGCTATATTTTATTGTATGAGACGATCATGTTTTGTAACCGAGTTATCGGCAACTTCCAGGAGCCATATGGTTGTCGCTTTATTGTATGAAATGCAAGCGCCCTGTAAATGCTTTACTTTATCACTAAGTGGTAGCGATAGTCGTAGAAGCAATAGATGGCGAAACGACAACGATGCTATGATGGAGATCAAGGTGTCGCGCCGGTGACAATGGTGATCACGATGGTGTTTCGGAGATGGAGATCACAACCACAAGATGATGATGGCCATATCATATCACTTATATTGATTGCATGTGATGTTGATCCTTTATGCATCTTATTTTGCTTTGATTGACTGTAGCATTATAAGATGATCTCTCACTAATTATCAAGAAGTGTTCTCCCTGAGTATGCACCATTGCGAAAGTTCTTTGTGCTGAGACACCACGTGATGATCGGGTGTGGTAGGCTCTATGTTCAAATACAACGGGTGCAAAACAGTTGCACACGCGGAATACTCAGGTTAAACTTGACGAGCCTAGCATATACAAATATGGCCTCGGAACACGGAGATCAAAAGGTCGAACGTGAATCATATAGTGGATATGATCAACATAGGGATGTTCACCATTGAAAACTACTCCATCTCATGTGATGATCGGATATGGTTTAGTTGATTTGGATCACGTGATCAGTTAAATGACTAGAGAGATGTCTGTCTAAGTGGGAGTTCTTTAGTAATATGATTAATTGAACTTAAATTTATCATGAACTTAGTACCTGATAGTATTTTGCTTGTCTATGTTTGTTGTAGATGGATGGCTCGTGCTGTCGTTCCATTGAATTTTAATGCGTTCCTTGAGAAAGCTAAGTTGAAAGATGATGGTAGCAATTACACGGACTAGGTCCGTAACTTGAGGATTATCCTAATTGCTGCACAGGAGAATTACGTCCTGGAAGCACCGCTGGGTGCCAGGCCTGCTGCAGATGCAACTGACGACGTCAAGAATGTCTGGCAGAGCAAAGCTGATGACTACTCGATAGTTAGTGTGCCATGCTTTACGGCTTAGAACCGGGACTTCAACAACATTTTGAACGTCCTGGAGCATATGAGATGTTCTAGTAGTTGAAGTTAATATTTCAAGCAAATGCCCGGAATGAGAGATATGAAGCCTCCAATAAGTTCTATAGCTGCAAGATGGAAGAGAATAGCTCTGTCAGTGAACATATACTCAAAATGTCTGGGTATAATAATCACTTGATTCAACTGGGAGTTAATCTTCCTAATGATAGTGTCATTGACAGAATTCTTCAATCACTGCCACCAAGCTACAAGAGCTTCGTGATGAACTATAATATGCAAGGGATGGACAAGACTATTCCCGAGCTCTTCGCGATGCTAAAGGCTGAGGAGGTAGAAATCAAGAAGGAGCATCAAGTGTTGATGGTCAATAAGACCACCAGTTTCAAGCAAAAGGGTAAAGGGAAGGAGAAGGGGAACTTCAAGAAGGACAGCAAACAAGTAGCTGCTCAAGAGAAGAAACCCAAATCTGGACCTAAGCCTGAGACTGAGTGCTTCTACTGCAAGCAGACTGGTCACTGGAAGCGGAACTGCCCCAAGTATTTGGCGGATAAGAAGGATGTCAAGGTGAACAAAGGTATATGTGATATACATGTTATTGATGTGTACCTTACTAATGCTCGCAGTAGCACCTGGGTATTTGATACTGGTTCTGTTGTTAATATTTGCGACTCGAAACAGGGACTACGGATTAAGCAAAGATTGGCTAAGGACGAGGTGACGATGCGCGTGGGAAATGGTTCCAAAGTCGATGTGATCGCAGTCGGCACGCTACCTCTACATCTACCTTCGGGATTAGTTTTAGACCTGAATAATTGTTATTTGGTGCCAGTGTTGAGCATGAACATTATATCTAGATCTTGTTTCTTGCGAGACGGTTATTCATTTAAATCAGAGAATAATGGTTGTTCTATTTATATGAGTAATATCTTTTATGGTCATGCACCCTTGAAGAGTGGTCTATTTTTATTAAATCTCGATAGTAGTGATACACATATTCATAATGTTGAAGCCAGAAGATGCAGAGTTGATAATGATAGTGCAACTTATTTGTGGCACTGCCGTTTAGGTCATATTGATGTAAAGCGCATGAAGAAACTCCATATTGATGGACTTCTGGAATCACGTGATTATGAATCACTTGGTACTTGCGACCCGTGCCTCATGGGCAAGATGACTAAAACGCCATTCTCCGGAACTATGGAGCAAGCAACTGATTTGTTGGAAATCATACATACTGATGTGTGTGGTCCAATGAATATTGAGGCTCGTGGCGGATATTGTTATTTTCTCACCTTCACAGATGATTTGATCAGATATGGGTATATCTACTTAATGAAACATAAGTCTGAAGCATTTGAAAAGTTCAAAGAATTTCAGAGTGAAGTGGTAAATCATCGTAACAAGAAAATGAAGTTTCTACGATCTGATTGTGGAGGAGAATATTTGATTTACGAGTTTGGTTTACATTTGAAACAATGCGGAATAGTTTCACAACTCACGCCACCCGGAACACCACAACGAAATGGTTTGTCCGAACGTCATAATCATACTTTACTAGATATCGTGCAATTTATGATGTCTCTTACTGATTTACCGCTATCGTTTTGGGGTTATCCTTTAGAGACGGCCGCATTCACGTTAAATAGGGCACCATCAAAATCCGTTGAGACGACGCCTTATGAACTGTGGTTTGGCAAGAAACCAAAGTTGTCGTTTCTTAAAGTTTGGGGCTGCGATGCTTATGTGAAGAAACTTCAACCAGAAGCTCGAACCCAAATCGAAGAAATGTGTCTTTGTAGGATACCCAAAAGAGACTATTGGGTACACCTTCTATCACAGATCTGAAGGCAATACTTTTGTTGCTAAATTCGGATCCTTTCTAGAGAAGGAGTTTCTCTCGGAAGAAGTGAGTGGGAGGAAAGTAGAACTTGATGAGGTAACTGTACCTGCTCCCTTATTGGAAAATAGTTCGTCACAGAAACCGGTTCCTGTGACGACTACACCAATCAGTGAGGAAGCTAATGATATTGATCATGAAACTTTAGATCAAGTTACTACCGAACCTCGTAGGTCAACCAGAGTAAGATCCACACCAGAGTGGTACGGTAATCCTATTCTGGAAGTCATGTTACTTGACCATGGCGAACCTACGTACTATGAGGAAGCGATGATGAGCCCAGATTCCGCAAAATGGCTTAAGGCCAGGAAATCTGAGATGGGATCCATGTAGAGAACAAAGTATGGTGTTTGGTTGACTTGCCCGATGATCGGCAAGCCATAGAGAATAAATGGATCTTCAAGAAGAAGACTGACATTGATGGTAATATATCTGTCTACAAAGCTCGACTTGTTGCGAAAGGTTTTTGACAAGTTCAAGGAGTTGACTACGATGAGACTTTCTCACCCATAGCGATACTTAAGTCTGTCCGAATCATGTTAGCAATTGTCGCATTTTATGATTATGAAATATGGCAAATGGATGTCAAAACTACATTCCTGAATGGATTTCTGGAAGAAGAGTTGTATATGATGCAACCCGAAGGTTTTGTCGATCCAAAAGGTGCTAACATAGTGTGCAAGCTCCAGCGATCCATTTATGGACTGGTGCAAGCCTCTTGGAGTTGGAATAAATGTTTTGATAGTGTGATCAAAGCATATGGTTTTATACATACTTTTGGAGAAGCCTGTATTTACAAGAAAGTGAGTGGGAGCTCTGTAGCATTTCTGATATTATATGTAGACGACATATTGTTAATTGGAAATGATATAGAATTTCTGGATAGCATAAAGGGATACTTGAATAAAAGTTTTTCAATGAAAGACCTCGGTGAAGCTGCTTACATATTGGGCATCAAGATCTATAAAGATAGATCAAGACGCTTAATTGGACTTTCACAAAGCACATACCTTGATAAAGTTTTGAAAAAGTTCAAAATGGATCAGGCAAAGAAAGGGTTCTTACCTGTATTACAAGGTGTGAAGTTGAGTCAGACTCAATGCCCGACTAGAGCAGAAGATAGAGAGAAAATGAAAGATGTTCCCTATGCTTCAGCCATAGGCTCTATCATGTATGCAATGCTGCGTACCAAACCTGATGTATGCTTAGCAATAAGCTTGGCAGGGAGGTACCAAAGTAATCCAGGAGTGGATCACTGGACAGCTGTCAAGAATATCCTAAAATACCTAAAAAGTACTAAGGATATGTTTCTCGTTTATGGAGGTGACAAAGAGCTAGTCGTAAATGGTTACGTCAATGCAAGCTTTGACACTGATCCGGACGATTCTAAATCGCAAACTGAATACGTGTTTATATTGAACGGTGGAGCTGTGAGTTGGTGCATTTCTAAAAAAGCGTCGTGGCGAGATCTACATGCGAAGCGGAGTACATAGCTGCTTCGGAAGCAGCAAATGAAGGAGTCTGGATGAAAGCGTTCATTTCCGATCTAGGTGTCATACCTAGTGCATCGGGAGTAATGAAGATCTTCTGTGACAATACTGGTGCAATTGCCTTGGCAAAGGAATCAAGATTTCACAAGAGGACCAAGCACATCAAGAGACGCTTGAATTCCATCCGGGACCAAGTCCAGGTGGGAAACATAGAAATTTGCAAGATACATACGGATCTGAATGTTGCAGACCCGTTGACTAAGCCTCTTCCACGAGCAAAACATGATCATCACCAAGACTCCATGGGTGTTAGAATCATTACTGTGTAATCCAGATTATTGGCTCTAGTGCAAGTGGGACACTGAAGGAAATATGCCCTACAGGCAATAATAAAGTTATTATTTCTTTCCTTATATCATGATAAATGTTTATTATTCATGCTAGAATTGTATTAACCGGAAACATAATACATGTGTGAATACATAGACAAACTTAATGTCACTAGTATGCCTCTACTTGACTATCTCATGAATCAAAGATGGTTATGCTTCCTAACCATAGACATGAGTTTTCATTTGATTAACGAGATCACATCATTAGTAGAATCATGTGATTGACATGACCCATTCCGTTAGCTTAGCACTTGATCGTTTAGGATGTTGCTATTGCTTTCTTCATGACTTATACATGTTCCTACAACTATGAGATTATGCAACTCCCGTTTACCGGAGGAACACTTTGTGTGCTACCAAAAACATCACAATGTAATTGGGTGATTATAAAGGAGCTCTACAGGTGTCTCCAAAGGTACATGTTGAGTTGGCGTATTTCGAGATTAGGTTTTGTCACTCCGATTGTCGGAGAGGTATCTCTGGGCCCTCTCGGTAATGCACATCACTATAAGCCTTGCAAGCAATGTAACTAATGAGCTAGTTACGGAAAGATGCATTACATAACGAGTAAAGAGACTTGTCAGTAACGAGATTGAACTAGGTATTGAGATACCGACGATCGAATCTCGGGAAAGTAACATACCGATGACAAAGGGAACAACGTATGTTGTTATGCGGTTTGACCGATAAAGATCTTTGTAGAATATGTAGGAGCCAATATGAGCATCCAGGTTCCGCTATTGGTTATTGACCGGAAACATGTCTCTGTCATGTCTACATAGTTCTCGAACCCGTAGGCTCCGCACGCTTAAGGTTTCGATGACAGTTATATTATGAGTTTTGATGTAACGAAGGTTGTTCAGAGTCCCGGATGTGATTACATACATGACGAGGAGTCTCTAAATGACCGAGACATGAAGATTGATATATTGGAAGCCTATATTTGGATATCGGAAGTGTTCCGGGTGAAATCGGGATTTACCGGAGTACCGGGAGGTTACCGGAACCCCCCGGAGGCTTAATGGGACATAGTGGGCCTTAGTGGAGAAGAGCAGAGGAGGCCAAGGCAGGGCCGTGCGCCCCTCCCCCTAGTCCGAATAGGACAAGGAGAGGGGGGGCGGCGCCCCCCTTTCCTTCCTCTCTCTCCCTCCTCTTTCCCCCTTCTCTAAGTCCAACAAGGAAGGAGGGAGTCCTACTCCCGGTGGGAGTAGGACTCCCCTTGGTGCGCCTCCTCCCTGGCCGATCGCCCCCTCCCCCCTTGCTCCTTTATATACGGGGGCAGGGGGCACCTCTAGACACAACAATTGATCTCTTGATCTCTTAGCCATGTGCGGTGCCCCCCTCCACCATAGTCCTCCTTGATAATATTGTAGCGGTGCTTAGGCGAAGCCCTGCGACAGTAGAACCTCAAGAACATCACCACACCGTCGTGCTGACGGAACTCTCCCTTGACAATCAGCTGGATCGGAGTTCGAGGGATGTCTGCGAGCTGAACGTGTGCTAGAACGCGGAGGTTCCGTAGTTTCGGTGCTTGATCGGTCGGGCCGTGAAGACGTACGACTACATCAACCGCATTGTGCTAATGCTTCCGCTTTCGGTCTACAAGGGTATGTGGACACACTCTCCCCTCTCGTTGCTATGCATCACCATGATCTTGCGTGTGCGTAGGAATTTTTTTGAAATTACTACATTCCCCAACACTTCTCACAAACCAGAGCTTCTCACAACAAGCATGATGGTTTCGGTAGGGAACATCCCACCTTTGGGAACAAAACGATATCCATTGCCTCTTATTGCTTTCAGTTTTTTTCTCGTGTCAACATAGAACAACAGGAGTGTTGTGTCAATTTTTGTGATTTTTCAGGGTTCGTTTGGACATTTTTATGCATTAACTGAGTTATCAATGCATTTATGTGCATAATTCAAATTTGAACTACATGCACATGCTCTAGTGCATATAAATTGGTTGAAAAATCAAATCTGTGTCCTTGGGTGCAAGAAATGGGAATGAATTTCAAACACCAGGGCACCGTTGATTGCGGCAAAGCATTGAGATGCCTGGTTTTTAAATTCTAGTAAATCTAAAACTCGTCTGAAATTCATGAAACTTGGCATGCTATCATGGAGCGGCATCAACATGCCGTGGTAAAATTTTTGTCCCATTTGGGCAGGTTTGGGTATACGCTTCTCACGAACCAGAGCTTCTCACAACAAGCATGATGGTTTCGGTAGGGAACATCCCACCTTTGGGGACGAAATGATATCCATTGCCTCTAATTGCTTTGAAATTTTTTATCGTGTCAACATAGAACAACATGAGTGTTGTGTCAATTTTTGTGATTTTTTGGAGTTTGTTTGGACATTTTTATGCATTAACCGAGTTTTCAATGCATTTATGTGCAAAATTTAAATTTGAATTACATGCACATGCTCCAGTGCATATAAATTGGTTGAAAATCAAATATGTGTCCTTGGCTGCATGCTTAGGTCACATGCAAGAAATGGGAATGAATTTCAAACACCAGGGCACTGTTGATTGCCGGAAAACGTTGAGTACTTTATTTCTAAATTCTAGTAAATCCAAAAGTCGTTCGAAATTCATGAAACTTGGCATTCTATCATGGAATGGCACCCGACATGCTGTGGTATTTTTTGTGTCCATTTTGAGAGAAGGCGCACTCGAATAATGACAGCAAACAAAGGCATTTTGAAAAAATAGCTGCCACTTTAATATCTCAAATGTTTGTATAATTCAAACCGTGTGTGTTCTGTTAACCATTCACGTGACGCCATGTGTCTTGGTTTTAATGGCTGTAGGAGGTGCCGTGCGGACAACTGCTTGACCTTGACTGAATGGGAGGTGTGCGAGCGTCGTCCAGTGTGCAGGTTGAGCGAGAGGCATACAAGCTGTCCTCAAATGCGCAGGCTCACCGGGAAGCGTGCGAGCTGTACGCTGCGTAGGCTCACTGGGAAGCGAGCCCTTGGACTTCCATGGCTGCCCGCCTTGCTTGCATCCTCTCCATTAATGGTGCCCAAGCCGCAATTTAATTCAGTTTTTTAATTTAAAACACTCATCGCAAACGTTTTAGTTAGAACACCCGTATGCAAACCGACAACTTCCCTAGGAAACTAAGAGAAAATGTGCCGAGCTTCTTCTTCTTCTTCTTCTTCTTCTTCTTCTTCTTCTTCTTCTTCTTCTTCTTCTTCTTCTTCTTCTTCTCTGCAGCTCTTGATCGCAAACGTTTTGGATAGAACACCCATATGCAAAGTGAGAGCAGCGCAGGATTTGTGCATCCCTTCAACGCAAGCGGTTGTTTTGGCTGACCCATGTGCAACCACGTACAAACAATTTGGTAAGATTTGTCAATCCTTGTAACACAGCGATTTGTCAAAATATGAAGCTAAAAATCGCTAGCAGTATCTAATTTTTCCAACTAAGATTCAGTAATTAAGCATAGATTTCATGCATAGATTAAGCAATCGTTCTTAATTTATACAAACAGTTCAACTTGACAACTGAACCGACCAAACTTTTTCCCAATTGTTGCCAACCACGCACTAAAATAGCTAGTTCAACTATATATACTAGCTTAGTTTAAGTACGTTGTACAGTTCCACCACATCTATAGTCAGATGAACTAAACAAAATAGCCCCTAAATACTACTACTACTACTGGGCTTTGTACTAGTTCCGGCTGCCTCTCCTCTGCCGAGAAAAAGCGCTCAGTAAGAAGCAGAGGAGGAGGAGCCTATCGACAAGCTGGGCAACCGCAATACGGTGCCTATCGCTGTTGCAGCTTCAGCGACGCTCACCTCGAACGCCATCTGCCGCTCCAGACGACCCCTCTCGAAGCGGTGGTTCTCCTCGTAGATCTCCTGATTCCTGGCTTCTGAGGTGGCGTGTGCCACGGCCACGACGGCGGTAAGGCTCTTTGCATGCTCTACGAGGCGCTCCTCCTCCTCCCGCAGGAACTCGGTATATCGCGCAAGGTCGCTGGCGCACGTGCGGGCATCCACCTCCGCCTCCCGCCTTCGGGCGGTGGTGGCAGAGCGGGTGATGACCCCGGTGGTCGATGGTGGGCTGGCGGCCATGGCGGCCGATGATGGGGTGGCGGCCACGACCACTACCTCCCACCTTCGGACCGCGGTGGCGGAGCGGGTGATGGCCACAATGGCCGGCAGTGGGATGGAGGCCACTGAGGGAGTCCTGGATAAGGGGGTATCCGGACAGCCGGACTGTGTACAACGTCCGGACTATTGAAGCGTGAAGATACAAGACTCAAGACTTCGGCCCCTGTCTGGATGGGACTTTCCTTGGCGTGGAAGGCAAGCTTGGCGATCCGGATATTATGTTTCCTTCCTTGTAACCGACTCCACGCAAACCCTAGCCCTCTCCGATGTCTATATAAACCGGAGAGGTTGGTCCTTAGAAGGCCGATCACAATTACAATCATACCATCATAGGCTAGCTCCTAGGGTTTAGCCTCTACGATCTCGTGGTAGATCTACTCCTGTACTACCCATATCATCAATATTAATCAAGCAGGAAGTAGGGTTTTACCTCCATCGAGAGGGCCCGAACCTGGGTAAACATCTATGTCCCTTACTTCTTGTTACCATCAGCCTTGACGCACAGATCGGGGCCCCCTACCCGAGATCCGCCGGTTTTGACACCGACATTGGTGCTTTCATTGAGAGTTCCTCTGTGAAGTCGCCACAAGGTTTGATGGCTCATTCAATCATCATCAGCAACGCTGTCCAGGGTGAGGCTTTCCTCCCCGGACAGATCTTCGTGTTTGGCGGCTTCACACTACGGGCCGATCCGCTCGGTCGTCTGGAGCAGATTGTGTCAGGATCGCCAGACAGTTATGATGAGCATGGCTTGGACCTGCCGTCAGACGATGCTCGGGATATTACCTCGGCAGAAGCCTCGGGTCTAAATCCAGGGCAGGTTGCGTTGCCTAAGGACGGAAGGCTGGTCCCTGTCCCGCAGGCCGTACCCTCGTTGGCGATAGAGCCAAACACAAGTCTCACCTTCGCGGGAACCTGTGACTCGGGACCCCTGGATTCATATCCGGATGTAGGTTCCAGTCCGCGCGTCCCCGATCCCGCCGATCCTGGTTGGGCTCCTGTCATGGAGTTCACCGCGGTGGACATCTTTCAGCATTCGCCCTTTGGCGACATACTAAACTCATTTAAACCCCTCTCTTTTACAGCGAATTTCGGGCCGCACTATGTAAGGCTCGAGTGGGAAGCGAGCGACGAAGAAATTCGTTACCCACCCACCACCCACTTGATAGACACGGTTGATGATTTAACCGACGTGCTAGACTTCGACTCCGAAGGCATCAACGGTATGGACGACGATGCAGGAGAAGACTCAGGATCTACGGAGTACCGGATTCCCGCCTCGTCGCATGACATATACATGGTGGATACGCCCAAGGAAGGCGACGGTGACAATCCGGAAGATAACACCCCTGGGCAAAAACCAAAGGACGGCGCAGATGCCGTTCCAAATCCGACAACAGTAACAACATTAGCAAGAGCGCCAGAAGAATGGATACTCCGGTCAACCCTGAAGGCAATAACGACCAAACAGAACCAGCGATGGAGCAGGACAAGCCAGGTCACGCCGAACATAGTCCGGAGCTTACGCCCGAAGGAAACGATCCAGAAGGACGAGTTCATCAAACCGGCCCAGGACAAGAATACAGTCTGGACGACGATGCATTCATCGTTCCGGAAGAACGCGTGGAACGAGAGAACCTCCACAAAAAGCTTATGGCCACAGCGATAAGTCTGAAGAAGCAGAAGCAATGGCTTAAAGCCGCACAGGAAACGCTCAATCGCAGATGGAACAAAGTTCTAGACACCGAAGAAAGATATGGCGACGATCGCCATAAAAAGAGCTACCCAAAACGCAAGCTACTGCCAGAATTCGACAACGAGGCCGTTCCACCAAAGAATAACACGACCAGGAGACCAGGAGTACCAGTTCATAACCGCAATAAATTAGCTACCGAAGACGCCCACGATCTAAGTGAGCACCTGGAGAAGAAAGATGTCGCAGCTAGGTCCATCTATGGATCTAAAGGACACACCCCGGTGGGGGACCATGGTCGTCAAAACAATTATGACAGCCAAACACCAGTTCGGAATAAACACCGAACACAACAACAGCCGATGGCATGCCACAGCGCTTCCAGATACAGAGGGGCCGCTCACCCCCTGTGCTTTACTGATGAAGTACTGGACCATGAATTCCCACAGGGCTTTAAACCTGTAAACATAGAGGCATACGACAGAACTACAGACCCAGGGGTCTGGATCGAGGACTTTATCCTCCACATACACATGGCTCGTGGGGATGACCTCCACGCCATCAAATACCTTCAACTCAAACTGAAGGGACCACTCGGCACTGGTTGAAAAGCCTCCCCGAAAATTCAATCGGGAGCTGGGAGGAACTAGAGCACGCTTTTAGGGCCAATTTTCAAGGGACCTGTGTCCGGCCTCCGGATGCTGACGATTTAAGTCACATAATCCAACAACTTGGAGGGTCCGCCTGCAAGCTTTGGAACAGATTCCTCACTAAGAAGAATCAAATCGTTGACTGTCCGGATGCCGAAGCCTTAGTGGCATTCAAGCACAGCATCCGTGACGAGTGGCTCGCCAGACACCTCGGCCAATAAAAGCCAAGGGCAATGGCAGCCCTAACAAGCCTTATGACCAGCTTTTGCGCGGGAGAAGATAGCTGGCTAGCCTGTAAAGGCACCAGCGACCCTAGCACATCCGAAATAAGGGATGGCAACGGGAAGCCACGGCGTAATAAAAATAAACGCCAAAACAAGGAAGATAGCCCGGACAACACAATAGTTAATGCCGGATTCAGGGGCTCTCGACCTAACCAGCAAAATAAGCAATCTAAAGGCAGTAAAGAAGGATCATCCAGTCTGAACAGAGTTCTAGACGGACTATGCCAAATTCATGGCACCTCCGACAAACCTGCGAACCACACGCACAGAGAGTGCTGGGTCTTCAAGCAGGCCGGCAAACTAAATGCCGAACACAAGGAAGGGGAAACACCAAGTGAAGACGAGGATGAACCTTGCCAGTCAAACACTGGGGGCAGAAAAAATTCCCGCCAGAGGTTAAAATAGTTAACATGATCCACACGACTCGCACATCCTTGGGAAGGCACGAACGTGCCCATAAAGACGCGCGCGATATAAATCCCATCGTACCACACCTAACTACTGGATGTCTTGTTCGATCACTTTCGATCGCCTGGACGGCCGAACTAGTATTCGGCGCGAAGGATCAAACACCTTGGTACTTGACCCAATAACCGACGGATACCATCTCACTCATGTCCTCATGGACGGTGGCAGCAGTCTCAATTTAATATATGATGACACTGTCCGTAGGATGGGGATAGACTCATCCAGAATCAGCAAGATCAACACCACCTTTGAAGGGGTGATACCATGTGTTGAAGCTTACAACAGGGTCTCCGTCATACTGGAGGTAACATTCGGCTCTCCAGGCAATTCCAGAAGCGAAGAACTAGTCTTCATCATCGCACCCTTCCAAAGCAGCTATCAAGCATTGCTTGGAAGAACGACCTTCACCCGCTTCAACGCATTGCCGCACTATGGCTACCTTACACTTAAGATGCCCGGTCCTCGCGGCGTCATCACCTTTAGCGGAATAATAGAGCGCTTTTCGTGCGCAGAGGAATACGCGACGGCCCTAACGGCCGGACTATAAGCGGCCTCTAACAAAAATATACCGGGTCGTTAAGACCACGGACACGGTTAGATGAGTCCGGCAGCCCATATTAAACTAGGGCACTGTATATGTAATCCTATAGTGGACACCAGGGGCTAATAATAAAGCTCCACACTCGGCTCAACCTTATTGGCAGGCCAGCATCTTATATTTTCTACTATCCATCGCATACTTACGTTGCACTCTCCTATGAGATTCCCTTTTTTTCCAGACAACATTCGCGCGATACCCTTCCAGGATGCGGCACAACGGAGACAAAGGCGCAGACGTGCAGCAGGGCCCCTTTCAACATGTTTCTTTTTAGATTAAGCCCCTGTGTAAACCTTCTCTATTGCCTCTTGTTGTTTCATCATCCTATGGGTTCCATACCCACAGAGGATACTGCCGTTTTTGGTATTTCCCCACGACAGATTAACACACGCACCTGGAAATACAGGGTTTATAATGAATGGGCATTCTTGAGCTCATCATCTGTTATAAAGTCCGAATACCTTCGAGAGTGTTCGGCGTCACGAGTTTGGCCTTATATGCATCAGCTCTGGATCATGTCTTTGGTCAAACGTTGGGTTTGCCCGGCTCCTGGGTTTGCCGCCTTACGTCCCGTCATAATCGGCTAAGGTGGCCAAAGGAGAACTACTGCGATTGTGCCCTGGTTATTCCGGATGAGCACCTCAGTAGAGAAAGCCGAAAACTGACCGTCATGATATGGCGAGAGACTGGTCAACCACTCGACAACTCACCGGAATCTTTAGGATTCCTCCGCATTAACGAAGGGCCATTTCCCGGCCAGGTACATACGCGCCCGTATTCGGATGCACGTGAAGGTACCAGGGGCTACATAGTAGCCCCAACGTTAGAATCCCGCGGCTAAGCGAAAGTGTTACAGCTATATAGTCCGGTTGCCTAGTTCGACGTGCGATCACCTCCTTGCCGGACCAAGACGTTGGATAAAGAGTGATTAAGCACATTTTTTCGCGAACACCCCCCCATTGTATGCGTGGGGGCTGAAGCCAATGACTGCTATCTTTCGGATTACCCACACACACACACACACACACACACACACACACACACACACACACACACACACACACACATATATATATATATATATAAATGGCCGCACACGGGACACAATCATATTTTCAGACAAAAGTTATAAATATAAACTTCTAATCAAAATGTTTTTACAATGATTTGAATCATCACTCGAAGAGGAGATTCTTCGGGCACTGCGCCTCTATCAGGCGGGCACCCTCCGTGACCTGCACCAAGTAGTGCCCGACCGGATACTGGCCCCCCACCGGATCCTGAGAAGCTACCATAGTGGCATCAATATCCGTCCAATACGCTTTAACGCGGGCAAGGGCCATCCGCGCACCCTCTATGCATGCTGACCTCCTCATGGCATCGATCCGAGGCACGGCCCCAAGGAACTATTGCACCAAACCAAAGTAACTGTCCGGCTTAGGCCCCTTTGGCCAAAGATGGTCTATTACAGACCGCATTGCAAGACCGGACAGCCTGTGAAGCTCCGCTACAGCGGCCATCCTATCACTTAACGGCAGCGGGCGAGTGGGAGCATTGAACTGCGACCAGAAAAGCTTCTCCACCTCCTTCTCACCTTGATCTTTGAAGAACTCCACAGCATCAGCCGTACTCTTCGCCAGGTCCGGGTATGCGCTCGGCGAGCTCCAGCGTTCGTCCAGGGGAGCATACTTTGGATCGAAGAACTTCGTCCGCAGCAAATAGGAGCCTCCAGCCGCGATCTTACCGGCCTGTTGAAGCTCCTCCACGCACTTCTGAGCTCGGTCCGTATTTCCTTGGTGGCATTAAGTGCCTTGCTCAGGTCAGCCGATTTATCCTCATGCTCCTTTTTCAGGAGCTCATGCCGGTCAGCGGCATTTTTTAACTCGATAGCCATTTCGGCTACCTTTTCCTCGCTTCGGCGATGAGCAGCCTGTTCGGCTCTCAATTGCTTGGCCGCCTTTAGGGCAGCCGCATGGCTCACCCGAGCCTGTTCCTTGGCTAGAGCAAGTTCCGCCCTCAGGGCCTCGACGACAGCAGCACCATCTGCAGTCCGAACATATTACATTACTATATGCCACCTCAAATATTTTCCTATGCAGGAAAGACAGGACACATACCTTGCGATTTATCCAGCCGCTCATTCATCAGAGTGATATCGGCATCAACCGAACCAATTTGCCTCGTCAGTTCGATCACTTCAATGGACGGGCCGGCGGCCGGACCCACAGGTACCTGCACATATTCACAACATAAATCTTTGGTTAATGATCCCCCGTTTGCCGCCTAAGGCGGGCAACAGAGTCTCACGGGCTACTGTCTATATGGAGCACACCTAGCGCGTGCCTCACAAATAAAGAAACAGTGGATTCTCCATTACATACCTCAAAGCCTCTGAGCAGGCTTGTGAATGCTTCATTCAAACCACTCGTAGCGGATGAAATCTTCATAAGCACCACGCTCATTAATGAGCGTTGCTCCTCCGATAGTGCAGCTCGCTCCAGCAAGCCCGCTAGCACGTCCGGCCGGACGTCGAACTGCGCTGGACTCCTCCCATCACACCTCCCACCCCATTGTAGCCAAGTGCTCCGGGTGCAGGGTGGCTGACGAATTGACTGCCGGATTCGGCAGATCCGGACTCCTCCGTGACGACACCTCGGTGTCGCCTGCTTCATGAGTCGGAGAAGGGGGTGGGGTCTCGCTCTCCATCATCTCTGGAGGAATATCCCCCGAAGACGAACCCTGTTGAGAGGAGCTGCTGGCCGGACTGCAAAAATTTAAATCTTGGTTACTGACCAAGGAGAAACGTAGTACCTTCGGATAGTAGATTGACTTACATCTCGGTGGAGGGCTGGCCCGTTGGAGGGCATGGTGCGGTGAGGGTGCCTGTCGGGGCAAGGCCCCCTGGGGATGCCTTTTTCCCCAATTTGGGCATCTCTGCCTCCAAATCTTCGGAGGTGGCCCTCTTCTTCCCACGCGAGGAGGAGGCCTCGACCTCTCCTCCCCGACTATCCTCCTTGGGGGAGGTGGCAACTCCCCCAATTTGGATGTGTAGCGTGTGGGGTTCGGATTTTTCATCCCTCCCCTCGCCTTTCCCCGAGGACATCCTGCTGAGTAATCGGTCAAGCATCTTGGCCATGGTGGGAGCGGGCGAGCCTTCGGGAAGTGGCGCCGGACACCTAATTCTCTCCGCCTTGCTGAGCCATTCCTGGACGCGGATGATTTTCAGAATAAACAATCATGATAAATACAAAACAGGGTGTCCGGTATCAAGGCTACTTACTTGAGTGTCTAGGCGATTGCAGCTTAGGCCCGCATCCTCGGTGGTGTCCGGACACGTTACTTTCCATCCGAAGAATAATTTGCAGATCTCTTCATGCTTCAGGCCAAAGAAGTGCTTGACGGTCCGCGAACCCTCCAGATTGAACTCCCACATCCGGAGAGGCCGGCGTTGGCACGGCAACATCCGCCGGATCAACATCACTTGCATTATGCTGACGAGATTAACGTCCCTTGCAAGAAGCTCCCAGATACAATTCTGCAGTACTAGTATATCACCAGCGGGTCCCCAATTCCGCCCTACGTCTGTCCAAGACGCCAACTGTGACGGAGGGCCCGAGCGAAACTCGGGGGCAGCCGCCCACTTTGTGCCTCTGGGAGCCGTGACATAAAACCACCTCCGTTGCCATACATCGGATACTTCTGGAAAAGAACCCTCCGGCCATGGGCATCGACGTTTTTGCTTATTACGGCACCTCCGCACTCCACATGTCGCCCCTCGATCATCTTCGGCTTCACATTAAAGGTCTTGAGCCATAGGCCGAAGTGCGGGGTGATGTGGAGAAAAGCCTCGTACATGATAATGAACGACGAGATATGGAGGATAGCGTCCGGAGCCAGATCATGAAAATCCAATCCATAATATAACATGAGCCCCCTCACGAAAGGATCGAGGGTGAAACCCAAACCGCGGAGGAAGTGTGGGACGAAAACAACACACTCATTGGGCTCCGGCGTGGGGATGACTTGCCCTGGAGCAGGAAGCCTGTGCTGGATATCTGCGGTTAGGTATCCGACCTCCCTAATCTTTGCAATGTCATTCTCCTCAATCAAGGAGGCGACCCACCGGCCTTGAGGATCATATCCGGACATATTGGAGGATTCCGAAGGGCTGGAGCTTAGGTTTTGGGTGTTAGAACTCGAGGTGCGAGAAGGCGCGATGAAGGTGAAAAAAGAGGCGTAGGTCTCGACCCCTTTATAAAGAGGGTGAATATCAAGAGTCCCCGGTGTGACCGTTTGAGACTTATCTAAAAACACACGGGGTAATACCAACAGCCATCGTGGGGTCACGCGCGCTCATATTGATGGAAAATCCCGTAATAAAAGGGACACGATCTCTGCCTGGACGGGATGTGCCAATAAAACCACCTCGTAACACCAGTCGTTGTGGGGTAGGACACGTCGGTTCACATTGGACTGAGCCACGATGCAAGGGCACGATGCACGAAGATTGCCAGCAAATCAGATCTGTACCATACGAAGATCACCTTGTAGATCTGAACACGGTCTACGTGTTCGATAACCACTTTGGAGTATTCGAAGGAGGAACCCGCCTTACAATGCCGAAGACAATACTGCGCGCCGGACTCATCGTCATTGAAGCCTGGTTCAGGGGCTATTGAGGGAGTCCTGGATAAGGGGGTATCCGGACAGCCGGACTGTGTACAACGTCTGGACTATTGAAGCGTGAAGATACAAGACTCAAGACTTCGGCCCGTGTTTGGATGGGACTTTCCTTGGCGTGGAAGGCAAGCTTGGCGATCCGTATATTATGTTTCCTTCCTTGTAACTGACTCCATGTAAACTCTAGCCCTCTCCGGTGTCTATATAAACCGGAGAGGTTGTTCCTTAGAAGGCCAATCACAATTACAATCATACCATCATAGGCTAGCTCCTAGGATTTAGCCTCTACGATCTCGTGGTAGATCTACTCTTGTACTACCCATATCATCAATATTAATCAAGCAGGAAGTAGGGTTTTATCTCCATCAAGAGGGCCCGAACCTGGGTAAACATCTACGTCCCTTACTTCTTGTTACCATCAGCCTTGACGCACAGATCGGGGCCCCCTACCCGAGATCCGCCGGTTTTGACAACGACAGCCACGACGGTCACATCCCGCCTTTGGGCCGCGGCGGCGGAGCGGGCGATGTCCCTGGCTTTGGACGGTGGTGTGGAGGCAATGGTGGCCGGCAACAGCTGCCGATGGGCAGCGGCGGCGGAGCGTGTGGCGGGTGTTTCGCGCACACACAACAGGAACGCCACGCGCACTACACAACGTCGGGGACTGCGCCGCCACCGTGATGTAGCCTCCCAGCTGGAGCTATCCTTTGATGATGGCGGAGTGGCTGAGCGATGACGACGGACCGGGTCCATTGGCGATTGTGGGAGAAGCAGACGAGATAAGCTACAGGGAGGGAGGGGAAAATGTGACACAGGACTCGCCGGCCGTGAGGGTTTTTATAGCATGCCGGTATGCATTGGGATTTTAGGGGATTTCACCGAGTCAGGCGGGAAGCTTGCGCGGGAACCTGCAAGGTTGCGTGGGTACGTGCTCAACGACGATTCATTGGCGCCACCATTTGGCCTAAAGAACGCCCCCGCGCGCTGCGCAAGCTTGCGTTGTAAGCCGTCTGCGGCAGCGGGGTGACAAGACGTGCGAGAGGAGGACGAAAGGACACGTACACATACAGTATATAAAAAACGGTTGCGATTTAATTACCTACTATACCACCGCGCATCTTGGTTTATAAGTATGATTTAACTAATAAAATACGAATGCATGTCGCCAAAGATTATATAGTTGGATTTGTATTTGAACATAGTTTCCAATTATATAATTTTTAAAACATGCATTAATATTTTGTTGGTTAAATTTTAGGGCAAAGTATGGCCGGAATATAAAGGAGACTATAGACTAGACAGAGGTGGTAGCACACTGCCGCTCTCTATGCAGCGATGCAACTATCAGCCGGCTTGTAGGCGACCATTTCCTGCGTGTTCAACTGTTCTATGCGTGTGGTTGCTTGCGGTTTAGGCAGCCGCACACGCTCTGCTCGTGTCCCGCCACGCGCCCTCTGCTCTTGCGTCCCTCCAGGTGCTCTGCCCTCGTCCCTCCACACGTGCTGCCAGTGTTTGGGGCCAGCACACAATCATGCACGTTCGTGTGCAAGCGATTGCGTCGAGCGCGGCGCGACGATGCACTTACCCGCTGCAAAACCTGCCATGCGGACGCACCGAGAATCCACGCCGCCCAAACCCTTTTATTCATGCGGCCATTTACCTTCATCTCTCATCTCACATGACACAATAAGCACACCCACGAGGACACATATAGAGAGGTCATCCGGCGATTCCAATGGCGCTCCCAGCGGCCGACGACGACAACGGCGGGCAATTCAGCATGCATCACGTAGTGGACATCCACGTGAGGGGGAAGGCCCTCTTGGTGGTGTACATGAAAGACCCGGTCTCGGTGGAGAGCTCCATCCAAACTATGGAGTAGTTCCTTGCCGAGGACAGGTACTGAGTGGTCGGCTTCGACCTCGAGTACACCATCGGTCATGCCGGGCACGATGAGAAGGTTGTCGTCGCCCAGTTGTGCGTGTGACATGACGTCCTCGTCTACCACTACCACCTTGCCACAAGGCCTTGCGAGCATTTCTCCAGGTTTATCAATAGCCCCAACTACAATTTCTCTATGGTGGACACCACCAACGATCTAAAAGCGCTCAAGGTTTCGGACTTGAAATGCCCGAATCTTGTCAACATCCAGTACCACTACAAGGTCTGGGGCATCGACAAAAAGAAACTGAACTCCCTGGTTGACCTCGCCTCGGCCATCATCGATCCATACTATGCAAAGATGATGGAAGAGAGCAATAAGGACAAGAACGCCTAGCACAGTGTGTGGCATGAGAGACTGGATGAACAACATGTCAAGTACGCGGCCATGGACGCGTACACAAGCTACAAGATGTACAGGCAGATCGTTGACATGAGGAACTGTCTTCTTCCTGACCTAGACGAGGGATCAAGCCACATAGCAGTGGCAGGAGCATCACAAGAAGTAGATGACTAGACGATCATTTCTCCTACTTTAGAATGCATGCAATTGTTTATTGAGGTGTGTGCGAATGATCTGTATAGTCACTTATGTAATTAAATGTTTATTTCAGTTATATATATATATATATAGGGTGGGTCTATTATGATAACACCCTCTAAAGTCTTATTCTGCTAACACTAAACGTTATTCTGTAACACCCCACGAGCCCTCTCCTTCTCTGGCGCATCTCCCCCTTCCCCTCCCACCTTCTTCCCCCCCGCACTGCCAGGCCACCTCCACTCCATCTTCCATGTCCCTCTGCACCCACCCAC
The DNA here is from genome assembly GCF_002162155.2 of Triticum dicoccoides. NCBI lineage: Eukaryota > Viridiplantae > Streptophyta > Magnoliopsida > Poales > Poaceae > Triticum > Triticum dicoccoides. The sequence goes on along the minus strand of NC_041381.1, from coordinate 356,096,311 downwards.
CTTCTTTCCTGTCCCAGATCCTCCCACCTCCATCCTTGACCCGCCCGACCGGCGCTGCCCCTTCCTCCCCATTGCTCCTGCCCGACCAGGCCACTCCGGGCACGGATCCGGCCAACCCTATCTAGTCTACCTCCCAGTTCC
>NC_041381.1:356086595-356095980 GCF_002162155.2 Triticum dicoccoides | reverse complement strand
CGAGGATGGATCCGGGAGGTTCCGGTACGCCATCCGCCAGGCGACGGGATCGAGGAGCAGACCTTCGCCTCCCTCCTCCGTCCCCATCCCGGACCACCGCCGCCCTGGATGTGAGCCACCACCACCAATGGCCCGCGCCCCGCCGCCGTCACCCCCAGAGCCGGCCATCAACTCTGTCAACGCCCCTGCCAAGCAACCACCGGATCCAGCGGGATCCGGTTCCACCACCCTCGTCCGCCCGTTCCCCCTGGGTAGCTACCCCGACAACAATGCATCTGCCCGAGCTCTCCGTGCCTCCCCGGCGTTCATCCTCTTCCTATCAGGTCGCCTCCGCTTGATCCCGGCGAGGCTAAGGTGCTGTCCCGGCGCGGTGGCCGCCACGGCTTCCCCTCCTCACATCCAGTGGTCATGGCCTTCGGCGTCTCCTGTGCTTCTTCCCACAACTATGGCTGATGAGTAGGACGACGGCCGCGGTTCCTCTTTGACTACTCCAATGGCCTGCAAGAAGCACCCCTCCCATCTCCAGGGGTCGTGTCTGTGTGCATCTCGGGGGCGTATTGCTTGCATCTCGTGTGCGCATGCATCTGCAGTACGCATGCAGCAGTGGAGCCTGGCCCTCTGCCGTTGGAGCAGCAATGGTTGTGGTGGTGCAGTGCACCGCGACGCTACGTGCAGTGCAGTGGGCGTGTGCCCCCTCTAGTACCTTGCAGTATCGGGGCATCAGCGAATTCTTCTCCATCGAGGACTTGCAGCTCGCCGGCGAGTGGCTCGCGGTTCGCGCAGCTTGGGCGTGCAGTCCACTGCTCCGTCCATCCTTCCCGTGCTCGCCAGCTAACTCAGTGCATGACAAGCGCATGCGCAGTCCACTTATCCCCTGCTCGTGGTCCTTTCCCCTACTTCGAACGTGAACAAGGAAAGAAGACGCTTGCAGTGCTGAACAACTGGATATTTCCGACAGTTTGTAGTGGCGCATGTAGGTTCGAAGGCAGCGACGACGACCTGGAAGAGCAGTATCCACCCAATTGCCATGTTTATCAATTTTCTTGTTGTTGGAAACTACACTTCATTACTTCATTGTAAAAACTGCATTTCATTACCATGCAGTGCTCTTTGAGAGAAGTTGAAGCCCATATCACAAAAAAGGAAAGTCGCTTTGGGCTGAAGATGTTCGCTTGACTGTACTGAGCAGTTCTTTTGTCGGACTAGATTTTTTTACCATGCTATGTACTTTGAGAAAAAAATGATGTGGTCCATTTTGTGGTGATTAGTGGTTTACTTTGTAAAAAAAGAGAAAAATAAATTCCCATGAGAAGTTCACTTCTTTTTCTAATGCACTTTGTTTCGTTTGTGGCTCTCAAAAACATGCATAGAAGAAAAGGGAAAAAATTAAGTGCAGCTCACTTGATTCATTGCTATAGTGATCTTCTCTCTTCGAGCGGTTCACTATGTTGCTAAGTGCAAAAATAAATTGGAAGAAAACAAACTTGAAAATTTTGATTTTTTAATGCAGCTCACTCTGTTGTTTGTGTGCAGTACAAATAAAATTGGAAAAGACCAATTGATGTAGTACACTCACCTCGTCCCTGCAGTGCATACTCGTTGATAAAAAATGTTACAATAGATGATAGAAGAAAAAGAATGTGGCTCACTTTTCGTAGTATTACGGGGTTCATCAACGCTCCACATGAAGTGCACTCCACCTTGTTTGGAAAAATTTACGTACCACAAAAAATAAATCATGCAGTGCACTTGCCCGTCTGATGCAGTGCGGTTTTCAATCTAGAGCAGTGCATTTTTCTGTCTGATGCAGTTCCTTCGTCGATTTTGGGTCCGCGAAAAATAGAGTGTCCGCATTTCAGTAAAATCAAAACAACACTTAAACCATAAGGAACTAGCGGAAGTGTTCTACATGAAAAAGTTGTGCCTCGTTGATATCTTTCCAACAGCGTATAATTTGAATCATTTCGACCAGCGGTTTGAGAAAAATTTCAAGAAAAACTGCTGCTGCCTCTCGTCGTCAGCCGCACGATTTTCCAAATTAACTAAAAACCATAAGGAATCTCAAAAACATTTCAACATATGAAAGTTGTGCCTCGTTCGTAGCTTTCCAACGGCGTATCAAATGCCTCATTTCGACAAATGGTTAAAAACTGGAGCGAAAACAGTACCGAAAATTTGAATTTTTTTGAAAAACAGAATTCCGCGATTTAGTAAATTTGAAACTGCTCTTAAACCGTAACGAATTAGAGAAAATAATACATATGAAAAAGATGTGCCTCAACGATATCTTTCCAATGGTGTATCATTTGCCTCGTTCATCGCAATCACACGCTAGCTTGGTTGGAAAAGCTCGTTTGCACCCACTAACTAATACCTTCTCGTCAGTATGGAATTCTCCATGCTTTCGCCTTGCTTTGTAGTCATTTTCTATGAGTAATCGGTCCGAACTCAATTTCAAGAAAAAACTCTATCTCGCCTGTGGCCAAAAGTAGTGAAAATGGTATTTAGCTTAGTCAATATACAACACAACTGCTGATTCTTCGCGAGATGAAAACCCTTTGTCCTCCGTCTGCAGGGGCAATTCCTGAGAAAAGTGCTACTAGCCCTTGTTTTGGTCATGTCCACAGGCCTTTCCATTCGTCTTTATTCGTCTTACGCGAGAGCAATAGAGGTTGGGATACATCTATCTCTTCTGAGCAACCTCTTTTGGATTCTTAAGACCACCCTTGCAGTAGGATACCATCTGCTTTGGTTCTTTATTATCTCCTTCGAGGGATTTTTAGGATCGTTCAGGCTATATATATTTAGTCTATTTTGGCTTTTACTGTCTACTTTTCTCAGGGAGATGTAAAAGAAGCAGTATATTGATAAAGAGGCTGTATTCCAAAGTCAAAAGAGCGATTGGCCTGCAAAAATAAAAAACTTGTTCTGTTCTTTTTTTTTAATTAGAACAAACATAAACTAATTGGGTAGAAAAGGAGCAGAAAAAGATCTGTGGATTAGACTCCCTTTCTTTCCAGGGTTTGTATTAAAAATGCAACACCCTGTTCTGACCATATTGCACTATGTATCATCATTCGCTCATCTCACTCTTACTCTATGGCTCGGACTTAATGGGGGAAGAAAACATCTTCCAGAATTTCTTTTTTGTTCAATTCTGGACAAAAAAGAAAAGGAAAAAAGGAATTTATAGGGACAGTGTTACCCCCTATATCCCCTAAGTGCTTCGAATCATTGCTATTTGACTCGGACCTGTTCTGAAAAAGTCGAGGTATTTCGAATTGTTTGTTGACACGGACAAAGTAAGGGAAAACCTCTGAAAGAATTTCCATATTGACCTTGGACATATAAGAGTTCCGAATCGAATCTCTTTAGAAAGAGGATCTTTTGTCTCATGGTAGCCTGCTCCAGTCCCCTTACGAAACTTTCGTTATTGGGTTAGCCATACACTTCACATGTTTCTAGCGATTCACATGGCATCATCAAATGATACAAGTCTTGGATAAGAATCTACAACGCACTAGAACGCCCTTGTTGACGATTCTTTACTGCGACAGCATCTAGGGTTCCTCGAATAATGCGATATCTCACACCGGGTAAATCCTTAACCCTTCCTCCTCTTACTAATACTACAGAATGTTCTTGTAAATTATGGCCAATACCAGGTATATAAGCAGTGATTTCAAATCCAGAGGTTAATCGTACTCTGGCAACTTTACGTAAGGCAGAGTTGGGTTTTTTGGGGTTGATAGTGGAAAAGTCGACAGATAAGTCACCCTTACTGTCCCTTTACAGAACCGTACATGAGATTTTCACCTCATACGGCTCCTCGGTCAATTCTTTCGAAGGGATCCTTTTCCTCGTTCGAGAGTCTCCGCCCTTCTGCCACTCCGTCCCGAAGACTAACTAAGACCAATTGAGTCACGTTTTCATGTTCTAATTGAACACTTTCCATTTATGATATGATTAAAGGAGAAGATTGTTCTTTTACCAAACATATGCAGATCAAATCACGTCTTATAATAAGAAGAAATCTTTCTCGGTATCAATCCCCTTGCCCCTCATTCTTTGAGAATCAGAAGGATCCTTTTCGAGTTTCCATTTCTTCATTTGGAATCTGGGCTCTTCTATCTTCGACTTATTTTTTTGGCTTTATTCTTTATTTATTTCATTTCGATTTTTCCCTCTTCCTCTATCCCTATCCTCTAGGTACAGCGTTTGCATCAATAGAGAACCTTTTCCTCTGTATGAATCTATATTATTCCATTCCAATTTCTTCCCGAAACTTCCCAAGAAAAATCCCGAATTGGATCCAAAAGCACGCGCCGAATCCATTAAAAAGGGTAGACTTCCCCTCCAAACAATTCGCGCTAAAATTGATTATTGCTGCTATCCAATTCGGACTATCTATGGAGTATTAGGTGTAAAAATTTGGATATTCGTAGACGAAGAATAAGTAATCTTGTCTTCGGATTCTGTCCATTGATAGAACCAAAAATGACAAGAGACTTTTTTCCTGAAATCCCTGCAAAAGAAGAAATTATACCTCTTTCTATAAGATTTAATGAAAATTGATAAATCATTTAATATAATTGCTATGCTTAGTGTGTGACTCGTTATTTTTTTCTTTTTTTTAAGAAAAAAACTTAGTAATTATAGAAAATTAACTAATAACCAACCTATTGCTTCGTATTGTCGAGATCCTAACTAAGAAACAGTCACTATATGAATAAATACCTTTTTTGTATCTTCATCCATAGATCCTTTACTCATATTTTCAAAATTGGAATACTTAATCCAATGCAAAATTATGCTTCGCGACTCTGTACTCATAATCCAATTTTTATTTTGGATGCAATTTAAATTAGTCTTTGGATACAAATCGCCAGAATGTATATTCTTCCTCAATATGCTATTGAGAGGAAAAGGATTTAATCCTTTATAAGAACTAAAGTTCTCTTTGTATCAACTATAAACCACTGGATTGTCTTCAATTGGATGGGGGAATCCAATTGACAGCCTCGATTCGTATCCTAGCTCGTCTGAGAGCGAGCTTCGCTTCAACCAAATCTTTCGTACCCTCAGCTTTACTCAAGTTAGCTTCGGCTATTTCAAGTGCCTTTTGAGCTTCTTCCGGATCAATATCACTACCCAGTTCCGCATCATTTCCTAAAATGATGATCTCATTATTAACTATTCTCGCAAAACCGCTCCACAGAACCGCTGTTAACCATTGGTCGTTGAGGAGGCGTATTCTCAAAGGACCCATATCTACTGCTGTGTTAATGGGGGCGTGGTTGCATTTGATTCCTTACTAACAAAGAACTTTTTGGTACACTTGAAAGGTACCCCATAAAATCGAAGCAAGAGTTTGCTAATTGGTTTATATGGATTCTTCGCGGCTGAGTCCAAAAACAGAAATAATATTGCCATAAATTGATAAGGTAGCATTTCCATTTCTTCTTCAAAAAAAGTGCCTTTTGATGCAAGAATTGCCTTTCCTTGATATCGAACATAATGCACTTCCGCGTAATAACTCCACTAAAGGCGATCCTATTACCGGAATGGCGTCAGGTACACCTGTCACAATTTTGACTGCCCAATAGCCAATTTGATCCCAAGGCAAAGAATAACCAGTTACACCAAATGATGCAGTCAAAACAGCCAAAACCACACCTGTGACCCAAGTTAATTCACGGGGTTTTTTAAATCCCCCTGTGAGATACACACGAAATACATGCAGGATCATCATTAAAACCATCATACTTGCTGACCATCGATGAACGGATCGGATTAACCAACCAAAGTTGGCCTCGGTCATTATGTATTGAACCGAGGAAAAAGCCTACCTTTCCCAAGGGCTAGTTCAATTCCAGAGAAATGCAAGCAATCGTACTGGACTCCCGCCGCCTGCTAGGCTCACTATACCAAGTTAAGTTCCTCCAAAGTATTTTCATCATCGGTATCAGCAGAGTCACAAGATAAGGGATAAAGATAGTAGCCCATAGCTCCTTTATCAATTTCCTTCTGAAACTTAGCAGGGTCTAACAATGTTGGAGAAGTAGTATTGCTGCTGTCAGAAAGAATAATGGTTTCTTGCCCATTGTGACAAATACTCATTGTTCTGGCCTTCCAATCATCCAATTTGGTTATATTATATCATGGACTCGAAAAACGGATCTGAATTTGACTGAAATGCACGATCTTCACAGGTATCACTTTTCACGATACCTAAAAGGTGGAATAGCGATTTTCGAACCATTTCCTATAAGAGAATGGTTTCCATTACTTTGAGAAATGGATTCTTATATCAAACTATAGCTATTGCATTAAAGAAGAAAAGAAACTAATAGCACCCATAAGGGGGATTTCAATCGAAATCCCAAAACAGGATATTAGTTCTTTCTCTTGTTCTTGATGATATTGTAATGGAATGACGAACCTATTTCTTCGCTTTTTCGCCAACAAATCTGAATTATCTTGAAAAATAGAAGGATAGATAAAATTCCAATGGCCATTGGACATGATTCGATCCGACGTTGAATAATCAAGAATTTCCCTATCTTTTTTACCATAAGTATTCATTTGATCTTGATCCTTGTGGAGTGAAAAAGACGCTATACTGGATCTGCACATACTTACTGACAATATCCATAAATGGCTTGTTTTTGGTAATCGGTGAAGATTACCATATTGATATTCGGGCGCATGGTAAACATCAGTAATCTTTTTCTGTCGGTAAGGATTGCACCAGAGCACCTTCTACTTCTAATAGGCCATGAACTATAGATAGAGAAGAATCATTCTGAGCGAGTACATAAGAAGCGATCCACTTTTTTTCATCGGTTCCAGGGGAAGACCAAAGATCTTGCGCGGCAGGTCCGCCAGAAAAACTCAAAAGAGAAAGAAGTCTCGTTAATCTCTTCATGCTCGTTCCAAGTTCGAAGTACCTTTTGGCCAAAGAAAAACCCGCTGAAGAGAAAACCGTTCCAGCTGTTCCTGAATAGCTTCCTTCAAAAGGATTTCCGCTTGCTCGGTGAATGTCTTGCTAGAAGATATAATTTCTTGGAATTGAGGTTTAGTATCTTTTAGATGTTTACGTAACTCATCCAGAAATTTATTTACCTGTTCAATTTCTAACGTAGACTTACTAAGTAATAACCCCATAGAATCTATCTATATAAAGATAAAGAGGCAATCGTGTCAGGAAGCGGGTTTTTCTTTGGCCAAAAGGTACTTCGAACTTGGAACGAGCATGAAGAGATTAACGAGACTTCTTTCTCTTTTGAGTTTTTCTGGCGGACCTGCCGCGCAAGATCTTTGGTCTTCCCTTGGAACCGATGAAAAAAAGTGGATCGCTTCTTATGTACTCGCTCAGAATGATTCTTCTCTATCTATAGTTCATGGCCTATTAGAAGTAGAAGGTGCTCTGGTGCAATCCTTACCGACAGAAAAAGATTGCAGTCAGGTTGATAATAGTCGAGTGACATTACTTCGTCGGTCCGAACTAAGGAATCTGTTAGAAATGTTTTGAAAATTGCATTTCAATTATTTGCGAAAGGATATCAATTGCTAGAACCCTCGATAAAAGAAAGAGATGCTGTGTATGAATCACTCACCTATTCTTCCGAATTATATGTATCTGCGAGATTAATTTTTGGTTTCGATGTGCAAAAGCAAACCATTTCTATCGGAAACATTCCTATAATGAATTCCTTAGGAACCTTTATTATAAATGGAATATACCGAATTGTGATCAATCAAATATTGCTAAGTCCTGGTATTTACTACCGCTCGGAATTAGATCATAAGGGAATTTCTATCTACGAGCGGTTTAGAAGAAATTGCGAAAAAACGCTTGCTACCACTCATCATGGGCCGCACCATTTTCAAAACTGCTCTTAAACCGTGTGGAATCTTGAGAAGTGTTCAACATGTAGAAGTTGCGCCTAATCTATAGCTTTTTAACGGTATATTACACGCCCCATTCCAATAAACGGTTAAAAAACTAGAGTGAAAACAGTACCAAAAAACAATGTGTGCAGTTTTTTCCGACGAGAAGTTCACTCGTGTGAGTACTGCAGCACACTTGGTTCAAAGAATGACGTGCACTTGCGTTGAGCGTGCAGTGCGGAAGTGTTATCAGAATAGTTATTCTGCTAATATATATATATATATATATATATATATATATATATATATATATATTTATATGGCTATTTGGTTACCAGTAACAGAATATTATTCTGTACCCCTCGGCCCTTATAGGACCCGATTACACGACTGCAACAAAACATCTAGCCGTCCCGAAATAGAATAGAAAAAAGAGAGCTCACCCGTTCCCATTTTCCACCTCCCCATTCCCGCAGCCCCAATCCCCGACCGGACCACTGGCGCCGCGCCAGATCCAGCGACCGGTGCCGCCTGCGCACCCAGCCACCGGCGCCGCCCCTGGATCCAGCCACCAGTGTCGCTCCGGACCCTGCCACCACCACCGCCGTCAGACCCAGCCGCCGCCCCTGGACCCAGCCACCACCGCCGCACTCCGACCAGCCACCTCCGCCGCCCCCAAACCTATCCACCTCCATGGGCAACTGTTGCCGGCACTCTGCACCCCCACCCCCCGCGCACCCAGCTCCCGTCATCCAGCGTGTTGCTTCCAACCTGCGCGGCCTGGAATCAGCCCCCGCCGCCCCTACGCACTACTTCCTCCCGTGCCTATCCTGGTATGGCGGCCACGCCAGTCTAGCTCTTCCTCCCTTCTCCGTCTGAGCTCTCCTGCCATGCTCCTTCACGCACGAGCTTCTGCCGGCACCAGTGCATGCCGCTACACTGGTTCTTTTGGGGTTCATTCATCTGATTTTATTTTGATTCCTGATGTACTAGTTCAGATGAGGTTCCTTGCTGCCTGATGGATATTTGATAATGGTAGTTGTCATCAGTGTTCCTATTTGGCATATGCAAGTTGTTTGATGTAATGTGCATGAGAAAAATCATCTTCCATATGTTAACTGACTAAAAAGTTGTGCTACACTTTTGTATTTTGGTGATTTAAGTCAACAAGAGATTGTATGTGGTGACAAATTGCAGAATTTCGAGTCGGACAATTGCAAAAATTCAGAGGAGACAACGCGAGAAGTTCAAAGAAAATTCAGACTTGTGAAGTGATGAAGGAGGAAGCAGTAGTGCCGCCGGGTCTAGGACTCCAGGTAGCTGTGCTCCCCCTGCACCCCTCCCCTGGATCCTTAGAAAAGCTCAAATATCTTAGAACAGATAGTTCAACTTGTTTCAATGGCACCTACCGCAGATGGCTTGCATTTTGTGCTCCGTGGGTGTTTATTCTTATTCCTGAAAGAAAGAAAAAATGTATTGCATTTGTAGTTCC
>NC_041381.1:356080703-356086235 GCF_002162155.2 Triticum dicoccoides | reverse complement strand
AGAACATCAGTTCAAAATATATATGCAGGAGGTTTGGGAGCCAAAAGGATGATATTTTGTTCTGTTTAAATATTTTGGGTGCATCACATAGTGTACTGAAGAACATAAACATGGTGTGCTGAACAAACATACGCATTCACCTAAACATGCCAGCAAACCCTCTTGCTATACCAGATTGAAAAGTGCAATTGGGTAATTTTGTGGTTGGATGATTTAGAGGATTGGAGGCCTCTTTCCATACCAGAACAAAATTTCAGGAAGTTATGTAAGATGCATCATGAGCATCTTTTACATTTGCAGTTTTTATACTGGAGGAAAAGGTGTACTATCAGATATATCAAGGTGGGTGAAGAGGATTCAAAATTCTTCCAGGCCATGGCAACAGAAAGATATAGGAAAAATTCTATTGCTAATCTGCAACTGTCTGATGGGACAGTTTCTTCAGATCATGGGGAGATAGCTAAAGAATTTTTGGTTGCTTTCAAGGGTAGAATGGGAACCCTTAAACCAATTGTTTTGGGTAATGAAATCCTCTCTTTAATTCCAAAAGTTCAAGGCCTTGAGGTGCTCACAAAACCTTTTCATCTACAAGAGATTGAAAAAGCCAGAAAAGAAATGCCCATTGATAAAGCACCTGGGCCAGATGGTTTTAATGGCCTTTTTATGAAGAGATGGTGGTCAATTATTTCTACTGACTTCATTCGGTTGGTCAATGAGTTTCATGCAGGAACTGCTATTTTGGAAAACCTCAATGAAGCCTTCATCACTTTAATCACAAAAAAAGCAATCCCCTGAGGGTGTTGGAGATTTTAGGCCAATCTCTTTGATAAGTGTGGGTCTGAAGTTTATGACCAAGTTGGCAGCCAATAGGTTTCAGGAGGAAATCACCAACTGTGTGCATAAGAATCAATATGGCTTCATTAAATCAAGAACAATTCAAGATTGTATTGCCTGGACTTTTGAGTATATTCACCAATGCAATCAGTCCAGGAAGCCAATTCTTTTGCTCAAGCTTGACTTTGAAAAGGCTTTTGACTCTATTCAGCATGAGGCAATCTTAAGAATTCTTGTGGCAAAAGGTTTTGATAGCAAATGGATCACTTGGGTTCAACAACTGTTAACTTCTGCAACCTCCTCTATCTTGTTAAATGGTGTGCCTAGAAATCATTTCAAGTGCAAATGTGGTGTTAAGCAAGGAGATCCTATCTCCCCTCTGCTTTTTGTTATTGCTGCTGACCTTTTGCAAACCATGATTAATGATCTTCTGCTCAGGGGACAGATTTCCTTGCCATTGCCAACACATGATCCTGATTATCCAGTGGTTCAGTATGCAGATGACACCTTGCCGTTTGTAAATGCTGATCCTGTTCAGTTGAAGGCTCTTAAATCAGTGCTAAATTCATTTTCCTTGGCAACTGGATTGCAAATCAACTTTAATAAGTCCTCAACGTACCCCATCAATGTGGAAGCCTCTGTTGCTTCTGCACTTGCTGCTCTTTTTGGCTGTCAGCTCCGTTCTATGCCTTTCACTTATTTGGGGCTTCCTGTTGGAACCACTAGGCCAAAAATTGTTGATTTTCTCCCATTGGTGGATTGCATGGAAAGGAGGTTAACTGCTAGTTCCTGGTTTTTACCTCAAGGTAGTAGACTGCAGTTAGTAAATTCTGTGATATATTCACTGCCCATAGTCTTCCTTTGCTGTCTATCTTTACCACAAGGTATTCTAAAGCAGCTAGAAAGGATACAAAGGTAGTGCCGCTGGCGGAAATATGGTCAGGAAAAGGGTCACTCTTTAGCTGCTTGGCCCCTTGTCTGCAGGCCCAAGATGAAGGGTGGGCTTGGAATTCTGAATTTGGGCCTGCAAAATGATGCACTGCTTCTTAAGTCCCTGAATAAATTCTATAATAAAGTTGATGTGCCATGGGTCAGTTTGGTTTGGGATTCATATTACTATCAGAGAGTTCCACATGACACTACTCTTTGTGGATCTTTTTGGTGGAGGGACATTTGTAAATTAGTGGACAAATATCGGGCTGTAACATCTGTAACTATTGGCAAAGGAGATTCTGTTCTATTCTGGTCTAATCATTGGGAAATTGGCCAATCTTGTATCCCCCTGCAAGAAAGGTTTCCAAGACTTTTTTCCTTTTGCCTTCAAAAGAACCTTTCTGTTATGGAAGTGATACAAGCAGGAAATTTGCAGCAAATGTTTTCTTTGCCTTTGTCTGAACTGGCTTATAGGGTGTTTAATCAACTTTCAAGCTTGTTATCTGGTAGACAGTTAGACAATGACTGTAATGATACATGGGCTTGGAGACATGGGAAAAGGGTGAGTACTCGGCAAAGAAGTACTATGAGTTTGTCCACCAGCCTATTATTGCCAACCACATACTCCGCTGGGTTTGGAAGAGCTACTGTACAATGACAATTAAAATGTTTGCCTGGTTGGTCATTATGGATAGAGTTAACACCAAGGATATGATTCAGCGAGGACATTGGAGAATTAATGATGGACCTAGTTGTGTCCTATGCCCGACTGGAGTACTTGAGGATAGGAACCACCTATTCTTCCAGTGTAACTTCAGTATGAGAGTCTGGAACTACATGCAAGTTTCCTGGTTGGATAGCAATGATATGGTGCAAATTACATTACATGTAAGGAAGGAGTTTGATAAACCATTTTTCTCAGAGGTGGTTTTCCTTGCTTGGTGGAATATCTGGAAAGTTAGGAATGAAAGGGCTTTTAGACATGTCCATCCAACTTTTAGGCAGTGGGGAAATGGGTTTATTCATCATATTACTCTACTCTCACACAGGATCAAGGCCAGATACAAGGATGATCTACTCAAATGGATTGATTTCCTGCCTCCTTGAGGACCCCCACCCTTTGTAATTCTTATCTTTCTTAGTTTGTACATTTTTTTAATTTTCCTAGAGTACTGTAGCTTACCTTGTATAGTTTCTTCTTTCTTTTTGTTCCCCCTCTTGAGGAACTCTGTTTTTATTATTTGTTCTTTATTAATAAAATGCTGTGGGGTGTAAGCCCTGCATTCTTCAAGGTCAAAAAAAAACTCTTGCTATACTCGTGCTTGTACTTGTTTATTTTCTTGTTTGGAAAGTGGTTTCTTATCCTCCTAACAACTTTTCTCTGTCGCTGCAGTGCCCCGGCCATTCATTGACACATTCCTGAGTCGTTGAACATGACAGCGCCAAGTCGTTTGATGCCCAGCTCGGGAGGTGCCCGTCGTAGCTTTCCCCCCACCTCCCATTTGATGTTCATGCTCCTTCTCTTGTGTACATTCAGTTCAACATCTGATGGTTTTTCAGTTCACCTTAAATGTGCATTTTCAGCTTCATCTTGCAGGTATGATCATTCTCTGGCGTGCTAATGTCTTTTGTAGTAACTTTGTACACAAAGCGATATAATGTTTGTCACTCTGCAATGAAGAAGATATCCCTATGATACGTTTGTCACTCTTATAGGTTCGTTCCATCTCTTCGAGTTGTATGGCTGACCATTTTTGGTCAAATTTGGAAATTGATAACTTATGAAGCTACCGACTCGGGTGTTCATTTCATTGGTCAATTGCTAGATTTAGGCTTTGAGATTGCTGAGACAATAATCCATGGATCAGTCTTCCAATGTTATCCTGTAGTTCAATTAGACTTGAGGTTATCTAATGTCTAGCATGGGGTTTTGATTGCTGCTCGTTGAACCTACTTGCAACATAGGTTTTGATTGCTGCTGGTTTTGTATCTCATGGTGGTTCGCACACAACGTCCTGGTTGCCGGCCGCGTCGCCACCCCTTGGCCAACCTCCTAGCCGTCGGCGCCGGCACTGCTTCACAAGCCTCCGTCACCCCCATCTACTCTTGATCTCATCATCAAGCTCCCCGACCACTCTCGGCAGTCACTGGCTTCGGGCGCCCCCCTGTTTCTCATCTACCCCAGCTCCAGTCTATCAGCAAACCACCTACACGCACAGCCGCAGGTCGCTGGCATGACCCACTTCTTCTTCCACAGCGTCCCTAATGTTCATCTCCAGCGCAACAACCACCAACCCGACGTGCCCTCCGTTCACCGCTGCCACCCCAGATCGTTCAACTACACAGTGCCAAGCCATTCGATGCCGCAGCTCGGGAGGTGCCCATATCAACCTTTCCACATCTCCCCCTGCATGTTCATGCTCCTCTGGTATATATTCAGTTCATATTGTAGTTATGGTCATTCTATTATGATTTTCAGCTCATCTTGTGTGATTTCTTTCTTCAGTCCCAAGTGGCAAATTTGTTCTGCAGCATATGGTATCATTGAGCTGCACTTGTTTGTACTGTCCCTCTTCCCCTGCTCCTCAAGCGCCACTACTGTCTTGTGCTTGTTGTTCGATAGGTATTTGTCTTAATGCCTAGAGAAGAGATTTGTTTTCTGTACTAAACTCATTATTAGTTTGGTTTGTATTATTTTGTCAGTTCATGAAAAAACACAAGATAGTTGGGTGTGTGCGCAAAAATATCATCAGTACACGTTTCAAAATTATGTAAGTTTAGATATATCACCTAAAAAAGTTCAAAGAAAAATTATGCAAGTTCAATCTGTGTGCTGCTACAAATTTCCACTTCTTGTCCAGTCGTATTAGTACTGATGAATAACGAGTTACTGATATAACTAGTACTGATTGAAAAATGTAGGGGTTGAAGTAAACCCTCTTGATATAACTATTACTGATATATGTGATCTGCCTGCCCGATGAAGCAGGCTACCATCCCTGCATTGATGATGCAGATGTCCAGTCGTTGCTGCATCTCTCTCTGCCCGTGAATTAGGTGTTGAAAATGTTTTCTTATGTATGTTTCAGTGGGGAGCCCGATCATTTGCTGCTTAAAATCCGAAAACAATCCGACAACAATCGGAGGAGGAATGTGTAACAAGCAAGTCTATCATTGATGGCAAGGTTGGCCGTGTATTCCTATTCTTTGAGTTTTCTCGTTTTCAACCATACAATTCATCTAGCATAAAGTATCGTCGTTACAACCTTTCAATTTGGAAACTTGGAGGTAGTTTTCAAATACTATATTGTGACCAAAAAGCAAGGTAACAAATTACTATATATACTACTTCAAAAAGCATATCCTTGGACAACTTCTGAACTTCTGATCTAGATATCTTTCTAAAAGAATGATTCAATGCTACTACCCTGCTTCCACCTCCATTCGCGAGGGTGGGTCTATTATGATAACACCCTTAAGACCTTATTCTGCACATCAACTAACCTTATTCTGCTAACACCATAGCTACTAACTAACCCAGGAATGAACATAAGCGGACTACGCTGGCAAAAAAACCCACCCCACCCTTATCCTCTCTCTCTCTCTCCCACGACTTCTCCCTCCCAGCGAGGACCTCCCCACGATGCCGCACCAAGTCCCCCTCCCCATGCGCCGCCACACCACCTACTCCCACCCACCGCGCCGCCGGACCACCTCCTCCCTCCCGCACCGCCGCACCACCTCCTCTGCCCCGCGCCACCGCAC
>NC_041381.1:355934616-356080123 GCF_002162155.2 Triticum dicoccoides | reverse complement strand
TCTCTCCTTTCCTTCTTCCTCCTCACCCCTCCCACTCTGCCCCCATGACCCCCACCTTCCTCCTACTCCAGGTGTCGCGCCGCCGTCCATGGATCTCGGCCGCCCTGCCCGGCCACCTCCAGTCCTGGGCGCAACCAGCACCGCCGCCGTCCACGCGGACCCACGCGCCGCCGCCGCCCTGTTCATCGTCCCGAGGCGACCAGGCTCTCCAACCGCCGCAGCCCTACCGGATCCGACGAGATCCAGCTGCCCCCGCACCTCCCTCCTGCTAAAAGCCGGCGGACGCCCCTCCCTCTCCACGCACGCGCCTCGTGACCAGTGGATCCAGTGCATGCCGGCACACCGCACTGCATACCACGCCACAGGTGGCCCGCATCCGCCTCGTCTCAATCAAATCTGCCTCCCCATGGCTGGATCCGCCACCAACACTGGCGGCCTCACGCACCTCATTCCCACCCGAGGCCAGGCCGCCTTCGACCACGCCGGGCCGAATTCGGGGCTTTGGTGCTTCCCTTGGCGCCACTGCGTTGCAGCCGTGGTGGTGCTCGAGCGCCACCCCCATGCAGCTCGGTTGTTGGCCCCATTCAGTTCGGGTGAGTCGCTGCAGCGGCGGCGCTGGTTGCGCCCGTGGTTGCAGCTCTCTCTCCTCCACTCCACGCAGTTCACCGATGGCGGGGGGACGAGTGGAAAGCACCCGGTCCAACTGCAACAACCCACATGGTCATACTGTTATTAATTTGAGAAAAAAATGCAGAACAAATTCGGTGGTTACCCAGGGCGAGGGAGCCCTCTCCGCGGCTCACTAAAGTTTGTTTTGCAGCTCACCGAAGTTTGTTTTGCAGCTCGCTTGCTGAGTGAAGTACGTCCGGCGACTGCGTGCGGTTCGGTAACGCAAAGCATTTGCATTCTTGCTATGTTAATGTGTGCAGTACATTTTATAAAAATTTGTAGTTGGGTTGTATTTGTGGGTGATTGTAACGTGGAGACAGAAAAAAGGACTTTGTGTGGATTACTTAGTTTGTAAAGAAAAACTTTGTAAACCGAAGAAGTACATTTTTTCAAATTGTTGTACTTCATTGTTAAAATCTTTGTGGTTCCCTTATTGCAGTGCACACGAAAGTAAAATTGCATTGGGAGTTGCAGTGCACTTCGCTGTTGCGTACACACGATGATTTTTAGTCTGTTTGATGCAGTGCGGTTTTGGTATGAAGCAGTGCACAGATCTATCTGATGCAGTGCACTTCGTTGTCCCGTACACACGATGATTTTCACTCCGTTTTGATGCAGTGCGGTTTCGGTCTGAAGCAGTGCACTCATCTGTCTGAAGTAGTGCACTTCGTTCATCGCGTACGCATGACAATTTTCGGTCTATCAGATGCAGTGCGGTTTTCAGTCTGAAGTAGTGCACTATCTATCTTATGCAGTGCACACGATGATTTGGGTGTCACAAAAAACAGAGTGTCCGCATTTTTGTAAAATCGAAACTCCTCTTAAGCCATAAGGAATTTGTCAGGACCCCGATTCTAAGTCACACCGATCTAGCCTGTAACACCTCATATCACTTTGCGGCCTCACGCACGGTATTCCCACGGGTGTCACCTTACCATAGCCCGGGACCGTTTGTGCCTTTTGGCTCACATATATGATAGTGTCGCTAGCATCCATATGACAGAGAACCCGGGCTGACATGGCTAGTCGTAAACCCAAAGTGGCACAAACTTACAGGGACAGGCATCCATGACCCAGTATCGAACGTGTCGGTCATCAGCTAGTGAATCCAGGCTGTAGCACTGGGCTAGCAGGACTCCGGTGAACCGGGCTGTAGCGGGCTAACAGGACTCCGATATTCCTCGCGTGACATTTCCCCGAAGGGACAGACACAGGAATGAATAAGGACACATGCCGGCCAGCCTAAGTGTTCCGGAGCAGTAGCAAGCTACCATGGCTCAGTGGAAGCACTAGCAGACATTTCCCTGTAAGAAAGGCTACTAAGGATAAACAACTAGATAGTCAAATCCCACACATACCAAGCATTTCAATAACATACACACAATATGCTCGATATGTGCAAATACAACATGGCATCACAACATGACTCTACAACTCAAATATTTATTCATTAGGCTCCGAGGAGCGAGATATTACAAACATGGGTTTCACGACCCAACATTCAGAGCATACAAGTCAAGCACAAGCGGAAGCTTATCATGTCTGAGTACAGACATCTTTAAATGAAAAAGTCTTAGAAGCCTGACTATCCACCAGATCCTGCCGAGGGCACAAGATCGTAGCTGAGGTAACTAGCTAAACGTCGAAGTCCACACGGAACTACTAGCGAGGCCGAAGTCTCTCTAGAAAACATAAAATAGGCAAACATGAGTACAAAAGTACCTAGCAAGACTTACATCAGAACTAACTACATATGCATCGGTATCAACAAAGGGGGTGGTGGAGTTTAACAACAGCAAGCTAGCTTTGACTCGGTGGCTATCCTAAACTACGACTGCAAGTAACTCTTTTGAGGTGGTGCACATGAGTCCACATATTCACCATAGCAATACACCACTATGGATCCGCTCCCGTTTCCCTACGAGAAGGCCATCCATAGCACTCACGCTTATCTTGCGCATTTTAGAGTATCCACTTTCACTTGTCTATGAACTGTTATAGGCAACCCAGAAGTCCTTTACCGCGAACGCTGCTATTCGAATAGATGATGATAACCCTACAGGGGTGTACTCCTTCACACACGCTCTCGCCACTTACCGCCATGTACACATCATGTATCTTGGCAACCTTCAAGCGGAAGCCTGGCGAGGGTGTCGGCCACGGCCTACCTAAACACTCAAGTCTCTAGTCCAGGTTTATCGCCTATTCAGGTTCCATCCGCTGGGAGTTCGGCCGAGGTTTCCACATACGGCCCCGAACGATGTGAGCAGGGTTCCCAAGACACCAAACGGGCGCCCGGTACACCGTGCCACGGTGTATCTACCGCATCATAGCCCACCCCTAGAGTCAGCACTACGCATGGCCTCCAACACATATCCTACAAACACCAGAAACTAGTTGCAACTCCTGGACAGAGAACAAGGGTGGTTAACAAGCCAAGAGAGTCAATTAAGGATCCCAATGTGTGGTAGTAACTGTTCATGGATCACAAACACAGATCTCAGTTCCTGAGGACGGTTTCAATGAGACAACCCACCATGTACTCCTACATGGCCTCTCACCGCTACCTTTACCAAATCGTGTTCACACACTTAGCTCTCAACCGTAGGACATGTTCACACACCTCCGATTCATCCGGGATGAATCAGACCTGACACAATTTTAAGCAATAGCAGGCATGACAAACAAGCATGAATGAGAAGGCACATCAGGGATAAAACAACTCCTACTCATGCTAGTGGGTTTCATCTATTTACTGTGGCAATGACAGGTTTTGCAGAGGATAAAGGGGTTCAACTACCGCAACAAGTAAACAGATGAATCGTTGTTGTCCTAATGCACTAAAAGAGAGCAGGAGCGATAGAGTAGGACTGTATCGGAATGAACAAGGGGGTTTTGCTTGCCTGATTGAGTGGTAGTAGGATACCGCCCTTCAGTCGGATAATCGTGGGTATCCTCGAAGGAAGAACCTACCGCTAAAGATACATCAAACACAATCAACACATGACGATATGCAACAATATGATGCATGCTATGACATGGCAATATTAATGTGTTTTGGCTAATGCAAGCTAGAACAGATTGAGATGAGTCCATTTGAACCAAAGATTCAAATGCAAACCCATTTTAAGAGGTCATATTAGTGCATTACCTTGTTTCACCTAAACAGCAAGGTTAAAATGTTCTAACATGCATGAAAAAGGTACAGATGGATAGATTGCATTTTTCTGATCATTTTTCATATATAATTTGTTTGATTTGAAGCTACGGTTGATTTTCTATAATTTTTAGAAGTTTTGGTTATTTTTTGGAATTTCCTGTATAAGAAAAATTCCAGTAATTAGTTATTGCATCAGCATTGCGTCAGGGTGACATCAGCGGTCAATGGGGCTGGTCCAGGTCAAACTGACCTGTGGGCCCTCCGTGCTAGTAGTTAGTTTAACTAACTAATATTAGTTAGCGCTAACCCTAGGTTAATTAGCAGAGCGGGCCCCACTTGTCATAGACTCAGGGGGAAGTCAACCTGGGCCCACCCAGTCAAGGTCAACGGGTCAAACCCGCCGGCGTTTAGCCTACGGCGAGGCCAGACGCGGCGGTGGGAGTGCAATTTCGCGTTCCGGCGACCAAATGGGCGGCGGGGATTGTCTACGCGTAGCTGGGAGCAAGCCGCAGCATTTGGTGGCGGTGGTTGGGCTCGGGGTTGCCGGAAACGTCGCCAACGACGAGTTTGGCGGCGACCGGAGCTCGGGTGAGCTCGGACTCATCGCTAGGGGGCACGGCGAGGCGCGTGGGTTAGTGCGTTGAGCTCCTGGGGTGCGTTAGGGTAGTGGACAAGGTAGCGCGACCGTTGGGTGGCCGGAGCCTCGTCGGCGACAAGCTCCGTGGCGGCGCATGCGGGTGAGCTACGTGCAGTCACTACGGGGCTCGAGAGACGGAACGGGGAGGATGGGGATGTAGCTAGGCTCACGGCGGTTGCAACGGAGGTGACGGCGAGGTCGGGGACGGCCTGCTGCGACGGTGATGGGGAAGGGGATCTCCGGCGGTGGCGGAGTCGGGCGAGGTCGATGCGGTGGCTTCGGGGCACACGAGCGCTCGGGGCTCGGCCTTCTCGACGGATAGGAGGGTGGCGGAGCTCGTGGACACGGTCGGGCGGCGCGTGGACGACAGTGGCTAAGGGTACGGCGGCGGGACAGCGGTGGTTGCTTCGGCCATGGCGGAGGGGAGCGAGGGAGAGAGGCAGGGGGAAAGTGGACGTGTCCAGGGGGTCGGGGGCACGGCGTGGAGGTCATTCAGCCCGTCCAACGGCGAAGCGGCAAGCAGGTGGCACCGTGGCGAGCTCGCGCTCGTCGGCGTCACCTCCCTGCCTACCTGGTGGGGATGAAGCAGCTGGCTGGCACGGGCCAGCACAGTGCTGGGCCGCCAGGTGGCCGGGGCATGGGTTTGGCCAGGTTAGAGGGTTTTTCATTTGTTTTTGTTTCATAATTATTTCTGTAGGTTTGTTGCATTTCTAAAAATACTTAGGCAACTCCAAAAATCACCAAACTGCACATGGCCACTATTTGGAATATATCCAGCATGGAACATTTTAGTTTGGAGTTATTTGAGCATTTGAAATATTTTATATAATTTAAATGCCCAAACTCAAATAGCTAAAGATTTAATCCAGTGACCTTGGAGCGACCTAGAAATTTGTGCATCACCTTGACAGTGGTTTAAGTCCAGGGCAGAGGTGATGAACATTTTGGAAGGGCATTTCAGGTTCATTGAAAATATTTTTAGTAAACCCTGGTTGATATTAGGGGGTGCTGGGGGTTCTGTCATCCCTATTTCAAGTTTCTGATGAATTTAAACATGATGCACACATTAAGTTAGCCTAGTGCAATGCCAAAAGCTAGGGATGTGACAACTCACCCCCACTAAACAAGAATCTCATCCCGAGATTCAAGCGTAGGTTAAGATGAAGGGGGAACGCAAACTAACACAATCTACACCATCCAAGTTGCATCTCATAAGAACGTTGATTCGATCACCATCTTCGTCTCGACGTCTTGCTCTGAGAACTCCAGCTATCATGACAACGAGAGGAAAAGAAAAACTGTAGAAGGATCGTCTTCTCGAAGATCTGACAACTGACTATCAACTCACGGAATGGGACATAGAAACATCTCTGGAGCTGAGAAGCAAAACATGCATCAGGAGGGGCGGAAGAAACAATTTGACGAGGGTTTCAAAATAGCGAGTAAGAATTGCCATGATTCCATAACGGGGCACCTTAGGAAAGGTGACTCGTAGAATTATTCTTTGAAGTGGCAAAAGAATTACTTTTGATTTTGAGATCATTGAGACTCTTTATACCACCTTAAAGCAATCACAATCGATCATTTGAAGCAGTTCAAAGGAATGGAATACCCGGACTAGAATGGATGATGTGGACTACCTTGTTGAAGACAACACGATGGATGATTTTACTTATCATCGGAAATAGATGGGACCCATGGTAGGACCACTTTTGAAGATGATCCTAAACAATAGTTACTGAGAGGGCAGCCCATGGGAATTGGCACAATGGCGGTGCAAGCTGGGAACAAAATGCAAATGCCGGGAATGTCCCAACCATCATATCTGCCTGAGATTAGGATCTGGCTAGGAACGGGATATTTCAGACAGCATGTCTGGAAAAGAAAGTTTGCAACACAAACCAACGAGATAACGTTGCGGGATTCTCAGGAAATGAACTACGATAGCAAGCTCAAAAACATGAGCGAGTTTTGCTACAACATGTGAACACGCTGTCCTAGACAAGCATGACCACATAGTAGTCTTATAATAAAAATACTACCAAGTTCTGGTTGGGAACCATCATCAAGGATAACGGAATCTTGTGCATGATCTAGAATTAGCACAACACGCTCCTTTTCCTTGAGGAAATCAATCAGTGGCTTGGTGTGCTAGGAAAAACATATGGAGTGGAGGCGGCCAACCTATCAAACCATAGGGCACTTCGCACGTGCATGACTAACTTGGGACGATTCCAGAGGAAGTAAAAGCAAACTTTCTCGGATTCAGGGTGGCAACTTACATCAAATGCACGTGAATTAGAGGAAGTCACTTCTTCCATCCAAGCATAAGCTTCATGAACGGAACACAAAGACATTGCTTGCAAAGTTTTCAACACTTGGTTGATGTTCAACATGAATCATGGGGAAGACAAAATGCTGCTGATGGGATCAACAGCAATTCATCGGAATTTCCATATCACTGGACTTCAACCATCATGTGAACACGGTGATAGCATTGGTCAGACCAAAAGATGTAATGGTGTATGCTCAAGGGATCAACCACGAGTAAGACAACATTACGAACGTCGCTGGTTCTGATTTGACTTGATGATAGCCCATACTCAAGTCAAACTTTTGGCAAGACAACAGATCCAACAACTGATCACGAGGACCAATTGGTTAAGGTATCATCTTTCTTCACACACACACAAAAGGATATCCCTTAAAATGAACTAAGTCGGACAAGCTTTTATCTTCCAAATCTCCAAGTTGTTGTTTGGCTCCACCAACTAGCTCAGGGGTATCCAACACAGATTCTTGGAGAATGGGTGGTTTGGAGAAAACCAACATGATCACGAACTCAACATAGCGGTCAGGTGACAAACTGGTAATACTTCCGAGAAGATATTCGGAACATCGCGAACCACCGATATGTTACTAAGCTCGAGAACAATCTTGCTTTTCAGAGCAAGATGATATGAACAATAAGCAAGGGATTGAATAATCCTAACTCATTGATCGAAGAGTGCACCGGAAATAAGGACTAGGTAGCACAATCTATCTTAGAATGATGATTCAAAAGCCACCACGCTAAGAGTGAGAACATTGTCCATTTACTACCAAGCAACGAGGTTGCTAGGAGTATCGATTTCACACATCACAATTCACTTGTCGGCATTCCGGTTACATCAACACGGGACCGAGGAAAGAATAATGATAGCGAGAAGTATCACTACGTCAAGAATTCATGAGAAATGGTGCAATTCTCATGACAATCCTGACATAAAGAGGGCAATACTTCAGGGTGGAACAGAATCGAAAGCTGGATTGGCATCTTGACCTGCGGAATACAACTGCTTTGACCCAATCCTGGAAATGGATGAGGTACTGGAGTTTGTTTTTCCTAGTCATTCCAGAATAAAATGGCTTGACGGACCACAACAATAATAGGCATCGACGAACGGATGCACGCATACTCTTGATTATCAATTGATAGATGGAGGTCAGAAAACAACTAAAGAGGGACAACTCAAAGGAACATATATCTTTCTGAGTTGTGGATGCATAGATTAGTATGTTGAGCGAAGCTCAACATTTCTTCCGGATAACCCATGCGGAAAGGGTAGAACTGGCAGATTCACAATTATGAATGGAGAACTCCTCAAGAGTACTCTGATTGTGATCCTTCGGTTCAGCAAGGAGCTTCTGCCATAAGCGGTTCATAGTATTTGGAAGAAGGAAATACCACGGACCTCAGGGACTATCGCAAAGTTACTAATATCCTAAAGGAACTAGCGAACACTATCAACAGGAGGTAAGTAGGGTGAACCTCGGGTTCAAGAACCCAGGAATAGAATACCTACTACGAAATGGCATCACAGGATGCTTTCGTAAATAATGACCAGAATCATCACACCGGGAACACAAAACATGGCTGGATTACTAGGTGACTCCCTAAAACACCTAGGTTCATAATAATAGCTCCAACATATATGTCGAGGTGGCGGAGTACCTCAACACACTAATTTGTGTGATTAATCTGGCCCAAATGAACATTAGAAACGGAGAGAAGGGATTTGCAAATGCATTAGACTATTTAGAAATCTAGGATGACTCGGACAGCATAACGGCTGTAAATGCTCAAAATGATTTGAGACATCCTGCAAAATAGTGGCATGACCACTCAACATCACAATATCAAGGTTCCGAGGCCAGCTATGAACATACAGAAGTAGTAAAAATTGAACTGAGATTTGAAACTCTCAATTCTATAAATCTATGGATTAGTAACACGTCATCCTGATAGATAGATGAGAAGCCCAGTTCTTAAACCCCGTAGAAGAGAAGAGGATGACTCAGATCAGAAGGCCATGAGGTATAGGGAGTCAAAAGAGCCTTACGTTCCATCCCACAATCAATTCCCTTATATAACTAAAGCATTTCTAGACACAACTTCGACCAGTTTGGCTTGGTAATCCTACAGGCAGTCAGGCTCTGATACCAAAGCTGTCAGGATCCCGATTCTAAGTCACACCGATCTAGCCTATAACACCTCATATCACTTTGCGGCCTCACGCACGGTATTCCCACGGGTGTCGCCTTACCATAACCCGGGACCGTTTGCACCTTTTGGCTCACGTATATGATAGTGTCGCTAGTATCCATATGACAAAGAACCCGGACTGACATGGCTAGTCGTAAACCCAAAGTGGCACAAACTTACAGGGACAGGCGACCATGACCCAGCATCGAACATGTTGGTCATCAACGAGTGAATCCAGGCTGTAGCACTGGGCTAGCAGGACTCCGGTGAACCGGGCTGTAGCGGGCTAACAGGACTCCGGTATTCATCACGTGACATTTCCCCGAAGGGACAGACACAGGAACAAAGAAGGACACATGCCGGCTAGCCTAAGTGTTCCGGAGCAGTAGCAAGCTACCATGGCTCAGTGGAAGCACTAGGAGACATTTCCCGGTAAGAAAGGCTACTAAGGATAAACAATTAGATAGTCAGATCCCACACATACCAAGCATTTCAATAACATACACACAATATGCTCGATATGTGCAAATACAACATGGCATCACAACATGACTCTACAAGTCAAATATTTATTCATTAGGCTCTGAGGAGCGAGATATTACAAACATTGGTCTCACGACCCAACATTCAGAGCATACAAGTCAAGCACAAGCGGAAGCTTATCATGTCTGAGTACAGACATCTATAAATGAAAAAGTCTTAGAAGCCTGACTATCCACCAGATCCTGCCGAGGGCACAAGATCGTAGCTGAGGTAACAAGCTAACCGTCGAAGTCCACGCGGAACTACTAGCGAGACCGAAGTCTCTCTACAAAACATAAAATAGGCAAACGTGAGTACAAAAGTACCCAGCAAGACTTACATCAGAACTAACTACATATGCATCGGTATCAACAAAGGGAGTGGTGGAGTTTAACAGCAGCAAGCCAGCTTTGACTCGGTGGCTATCCTGAACTACGACTGCAAGTAACTCTTTTGAGGTGGCGCACACGAGTCCACATATACACCATATCAATACACCACTATGGATCCGCTCCCGTTTCCCTACGAGAAGGCCATCCATAGCACTCACGCTTATCTTGCGCATTTTAGAGTATCCACTTTCACTTGTCTATGTACTGTTATAGGAAACCCAGAAGTCCTTTACCGCGGACGCGGCTATTCGAATAGATGATGATAACCCTGCAGGGGTGTAGTCCTTCACACACGCTCTCGCCACTTACCGCCATGTACACGTCATGTATCTCGGCAACCTTCAAGCGGAAGCCTGGCAAGGGTTTCGGCCACGGCCTACCTAAACACTCAAGTCTCTAGTCCAGGTTTATTGCCTATTCAGGTTCCATCCGCTAGGAGTCCGGCCGAGGTTTCCACATACGGCCCCGAACGATGTGAGCAGGGTTCCCGAGACACCAAACGGGCGCCCGGTACACCGTGCCACGGTGTATCTACCGCATCATAGCCCACCCTAGGGTCAGTGCTACACACGGCCTCCAACACATATCCTACAAACACCAGAAACTAGTTGCAACTCCTGGACAGAGAACAAGGGTGGTTAGGAAGCCGAGAGAGTCAATTACGGATCCCAATGTGTGGTAGTAACTGTTCATGGATCACAAACACAGATCTCAGTTCCTGAGGATGGTTTCAATGAGACAACCCACCATGTACTCCTACATGGCCTCTCACCGCTACCTTTACAAATCGTGTTCACACACTTAGCTCTCAACAGTAGGACATGTTCACACACCTCCGATTCATCCCGGATGAATCAGACCTGACACAATTTTAAGCAATAGCAGGCATGACAAACAAGCATGAATGAGTAGGCACATCAGGTCTCAAACAACTCCTACTCATGCTAGTGGGTTTCATCTATTTACCATGGCAATGACAGGTCATGCAGAGGATAAAGGGGTTCAACTACCGCAGCAAGTAAACAGATGAATCATTGTTGTCCTAATGCAATAAAAGATAGCAGTAGCGAGAGAGTAGGATTGTATCGGAATGAACAAGGGGGTTTTGCTTGCCTGATGGAGTGGTAGTAGGATACTGCCCTTCAGTCGGATAATCGTGGGTATCCTCGGAGCCAGAATCTACCACGAAAGATACATCAAACACAATCAACACATGAAGCTATGACATGTCAATATGAATGTGTTTTGGCTAATGCAAGCTAGAACAGATTGAGATGAGTCCATTTGAACCAAAGATTCAAATGCAAACACATTTTAAGAGGTCATATTAGTGCATTACCTTGTTTCACCTAAACAGCGAGGTTAAAATGTTCTAACATGCATTAAAAATGTACAGATGGATAGATTGCATTTTTCTGATCATTTTTCATATATAATTTGTTTGATTTGAAGCTACGGTTGATTTTCTATGATTTTTAGAAGTTTTGGTTATTTTCTAGAATTTCCTGTATAAGAAAAATTCCAGTAATTAGTTATTGCGTCAGCATTGCGTCAGGGTGACGTCAGTGGTCAATGGGGCTGGTCCAGGTCAAACTGACCTGTCGGCCCTGCGTGTCAGTAATTAGTTTAACTAACTAATATTAGTTAGCGCTAACCCTAGGTTAATTAGCAGAGCAGGCCCCACTTGTCATAGACTCAGGGGGAAGTCAACCTAGGCCCAGCCAGTCAAGGTCAACGGGTCAAACCCGCCGGTGTTTAGCTGTCGACGAGGCCAGACACGGCGGTGGGAGTGCAATTTTGCGTTCCGGCGACCAAATGGGCGGCGGGGAGTGTCTACGCGTAGCTGGGAGCAAGCCGCAGCATTTGGTGGCGGTGGTTGGGCTCGGGGTTGCCGGAAACGTCGCCGGCGACGAGTTTGGCGGCGACCGGAGCTCAGGTGAGCTCGGACTCGTCGCTAGGGGGCACGGCGTGGCGCGTGGGTTAGTGCGTTCAGCTCCTGGGGGTGCGTTAGGGCTAGTGGACAAGGTGCCACGACCGTTGGGTGGCCGGAGCGTTGTCGGCGACGAGCTCCATGGCGGCGCATGCGGGTGAGCTACGTGTAGTCGCTACGGGACTCGAGAGAGGGAACGGGGAGGATGGGGATGTAGCTAGGCTCACGGTCGTTGCAACAGAGCTGACGGCGAGGTCGGGGACGGCCTGCTGCGACGGTGATGGCGAAGGGGATATCCGGCAGTGGCGGAGTCGGGCGAGGTCGATGCGGTGGCTACGGGGCACACGAGTGCTCGGGGCTCGGCCTTCTCGACGGATAGGAGGGTGGCGGAGCTCGTGGACATGGTCGGGCGGCGCATGGACGACAATGGCTACGGCTACGGCGGCGGGACGGCGGCGGTTGCTTCGGCCATGGCGAAGGGGAGCGAGGGAGAGAGGCAGGGGGAAAGTGGACGTGTCCAGGGGGTCGGGGGCGCGACGTGGAGGTCGTCCAGCCCGTCCAGCGGCGAAGCGGCAAGCAGGTGGCGCCATGGCGAGCTCGCGCTCGTCGGCATCACCTCCCTGCCTGCCTGGCGGGGACGAAGCAGCTGGCTGGCACGGGCCAGCATAGTGCTGGGACGCCAGGTGGCCGGGGCTTGGGTTTGGCCAGGTAAGAGGGTTTTTCATTTGTTTTTGTTTTATAATTATTTCTGTAGGTTTGTTGCATTTCTAAAAATACTTAGGCAACTCCAAAAATCACCAAACTGCACATGGCCACTATTTGGAATATATCCAGCATGGAACATTTTAGTTTGGAGTTATTTGTGCATTTGAAATATGTTATATAATTTAAATGCCCAAACTCAAATAGCTAAAGATTTAATCCAGTGACCTTGTAGTGACCTAGAAATTTGTGCATCACCTTGATAGTGGTTTAAGACCAGGGAAGAGGTGATGAACATTTTAGAAGGGCATTTCAGGTTCATTGAAAATATTTTTAGTAAACCGTGGTTGATATTAGGGGGTGCTGGTGGTTCTGTCATCCCCATTTCAAGTTTCTGATGAATTTAAACATGATGCACACATTAAGTTAGCCTAGTGCAATGCCAGAAGCTAGGGATGTGACAGAATTAGCGGAAGTGTTCTACATAAAAAAGTTGCGCCTCGTCGTATCTTTCCAATGGCGTATAATCTGAATCATTTCGGCCAGCGGTTTGTGAAAATTTCACAAAAAACGGCCGCTGCCTCTCGTCGTCAGCCGTATGATTTTCAAAATTAACTAAAAACCATAAGGATTCTCAAAAACTTTCCAACATATGAAAGTCGCGCCTTGTTCGTAGCTTTCCAACGGCATATCATACGCCTCGTTTCGATAAACGGTTCCAAAACTAGAGTGAAAACAGTATGAAAATTGCTAAAAAAATCGAAAAAACAGAATTCCGCGATTTAGCAAATTTGAAACTCCTCTTAAACCGTAATGTTATGAAAAAGATGCACCGCGATCATATCTTTCCAGCGGCGTATCATTTGCTTTATTCCGATGAACGGTTTAGAAGAAATCGCGAAAATACGCTCGCTGCCACTCGTCATACACAGTTGGGGACCCCCTACCCGAGATCGGTCGGTTTTGACACTGACATCTACCTTCCCAGACCGTTCAGGGCTCAGGCGTGCAGCAACCACTAAGCCAACCCGATTTATCCTGAAATACGTCCTCAACACTTAGCAGCCACTCCTCATCACCCATGTTTTAATTGATTCATTACTCATTAGGCAGGACTGTTATTAGGGTTCATTGTGTACGAAGTGCTACCTACACTTAATGGTTCAGATGTATTTCGGTAATCTTTAGTACCTGTAAAGTTCACAGGGTTTCAAAATTCTGGCTGTAGGAACAGACACTAGTCATTTTGGATTGTTGGTCATATTGACATTGACCCAGATTACTACTGCAGGCCAGGTTTGTTGGCAATTTTACTTGTCTTTCTTACTCATTCGATATGATATCCAATAATTCACGTTGATTAGTTGCAAACAATAAGTGCTAGAACAACTTCTTGATTCAGATTTTGGACGGTCTCTTTCTACAGTTACAATTCTGCATTCTTGTCCTAGTAAGCTCACAAGTAATGATTGATTCACTACATCTATGATTGCCTTGTCATATTTGTTGTCAATATTCTTTTAGGGTGGACCACCATGTTTCAAAATACTAGAACTGCAGACATGTGTGAATAGTATTTCTCTGTGTGATTCTTCCATCATGTGTGGGCAACGAACACTACATTGTATAGAAAGAAAGTGCCATATCCACCTTTTACAAAGACGACGATCTTTTACATGGAATACAATTTGCCTACTTGCTTTGTGTCGCACTACCAGCACTCCACCCTTGAAGCTAAACATTATGCCACTCATAATTCCTTAGTTTATTTGTTCAAATACGAATTTTATATGATTCTAATGTTCCTACTTCAGTTTTGAAATGTGTGTCTGCCTGTTATAGAGACATAAGAGGTTTGTATTTTTGTGTGTGGTCTGGTCAGCACAGTTGGGGAGAACTTTGTATACGTAGGGGTTTGTAGGGAGACACTCTTCGAGTTGAATCTGCAATGCATTCCAGAGATAATCTTTCTACTTTTATGTTTTCATGAATCTCAGATACTGAATAGTGTCATAATGATTATGATCTTGTGCGCATGAAAAGAATAAAGCTGAACAATGCCATGGTTGTCAAACTTGGCATTAAGGGACTGAAATCAAGTCTGGATGCGATGCAATGCAAACGCTCTCCACCTAAAGATTCATGCTCAGAATATGATCCTAACAATGATTCTGAGCTAGAGGGAGACCTAAGTAAATGTAGCTCCCTAGTGGAGGAGTCAGAGGTAGATGCCCTATCTTGTTCACCCATCAAGGTGCTTGCTCTAACTTTCCAAGGTTATATTGGTCGCACATATTTTGCAACTGATGCTTTGCATTGCCTCTACTTTGTTGCACTGCCATTACCTTAGATTACACATCGTGTATGTGAATACGCCCTGCCTATCCATTTTCATTACATATTCCATTTGTAATTGATACGTCTCCAACGTATCTATAATTTTTGATTGTTCCATGCTACTATATTACCCGTTTTGGATGTTTATGGGCTTTATTTTACACATTTATATCATTTTTGGGACTAACCTACTAACCGGAGGCCCAACCCGTATTGCTGTTTTTTTTGCCTATTTCAGTGTTTCGAAGAAAAGAAATATCAAACAGAGTCCAAACGAAATGAAACCTTCGGAAGCGTGATTTTTGGAACGAACGTGATCCAGAGGACTTGGAGTGCAAGTCAAGAAGCAATCGAGGAAGCCACGAGGGTGGAGGGCGCGCCCCCCTACTAGGCGCGCCCCCTATCTCGTGGGCCCCTCGAGCGTCCACCGACCTACTTCTTACTCCTATATATACCCACGTACCCCGAGAACATCAAAGGCGACCATGAAAAACTATTTCCACCGCCGTAACCTTCTGTATTCGCGAGATCCCATCTTGGAGCCTTTGTCGGTGCTCTGCCGGAGGGGGAATCGATCACGGAGGGCCTCTACATCATCTCCAAGGCCTCTCCGATGAGTTTTGAGTAGTTTACAACGGACCTTTGGGTCCATAGTTATTAGCTAGATGGCTTCTTCTCTCTGTTTGAATCTCAATACCATGTTCTCCTTGATATTCTTGGACATCTATTCGATGTAACTCTTTTTGCGATGTGTTTGTCGAGATCCGATGAATTGTGGGTTTATGATCAAGTTTATCTATGAGAAATATTTGAATCTCTTTGAATTACTTTATGTGTGATTAAGTTATCTTTGCAAGTCTCTTCGAATTATTAGTTTGGTTTGGCCTACTAGATTGATCTTTCTTGCAATGGGAGAAGTGCTTAGCTTTGGGTTCAATCTTGCGGTATCCTTTCCCAATAATAGCAGGCGCAGCAAGGCACGTATTGTATTGTTGCCATCGAGGATAAAAAGATGGGGTTTATATCATATTGCATGAGTTTATCCCTCTACGTCATGTCATCTTTCTTAATGTGTTACTCTGTTATTTATGAACTTAAAACTCTAGATGCATGCTGGATAGCGGTCGATGTGTGGAGTAATAGTAGTAGATGCAGGCAGGAGTCGGTCTACTTGTCACGGACGTGATGCCTATATACATGATCATGCCTATATAATCCCATAGTTATTCGCTTTTCTGTCAATTGCTCGACAGTAATTTGTTCACCCACTGTAATACTTATTCTATCTTGAGAGAAGCCACTAGTAAAACCTATGGCCCCCAGGTCTATCTTTTATCATATAAGCTTTCAATCTACTTTTATGTGCATCTTTACTTTTCCAATCTATATTACAAAATACCAAAAATATATTTAGCTTATCATTTTATCTCTATCAGATCTCACTTTCGCAAGTGGTCGTGAAGGGATTGACAACCCCTTTATTGCGTTGGTTGCGAGTTCTTGTTTGTTTGTGTAGGTGCATGGGACTTTTGAGGGGCCTCCTACTGGATTGATACCTTGGTTCTCAAAAACTGAGGGAAATACTTATGCTACTATTGTTGCATCACCCTTTCCTATTCAAGGAAAACCAACGCAAGCTCAAGACGTAGCAAGAAGGATTTCTGGCGCCGTTGCCGGGGAGGTCTTCGCTCAAGTCAAGACATACCAAGTACCCATCACAAACTCATCTCCCTCGCATTTACATTATTGGCCATTTGCCTCTCGTTTTCCTCTCCCCCACTTTGCCCTTGCCGTTTTATTCGCCCTCTCTTTCCCAATCTCCTTTCTCTTTCGTTTGCCTTTTTGTTTGCTTGTGTGTTGGATTACTTGTCGCGATGGCACAAGATAATACCAAATTTTGTGATTTCTCCAATACCAATAATAATGATTTCCTTAGTACTTCGATTGCTCCTCTTAATGATGTTGAGTCTTGTGAAATCAATACTACTTTGCTGAATCATGTTATGAAAGATCAATTCGCCGACCTTCCTAGTGAAGATGCCGCTACCCATCTAAACAACTTTGTTGATTTGTGTGATATGCAAAAGAAGAAAGATACAGATAATGATATTGCTAAATTGAAGTTATTTCCGTTTTCACTTAGAGATCATGCTAAAGTTTGGTTTTCGTCTTTGCCTAAGAATAGTATTGATTCATGGAACTAGTGCAAAGATGCTTTTATCTCTAAGTATTTTCCTCGCACTAAGATCATCACTCTTAGGAACGATATTATGAATTTTAAACAACTAGATCATGAGCATGTTGCCCAATCTTGGGGAAGGATGAAATTGATGATTCGCAATTGCCCTACTCATGGTTTGAATTTATGGATGATCATACAAATTTTTTATGTCGGATTGAATTTTGCTTCTAAAAATCTTTTAGATTCGGCCACGGGAGGCAAGTTTATGGAAATCACCTTAGGAGAAGCTACAAAACTCCTTGATAATATTATGGCTAATTATTCTCAATGGCACACCAAAAGATCTACTAGTAAAAAAGTGCATGCTATAGAAGAAATTAATGTTTTGAGTGGAAAGATGGATGAACTTATGAAATTGTTTGCTACTAAGAGCGCTCCTATTGATCCTAATGATATGCCTTTGTCTACTTTGATTGAGAATACTAATGAATCTATGGATGTGAATTTTGTTGGTAGGAATAGTTTTGGTAACAATGCTTATAGAGGAAACTTTAATCCTAGACCGTTCCCTAGTAATTCCTCTAATAATTATGGAAATTCCTACAATAATTCTTATGGTAATTTTAATAATATGCCCTCTGATTTTGAGAATAGTGTTAAAGAATTTATGATCTCTCAAAAGAATTTTTATGCTTTGCTTGAAGAAAAGTTGCTCAAAGTTGATGATTTGGCTAGGAACATTGATAGACTCTCGCTTGATGTTGATTCTTTGAAACTTAGATCTACTCCTCCTACACATGATAACAATGAGTCTCTCAAATCTATGAGAATTTCCATTGATGAGTGCAGAGAAAGAACCGCTAGATTGCGTGCTAAGAAAGATTGCTTTGTAAAAGCGTGTTCTTCTAGTTTCCATGAAAATAATGATGAAGATATTAAAGTTATTGATGTGTCCCCTATTAGATCTTTGTTTTGCAATTTGAATCTTAATAATGATGGGACTGGAGATGGTCAACTTTAGTTAAAATGCATCCCAATGATTCGGAGTTTTTAGATCTTGATGCTAAATTTGGTAAAAGTGGGATTGGAGAGGTCAAGACTTTAAATAGCATTGAACCCACTATCTTGGATTTAAAGGAATTTAATTATGATAATTGTTCTTTAGAAGGTTGTATTTCCTTGTTGCAATCCATTGTGAATTCTCCTCATGCTTATAGTCAAAATAAAGCTTTTACCAAACATATTGTTGATGCCTTGATGCAATCTTTTGATGAAAAACTTAATTTGGAAGTTTCTATACCTAGAAAGCTTAATGATGAGTGTGAACCTACTTTAAAGATTAAAATTAAAGATCATGAGTGTTATGCTTTATGTGATTTGGGTGCTAGTGTTTCCACAATTCTGAGAACTTTATGTGATATTCTAGGTTTCCATGATCTTGATGATTGCTCTTTAAATTTGCACCTTGCGGATTCCACCATTAAAAAGCCAATGGGAAGGATAAATAATGTTCTCATTCTTGCAAATAGAAATTTGGTGCCCGTAGATTTTATCGTTCTTGATATAGATTGCAATATTTCTTGCCCTATTATTCTTGGTAAACCTTTCCTTAGAACGATTGGTGCGATTATTGATATGAAGGAAGGGAATATTAGATTACAATTTCCATTAAGGAAAGGCATGGAGAACTTTCCAAGAAAGAAATTCAAATTACCTTATGAATCTATCATGCGAGCTACTTATGAATTGAGTGCCAAAGATGGCACTACTTAAATCTATCCTTGCTTTTATGCCTAGCTAGGGGCGTTAAACAATAGCGCTAGTTGGGAGGCAACTCAATTTTATTTGTGTTTTTTGTTTTTGTTTCTATTTAGTAATAAATCTTGCATCTACCTTCTGTTTAGATGTGTTTTTATGTTTTAATTAGTGTTTGTGCCAAGTAGAACCTATAGGATAACCTATGGTGATAGTTAATTTGATTCTGCTGAAAAAAAGAAACTTTGCACCCACGAAAATAATTTTAGTAATTCACAGAAATGTCATTTTGCATTGATACTTTTTGCTGTAGATCAATAGACAAATTTACCAGGACTTCCTATTTTTGTAGGATTTTTAAAGATCAAGGTGTATTCGAGAGTTACAGATTGCTACAGACTGTTCTGTTTTTGACAGATTATGTTTTTCGTGTGTTGTTTGCTTAGTTTGATGCATCTATGGCTAGTATTAAGTGGTATGAACCATAGAAAACTTGAAATACAGTAGGTTTAACACCAATATAAATAAATAATGAGTTCATTACAGTAATTTATGTGGTGGTTTTTCTTTCTTTCACTAACGGAGCTTATGAGAGTTCCTGTTGAGTTTTGTGTTGTGAAGTTTTCAAGTTTTGGTAAAATTTGATGGACTATGGAATAAGGAGTGGCAAGATCCTAAGCTTGGGGATTCCCAAGGCACCCCAAGATATTCAAGAATAGCCAAAAGTATAAGCTTGGGGATGCCCCCGGAAGGCATCCCCTCTTTCGTCTTCGTTTATCGGTAACTTTACTTGGAGCTATATTTTTATTCACCACATGATATGTGTTTTGCTTGGAGCGTCTTGTATGATATTAGTCTTTGCCTTTTAGTTTACCAAAATCATCCTTTCTGTACACACCTTTTGGGAGAAGCCCACTTGATTGGGATTTATTAGAATACTCTATGTGCTTCACTTATATCTTTTGAGCTAGATAGTTTTTGCTCTAGTGCTTCACTTAAATCTTTTAGAGCACAGCGGTGGTTTAATTTTGTAGAAATTGTTAGTCTCTGTTTATTCACTTATATTATTTTGAGAGTCTTTTATAACAGCATGGTATTTGCTATGGTTATAAAATTGGTCTTAGAATGGTGGGCAACCAAGTTGGGTAAAATAAAAACTATCACAGGAAGTGAATTGGATGCTATGATCAATTTGATACTTGATAATTGTTTTGATATATGGAGTTAGTGATATTAGAGTCATGCTAGTTGGGTGATTATGAATTTAAAGAATGCTTGTGTTTAAGTTAGCAAGTCCCGTAGCATGCACGTATGGTTAAAGTTGTGTAACAAATTTAAAACATGAGGTGTTCTTAGATTGTGCATCTTTATGAGTGGCGGACGGGGACGAGTGATGGTATTTTCCTACCAATCTATCCCCCTAGGAGCATGAACGTAGTGCTTGGTTTTTGATGACTTGTAGATTTTTGCAATAAGTATATGAGTTCTTTTGACTAATGTTGAGTCCATGGATTATACGCACTCTCACCCTTCCATCGTTTCTAGCCTCTTCGGTACCGTGCATTGCCCTTTCTCATCTTGAGAGTTGGTGAAAACTCCGCCGGTGCATCGAAACCCCGTGATACGATCAGCTCTATCACACATAAACCTCCTTATATCTTCCTCAAAACAGCCACCATACCTACATATTATGGCATTTCCATAGCCATTCCGAGATACATTGCCATGCAACTTTCCACCGTTCCGTTCCGTTTTTTATGACACATATTATCATTATCATATTGCCTTGCATGATCATGTAGTTGACATAGTATTTGTGGCAAAGCAACCATGCATAATCTTTCATACATGTCACTCTTGATTCATTGCCCATCCCGGTACACCGCCGGAGGCATTCATATAGAGTCATATCTTGTTCTAGTTTTTAGGTTGTAATTCATGAGTTGTAAATAAATAGAAGTGTGATGATCATCATTATTAGAGCATTGTCCCCAAATAAAAAAAGAAGAAAGGCCAAAAAGAAAAAAAAAGGCCAAAAAAAGGAAAGGCCAAAGAAAAAAAAGAATAATAATAATAAAAGGGGGGCAATGTTACTATCTTTTTCCCCACTTGTGCTTCAAAGCAGCACCATGTTCTTCATATAGCGAGTCTCATATGTTGTCTTTCATATACTAGTGGAAAATTTTCATTATAGAACTTGGCTTGTACATTCCTACGATGGGCTTCCTCAAAATGCCCTAGGTCTTCGTGAGCAAGCAAGTTGGATGCACACCCACTAGTTTCTTTTATTGAGCTTTCATACATTTATAGCTCTAGTGCATCCGTTGCATGGCAATCCCTACTCCTCATGTTGACATCAATTGATGGGCATCTCCATAGCCGTTGATTATCCTCGTCAATGTGAGACTTTCTCCTTTTTTGTCTTCTCTACATAATCCCCATCATCATATTCTATTCCACCCATAGTGCTATATCCATGGCTCACGCTCATGTATTGCGTGAAAGTTGAAAAAGTTTGAGAAGTACGAAACAATTGCTTGGCTTGTCATCGGGGGTGTATTAGATGGGAGCATTTTTGTGTGATGAAAATGAAGCATAGCCTAACTATATGATTTTGTAGGGATGAACTTCCTTTAGCCATGTTATTTTGAGAAGACATGATTGCTTTGATTAGTATGCTTGAAGTGTTACTATTTCTTATGTCAATATGAACTTTTATTTTGAATCATTTGGATCTGAACATTCATGCCACAATAAAGAAAATTACATTAAGAATTATGCTAGGTAGCATTCCTGTCGGTGTACTAGAGTAGGGGTTCCCTAGTATCCCGAACTTGTGCACGGGCAGTCGCAGCACCCCGCAGCAAGGCTTGCCGGGTGACCGCCAAGGTCCTCCGTGGTTCCTTTGGAGCCATTCAAGAACAAAGTGTTCAAGACGAGGAGACAAGACCCCGGCAAGAGGAGCTTGCCGGGAAGGCCAACCAAGGCATCTCAAGGAACTTGCCGCGACGCACCACGCGTCCCGGCAAGGCCCGGTGAGCGACAAGCTTCCGGGCGCGACAAGACAACAACCGCAGCAAGGTGCTTGCCGCGGCAAGCTACCACCCTGTACCCACGCTCCAGCACATCCACAAACGTGTCAACCTGGGACCTTTCCAGGCGCGCGTGGCGAGAGGCTGTGCAGCCAGCGGTGCGAGGTGGCAAGCGGTGCTGACAAGACTGCCATCATGGCAAGCGGTGGCGCCCCTGACGGTCCTTTTCTTGCACTGTTTGGGCGACACAGACGGGCATTTAATGCTTTTGTCCCCTGCCGTCAGGGTTAGGTATGATACACTTTGCAAGTAGTTGTACCAACCACAGTTCCTTTTCCATTTTTACCCTTGCCTACGTTGCCACCTGTCGGTGACCCCTTGAGCATATAAAAGGAGGCCCATGTGCAACGTAGAGGGGTGTTGGAAACCAGAAAACACTCACGCTCGGTCTTGTTAGCAACTGAGGTGTACTGTAGCACTCCGCGCTCCCGAGCAAGAACACAATACAATCAGACAAGCAGCAGTAGGAGTATTATCTCTCCGGAGAGCTCTGAAGCTGGGTAAATCGCTCGTGTGCTTCGCCTCGATCTGCTCTTCGTGCGATCTCCGCCCCCCGCCGAACCGAAAGGGGACCGGTCCGCCGGCCCCATAGGTGCTTGTTTCCCACGACATCTATGGCGCTCCAGGTAGGGGGCGTCGAGGTTGTGTGAACCTGATCCGGCGTTCACGCAAGCTAGATCTTCATCTTCTTCATCAACATGCCACCGAAGAAGAAGGCTTCGGAGGTGGCTGCTCCGTCCGCGTCGAATCCACCGCCACCGGAACAAATGGGTGGTGGGGTAGACGCCGACGGAAGAACGGGCGTCGATGAGGGATCTCACGGTGCTGCCCGGTCCAAGGACAAGGCCCCGCAGACCTCGGCGTCCGTCCATGCACCGCGCCCATCCCAAGAGGCGCAAGACCGACAGCGTCATGGTACTCGCGGTACCATACGTTCGTTGGACCAAGATCGAGCTGGTGGATCTCGGGGTGCTCAAGAGCAGCATGCACGCCAACATGCTGGCACGAGCAAGGCACGGCCTCCTGGACGGGATACTGCTCCTTCTAACATAGTTAGAAGTCCGAGCATATCCCGCTCCTCGCACCGTTCGGCAATGCCACCCACCACTCCAGCAGAAGCTTTAGCACGAGCTCAACTGCTCCTGGATTACCCTCCAACGGCGGACAAGATCGATGAATGGAGGGCCACCATTCAGAGTCTCATCGGCTTCGCCAACGGCGACACTCCACGGGAGCCGAGCACATCGAAGCCGCGGCAAGACTGCCAGGCACGAGCCGATGGCGACAAGACCGGTGGGGGTGCAACCACCGTGCACTCTCTGCCCCGAAGGCCAAGATCGCCGACTCGCCAGGTCAACCTCGACACTGACTACACATCATCATCGGATCCACGAGCTCGTCGCGATCAGCGCCAAGTTCTTCACGAACGACAGCGAGAAGACGCTCGTACTCGCATCGAGCGCCAAACAGAAGCGCGGCGTCAATCGGACCAGCGCGCTAGGCCCACTGCCGACATGCATGCGCCAGGGGAACCAGGCGACTTGCCGTACGCGGTAGATTGCCCTGCGTTCACTCGTGAGCTGCGGCATGTCCAGTGGCCCAGCACGAAGAATTTCAAGCCAGACGTACCAGAGAAGTACGACGGCAAGACGCAACCGTCGGAGTTCCTCAGCATCTACACCATTGCGGTGCAAGCTGCCGGGGGACGGGATGACAAGATCCTTGCCAACTACTTCCCGCTGGTGCTCAAGCCCAATGTCAGATCCTGGCTCATGCACTTGCCGGACAACTCCATATCCTCATGGGCATATCTATGCCATCAGTTTGTCGGCGCCTTTACAGGCGGCCACAAACCTCATGGCCAAGAGAGCGACCTTCATATACTCGTCCAGAAGGAAGGAGAGTCCCTGCGTAAGTACATTCAGAGGTTCAGCCGTGTACAACACACAATACCAGATGTCCACCCTACCGCGGTCATCAGCGCGTTCCATCAGAACGTGCGTAACCGCAGGATGCGGGAGAAGATGGCGATGTGCAAGATCAGAGACGTGAGTGAGCTATATGCCCTGGCCGACAAGTGTGCACGTGCTGAGGAAGGGAGGAGACTCCCGGGAGAGAATACAGAAGCAGGAGGATCTGATAGCGAAGATGCTGCCCCGGCAAAGAGAAACCGGCGGCGGAACAACAGGAAGAGGAAAGGCAAAGACGTGCTAGTTGTTGAGTAGTCCGGCAACGGAGGTGGCGCCGAGAAAGCCAAAGCTGGTAGCTCCGGCGAGACTGTGGCGGTCGCCGACAAGCAGGGCGGCTCCGACAAGCAGTACTGCAAGATCCACCGCACCAAGGGCCATGATCTCCAGAGCTGCAAGAAGGTCGAGCAGCTTGTTGAGCTGCAAAAGGCTGAGTACGAGTGACAGGACAAGGAGAAGGCCCAAGAAGGTACTGGAGGATCCGGCAAGAAACATCCCGGCCGAGGAGGACGCCGCGGCAAGGCCAAGCAGCGGCAAGGAGACAGACCTCCCCGCGGCCGCGACAAGGATGAAGATGACGACAACGATGAAGATATGGATGATGATGAGGCCGACGAACAGGAGTTCCAGAAAGCCATAGAGGTCCTGTGCGTTGACGGCGGTGCTTCTCTGCATACTTCACACCGCCAGCTCAAGAAGTGGGTGCGGGAAGTCAATGCAGCAGAACCACCCGTCGAGTCACGCAAGCCTCTGAAATGGTCCAGCACGCCTATCATCTTTGATATTGAGGACCACCCTGATCGCATAACTGCGGTCGGGTGCTTGCCGATGTTGGTTTCACCAACTATCCGCAACCTCAAGGTCACTAAGATGCTAGTTGACAGCGGGGCCGGCTTGAACCTGATCTCCTCCGCGGTGCTCTAGAAACTCTAGATCCCTGACAGCGAGCTCGAAGAGACCGGCACATTCCAAGGAATCAACCCGGGAAGGAGCAAGCCGAAGGGAAAGATCACGTTGCCGGTGACATTTGGCAGCGAGCTGAACTTCAGGACTGAGAGGGTCACTTTTGACGTTGCTGATTTTCCATTGCCTTACAATGGGATACTCGGCCGTCCAGCACTCGCCAAATTCATGGCAGCCTCTCACTATGCATACAACGTACTGAAGATGCCAGGCCCGATAAGTGTCATCACTGTCCCTGGCGACAAGAAGGATGCTCTTATCTGCACCGACAAGATCTACCGGGAAGCAGCAGCCGCAACAGATCGCAAGTCACTTGCCGCTGAAGCTCCCGGGGGGAAGAAGAAGACCAAGTCCCGCAAGAGTTCTGATGCCCACTCCGGCAAGCGCACCTCTTCGGAGTGCTGCGCTACCGTCGAGGACGCACCATCGAGCTCCACCGGCAAGTGTAAGAAGATGATGGCAGCTCAGCCAGAGACCAAGAAGGTGCCCGGCAAGGAGGACGGCACTGGTGGCACTTTTACCATCAGTGCCACTCTCGACCCTAAATAGGAAAGCGCGCTCGTTGCTTTCCTGCGGGCGAATGTCGACGTGTTTGCATGGCAACCGTCTGACATCCCCGATGTTCCCAGGAAAGTAATCGAGCACCATCTTGCCGTCTATCCTCATGCGCGGCCCGTCAAGCAGAAGGTCAGGAAACAAGCAGTGGAGCGCCAAGAATTCATCATAGAAGAAATCAAGAAGTTGGAAGCAGCAGGCCTTGTCAGAGGAGTGCTCCATCCTACGTGGTTGGCCAATCCTGTAGTCGTGCGTAAGGCAAACGGGAAATGGAGGCTTTGTATCGACTTTACCAATCATTATAAATCTTGTCCCAAAGACCCATTTCCCTTGCCGCGCATTGACTAGATTGTTGACTCCACGGCTGGATGGGACTTGCTTTCATTTCTTGACGCATACTCAGGATACCATCAGATATTCATGGCAGAAGAGGATGAGGAGAAGACCGCATTCATCACTCCATGTGGCACATACTGTTTCGTACGGATGCCTTTCGGATTAAAGAATGCTGGTTCAACATTTGCAAGGGTAGTCCATGACGCTTTTGAGCCACAAATACACAGAAATGTAGAAGCCTACATGGATGACATAGTGGTCAAGAGCAAGGACAAGGCAACTCTGATTCAAGATTTAGATGAAACCTTTGCAAATCTGCGCAAGATCAACCTCAAGCTTAACCCCGAGAAGTGTGTGTTTGGAGTCCCCTCCGGCAAGCTTCTCGGGTTCTTCGTGTCTCAGCGGGGAATTGAAGCCAATCCCGACAAGATCAAGGCCATTGAGCAGATCGAAGCACCAAAGCGCGTCAAGGATGTACGAAGACTTGCCGGTTGTGTGGCTGCTCTTAGCAGGTTTATCTCTAAGTCTGCTGAGCGCGCCCTGCCGTTTTTCAAAATATTGAAAAAGGCAGGTCCAATGAAATGGACTCCGGAAGCGGAGGCTGCGCTGCAGGACTTGAAGAGATACCTGTCCTCCACTCCAACACTTGTCACACCCAAGCCACAAGAGAAGTTGCTGCTGTACATAGAGGCAACCAATCAAGTGGTTAGTGCTACGTTAGTAGCGGAGAGGGAGGCGGATGATGAGCCAGCAACCACGGCAGATGCATCCAGCGACAAGCAGGGAGCTTCGCCGACAAGTTCTGGTCTCGACAAGGGTGGATTTGCGCAGGCGCATGAGGGTATACAGAAGAAAATGGTGCAGCGCCCAGTTTACTTTGTCAGTTCCCTTCTGCAGGGGGCTAGGTCAAGGTACTCTGGTGTGCAGAAATTGCTTTTCGGCCTTCTCATGGCCTCGAGAAAGCTGCACCATTACTTCCAAGCACATGAGATCATAGTTGTCACTCGTTTCCTGCTGAAGAGGATACTGCAAAATCCAGAAGCAACATGCAGGATTGTCGAGTGGGCATTGGAACTGTCAAGCTTTGGCCTCAAGTTTGAGAGCACTTTAACTATCCAGAGCAGAGCATTGGCAGAATTCATAGCAGAGTGGACGCCAACACCAGATGAAGAAATTCCAGAAACGAGCATCCCCGTCAAGGAAGCAAGCAAAGAGTGGCTCATGTACTTTGATGGTGCCTTCTCGCTGCAAGGCGCCGGTGTGGGTGTGCTACTTTTTGCACCCACCGGAGAGCACCTCAAGTACGTAGTCCAGATGCATTTTCCCAAGGAGCAAGCAACAAACAATACCGCAGAGTATGAAGGTTTGCTTGCCGGTCTCAGGATCGCAGCAGACCTTGGGATCAAGAAGCTCATTGTCAGGGGTGACTCACAGCTTGTCGTCCGCCAAGTGAACAAGA
This sequence comes from Triticum dicoccoides, assembly GCF_002162155.2. Classification (NCBI taxonomy): domain Eukaryota; kingdom Viridiplantae; phylum Streptophyta; class Magnoliopsida; order Poales; family Poaceae; genus Triticum; species Triticum dicoccoides. The sequence goes on along the minus strand of NC_041381.1, from coordinate 356,052,940 downwards.
ATTATCAGAGTCCGTTGATGGAGGCTTACGTTGATGAGGTGAGAAAGTTAGAAGAGCACTTTGACGGCCTACAGATGGAAGATGTCCCAAGAGCTCAGAACGACATTGCCGATGCCTTGTCAAAGTGCGCCGCACTTAAGTTACCTGTGGAACCAGGGATCTTTGTGCTCAAACTGACTCAACCGTCTGTAACGCCATCAACTGGACAGAGGAAAAAGAGGAAGTTGATTTCTGGTGACTATTTTCCGGCAGAGCTCCCCGAAGCCGCTGCCAAGAAGGTCCCCAAGATCAACTCCAAGGGTGCTGAGGAGCAGTCTGCTCCGACAAGCCCTAGGGTGTGTTCCATTCAAGCAGACGCTCCCGACAAGTTTTGCTCCGACAAGCTTGCCGGGGAACATCAAGCTCCGGCTGAGCGGCGGGTTCTCGCCGTAGAAGCAGATGTTCCCGCAGCAGCATATGTGCCTTTAGTCCTTGTTGTCGAGCCGCAAGCTCCAGCATGGGCACAGCAGATTGTCCGTTTCCTTCAGACAGGAGAACTTCCTGAAGAACAAGAAGAAGCGGAAAGAGTAGCCCAACAGTCAAGTATGTACCAGTTTGTCGACAACACACTGTACAGAAGAAGATTCAACGGTGTGAAATTCAAGTGTATTCCCCGGGAAGACGGACAACAGCTGTTGGCAGAAATACATGGAGGCATATGTGGTCACCACATTGGCTCAAGAGCACTTGCCGGCAAAGCATTCCGGCAAGGTTTCTTTTGGCCGACAGCCCTCCAGGATGCAACTGCACAAGTAACCAAGTGTGAAGCGTGCCAGTTCCATTCCAAACAGATACACCAGCCAGCTCAAGCTCTCCAGACGATCCCTTTATCCTGGCCATTTTCGGTCTGGGGGCTTGACATCCTCGGCCCCTTTCCCCAAGCTGTCGGGGGCTTTGAGTACTTGTACGTTGCAATCGACAAGTTCACAAAGTGGCAGGAAGTGGAAGCAGTGAGGAAGGTAACAGCACAGTCAGCAGTCAAGTTATTCAGGTCGATTGTTTGCCGCTTCGGGATCCCTAACAGGATCATCACCGACAACGGCACGCAATTCACGAGCCGCACCTTCATGCAGTACGTCCAAAATCTTGGCGCCAAGGTCTGCTTCGCTTCTGTTGCTCATCCGAGAAGCAACGGTCAAGCGGAGAGGGCAAATGCTGAAGTGCTGCGCGGGCTCAAGACCAGGACTTTCGACAGGCTGCACAAGTGCGGAAAGAACTGGATTGAGGAGCTGCCGGTGGTTCTTTGGTCGATCAGGACGACGCCAAATCGAGCCACTGGTCAGACACCTTTCGCTCTAGTCTATGGAGCAGAGGCAGTTCTCCCCATGGAACTCATATACGGGTCGCCTCGAGTGCTCGCTTATGATGAGCTCGAGCAAGAGCAGCTGCGACAAGATGACGCGCTGCTCCTTGAGGAAGACCGTCTTCAGGCTGTTGTACGAGTTGCTCGGTACCAGCAAGCTTTGCGACGGTACCATAGCCGCAAAGTTAATGCCAGAAGTCTCGAGGAAGGCGACCTTGTTCTTCGGCGCGTTCAGTCCGCCAAGAATTCCAACAAGTTGACGCCAAAGTGGGAAGGCCGTTACCGAGTGAAACGAGTCACTAGGCCTGGCGCTGTCCGCCTTGAGACCGAAGATGGCATTCCGCTGAGCAACTCCTGGAACATTGAGCATCTTCGTAAGTTTTACCCGTAAGGCGCGGTTGCCGGAACCTATTCCGGCAGCCACCTTTTGTACAAGTCTTGCCGCTGTTGCATGTAATCCTTTGTACAAAGTCGGACGCAGACCCCGTGCATAAATAAAGCTCATGTGCTCCGCACATCCTGTCAATTTCATGCTTTCTATTTTATTGCATGTGTTATCTGACACTTTGTGCAGCACTTACCCCAGTAAGAAGTAACGAGCTGTAAGGCTCCATATCTTTATTTTCTCTTCTTTCTTTTCCTCAAAGAAAGGGAAGGTTCCCTCGCCCACAAGTTTGCCGGGGGGAAAGGAGAAGATAATGGTGTGGACCAGGCGTCATTCAAGAAAGTTTCGCCTTACCGGGAAGCAAACGACAGAAAAGCTAAGTTGCCAAAGTTTGAGCAATCAGTTTTAAAATTTTTAAGTTATCTTCCTTGAACGACCGTGCTTTGTATGGAAAACCTGTGCGTGGAGGAACCAACTCGTAGCTAGTTGCGCCCTTACTTTGTTTCGAGTCTGCTCAACAACTTAAGTGAGCTGCGACTAGTTGCGACAAGGTTTCTTGTCGGTGGCAGCACCGCCAGCAGGCTGCTGACGTCCCGCACTCAGCGCTCGCGGCTAAGGTGCCTGCACCGGCAAGTTCCCTAAAAGCGTAGGGAAAAAACATATAAAGGAAGGAATCAAGTAAAGGAAATAACATAGCACTTGATACCCAAAATAAAGTTATATTACAAGATAGCTTGTCGCAGCTCTAATAGATTGTTCTCGTAACATGACCAGCAGCGGCAAGAAAAGGAGGAAACGGGCGGCCTAATCTACACGATCGCCATCAACCCTCTTGACCTTGTTCACCTTGTCCACAATGGGTGCGACAAGGTCCTTGAGCGCTTCCAGATCAGCATCCTCCGACAGCTTCTTGAGGACCTGGGTGAGGTTGAGGCCCGGGTTGCGGAAGGCCACCTTCACCTACACCTTTTGAAGAACTCCCACGCAGATCTAGCGCGACTCGTCGGCCAGCTGCTTTGGGATCCTCTCCCGGAGTCGCTGGAGGGCCGTCGCCACGCCTTTGAAGAACAAGGTGAGCTTGGCGCTGGGTTGGAGGTTCTCATCGGAGGGATACCCGAAGTCCTCCATCCTCAGCTGCGCCAGCTCCCCGTCAATAACTGCGGCGATATTCACGAGACCCTCTGTCCAGAGTTCCACAGTCTCCCTAAAAGTGTTTTGGGTTTCGGCGGCCCTCGTCAGCAGCGCTTCGTTGGCCTTGATCTCCTCCTTCAAGGCCACCTCCCGCTCCTTGGCTCCGTCCAGCGTCTCGGTCAAAGTAGCCATCTTCAACTCAAGATCTGCATTGGAGTCCTTGGCGGTGCTAAGTTCCTTGCACTTCTCGGCGAGACTACCCTGCAGCTCGCCAAGAGTGTAGGCATCCTTCTCGCGCTCATGCTTGAGCGCGGCAAGCTCTTCGCCGCTCGCTTTGAGATCGGCCTCCAGCTGCGCCACCTTCGTCTCCAGCTCCTTCTTGGCGGCCTCGGCAGCTGCGGCAGCATCCTTTGCTTCCTTGAGAGCCCCGCCGATTGTTTGCTCGCACGCGGCAAGCTCCTCCTCATGGCTGTCAAGATTGACCTTCCGCTGCGCCAACTCACCTTCCCGCGCAAACAGCTCCTCGGCGGCAAGCCGCTGTTGCTCTTCAGCTTCGGCCTTCTCGAGGAGGAAGGCTTTCCGCGCCTCGGCGAGTTGCGCCCGCTCCTCTGCAAGGGACCGAAGGGCTTCCTGATTGCGTTCTCGGAGCTCCTCCACGCGCTTCTCGATGTCCACTCCCGCCTTCGCGACAAGCGCTTCTCGGGATTCCACCTTGGCCTGTCGAGCGCGGTAGAGCGACAACAGCCTCCGCAGCAGCTGTTCCTCCTTAGGCTCGCCGCTGCTCCTGCTCGGCGCGTCAACCAGCGTCAGCCCGGCGGAGGCGAGCACCTCTCCGTCAAAGACTTCTCCTTCGACCGGCGCCCTGGAGCTTGACGCCCAGGGGAGCTTGATGAAGACGCCATCGCCGGCCTTCAAATAGGCGCCGGGCTGGGGCTCTTCGGAGTCTGGCGCTGCGGTAGCGGCGGAGGGATCGGCTGTCGGCGTAGCGCCTGACGCTCCTGCGGCCTCGGGGCCGTCAGTGCGATCGCCAGATCCCTCGCCAGCTCCTGCGGCAGCAGCCTTGGCGGCCTCTTCGCCGGCGGGATCATCAGCGTCGGCCTCTTCTTCGGTGGCAGCGGCGTCATTGGTATTGCCGCGTGCGTTCTCCTCGCCGGCAACCTCGGTGTCCATCGGCTCCGTGGAAGATGGATCTGGCGGCCGGAAGAGGGAGAAAAATCAAGCAATTATCCAAAAAGAAAATCAGAAGAAGAAGAACCCAAGGGAAGTTTTCGAGCAAAAGGATTACCTGTGCTGGGGTCTACAGTCATGGGCTCCACCACCAGGGGGTCGCTGGTGCTGTCCCTTGCCGGAGAACCGTCCCTTGCCGGAGACTTCTCCCTTGCTGGAGAACGCTCCCTTGCCGGGGAATCCTCCCTTGGCGGCGTAGTAGAAGCAGATGTCAGGTTGGGGGCGGCTTCAAGCGCTCCTGGTGAGGCTGCTCTGCTCCTACACAAACCAAGAGTCAGATATCAGCAAAGAAGGGCACCCATGCGCACCTAACAGCAGGAAGAAAGCCATATACTTACGCTGGGGGCTGCGCTGGGGGCTGCTTTGGGGAACAGTTGCCGGGTCCTGCAAGATGGTCTCGGACATGCCCCCTCCTGTCGCGGTGGGTTCGTCCTCGATGAAAATCACCGGGACCTTGGATCTCTTCGCCGCTCTCTGGGCCAGAGTCCTGAAAAGGAATGAGTTTGGAGTCAAGCAAGTCAGATACAAGACAAAACAGTAGGAATTGAAGAAATACAAGTACAGCGAAGAATCTTACTCTTCTTCTTCCTCGTCGGAGCTGAGCGCAGAGAGGTCGAAGTCCGGCCCACCTTCGGCGCGGCGAGGCGGAGGAGTTGGTTCCCTTGACCGCTTGGCGGGGGCAGCGGCAGGAGCAGAAGCGGTGGTCCAGGAGGACCCCGCTCCAGTTGCCGCAGCGGCGTGAGGCGCTCCCGCAGCAACAGTGCTTGTCGCGGTGGAGCGTGTCGCGCGGCGCAATGGCTGTTGACTCGTCTGCTGCCCTGCTACGTCCCCGGCCTTGCGGAGGCGCCTTCTTGGTGGAACTGGGGGCTGCACTGGGGGCTCTACTTGCGGCAAGCTACCTGAATATGGCAGGCCGCTCGCGCCCTCGGCGGGCTCGCTCGACTCGGCTTCAGGCTTGGCAAGCTCTCCCTCGCCGGCAAGCTCTCCCTCGCCGACAAGCTCGTCTCGATCGGCAAGGCTTGCCACCTCCGCTGCCTCTGCCTCCTCCACGGTGAATCCAAAGTCGCCGTCGGCAGCGGCTGCCGCCGCCTCTTCCGCTCTGGTGGCGATGCGCTGCATCTCCGCATCGGTGGTGTCGCGGGTGAGGCTTTTCTGCTCATCGGAGCGGACCGCCACTTCCACCAAGCCGTCGAAGAACTTCTGCACGACGTCGTCTGCAGGCTCTTGCCAAGTTGGGACAAGTCCATGCGAGTCGCACAGCGGCATCATTGCGCGGATGTGGTCGAGCGAGGAGTTGTTGCACAGCGGGACGACACCCTTCGGCAACCTAAACCATTTGGGATGTTGAGGGTCGTGCTTGAACAATTCCTTGAGCATCGCGTCCAGTTCCAGCACGGTGAAGTTGAAATTGAGGCCTGGGCGCAGCCTCATGATGTCCGCCGGACCCCCGAACTCCCAGGCGGGTCTCCTCCTCTCTTGCAGGGGGGCAATGTGGCGGCGAAGAAAATCTGCGCCTACGGCGCCTACAGTGAGCCCGACAAGCCTGAGGTGCAAGATCCGGGTGACGGCAATCTTCAGCCTATCGTCTTCTGGGGCCACATTGCTCCAATCATTGCCGCGCACTACTGGGCCTTGGCGCTGGGCGGTAAATGGCTGCGGATTCTCCTCGACAATCCAGCACCATTCTACTCTCCATTCCTCCCACTTGCTGCGGAGCTCTCCCTCCAGATAGGCTTCCTTCTTGCCGGCCCTCGAGATCCAAGCGATTCCGCCGGATAAGGGCTCCCCTCTCTCAACCGGGGCATAAAGAAGTGGCGAAAAAGAGCTACGTTTGGGTGGACTCCGACAAAGTTTTCGCAGAGATGTGCGAAAACTGCCATGGTCAGAACGGCATTGGGGGTGAAGTCAAGGAGGTGGAACCCGTAGGTGTTCATGATATCGCAGAAGAATTCAGAGAAAGGTGGGCAGAGCCCGCAGTAGAAGAACAACGCGAAGAAGGGATATCCGTACGGAGCCCGTTCCGAAGCGGCGGCGGAGAGTACCTTCGTGCGCGGATGCGCTCGCGTCTCCGTCGACCAGAAGAGGTAGTAGTACTCCCTCAGCTCCTTCGCGGCGAGATCGGGGAGGAAGGTTGCCCGCTCCTTTCGCAGCGCCTCGAGCCGCAGCGCCTCGGCCGACTTCACGGCCTTCCCCTTGCCGGCTTTCGGAGCCATGACGGAGGTGGTGGGGGAGATCGACGGTGTTGGTGGTGCTGGTGGCGATAGGGGGCGGAGCGCCGCTCTCTTTCAGCTTTGGAAGAAGGGGGGAGCGGCGGAGATTTCTGAGATTGGGACAGCAACTGGCGAGATGGGGGAACTGCCCCTGTTTCCCCTGCTCATAAAGAGGGAGGGGGCGGACGTTCCGCCTTTCCGAAAAAAGAAACCACCCATGATCTCTCCCATGATGCGGCATTCAACGCGTGCCGTTAGGGGAGGGCGGTGTGGATACGGAGTGAGATACGGCGTAACCCAGGCCGCGCGTGCCCGTGTCCTGTTTTGGGCCTGGCCCAACAACACTCGGCACCGTGTGTGGCCCAGGCCCGGGGGCTCCTGTCGGTGTACTAGAGTAGGGGCACACTAGTATCCCGAACTTGTGCACGGGCAGTCGCAGCACCCCGCGGCAAGGCTTGCCGGGTGACCGCCAAGGTCCTCCGTGGTTCCTTTGGAGCCATTCAAGAACAAAGTGTTCAAGACGAGGAGACAAGACCCCGACAAGAGGAGCTTGCCGGGAAGGCCAACCAAGGCATCTCAAGGAACTAACTGCGATGCGCCACGCGTCCCGGCAAGGCCCGGTGAGCGACCAGCTTCCGGGCGCGACAAGACAACAACCGCGGCAAGGCGCTTGCCACGGCAAGCTACCACCCTGTACCCACGCTCCAGCACATCCACAAACATGTCAACCTGGGACCTTTCCAGGCGCGCGTGGCGAGAGGCTGTGCAGCCAGCGGTGCGAGGTGGCAAGCGGCGCTGACAAGACTGCCATCGTGGCAAGCGGTGGCGCCCCTGACGGTCCTTTTCTTGCACTGTTTGGGCGACACAGACGGGCATTTAATGCTTTTGTCCCCTGCTGTCAGGGTTAGGTATGATACACTGTGCAAGTAATTGTACCAACCACAGTTCCTTTTCCATTTTTACCCTTGCCTACGTTGCCACCTGTCGGTGACCCCTTGAGCATATAAAAGGAGGCCCATGCGCAACGTAGAGGGGGGTTGGAAACCAGAAAACACTCACGCTCGGTCTTGTTAGCAGCTGAGGTGTACTGTAGCACTCCGCGCTCCCGAGCAAGAACACAATACAATCAGACAAGCAGCAGTAGGAGCATTATCTCTCCGCAGAGCTCCAAAGCTGGGTAATCGCTCGTGTGCTTCGCCTCGATCTGCTCTTCGTGCGATCTCCGCCCCCCGCCGAACCGAAAGGGGCCCGACATAGATGTCGTGGGAAACGAGCACCTATGGGGCCGGCGGACCGGGCCCCTTTCGGTTCGGCGGGGGGCGGAGATCGCACGAAGAGCAGATCGAGGCGAAGCACACGAGCGATTTACCCAGCTTCGGAGCTCTCCGGAGAGATAATACTCCTACTGCTGCTTGTCTGATTGTATTGTGTTCTTGCTCGGGAGCGCGGAGTGCTACAGTACACCTCAGCTGCGAACAAGACCGAGCGTGAGTGTTTTCTGGTTTCCAACCCCCTCTCCACGTTGCACATGGGCCTCCTTTTATATGCTCAAGGGGTCACCGACAGGTGGCAATGTAGACAAGGGCAAAAATGGAAAAGAGTTGCAGTTGGAAGAACTACTTGTACAGTTTATCATACCTAACCCTGACGGCAGGGGACAAAGGCATTAAATGCCCGTCTGCGTCGCCCAAACAGTGCAAAAAAGGGACCGTCAGGGGCGCCACCGCTTGCCACGATGGCCATCTTGTCATCTCTGCTTGCCACCGCGCACCCCTGGCCGAACAGCCTCTTGCCACATGCGCCTTGAAAAGTCCCAGGGCGACACGTTGGTGGATGTGCTGGAGCGCGGGTACAGAGTGGTAGCTTGCCGCGGCAAGCGCCTTGCCGCGGTCGTTGTCTTGTCGTGCCCGGAAGCTTGTCGCTCACCGGGTCTTGCCGGGACGCGTGGCACGTCGCGGCAAGTTCCTTGAGATGCCTTGGTTGGCCTTCCCGGCAAGCTCCTCTTGCCGGGGTCTTGTCTCCTCGGCTTGAACACTTTGTTCTTGAATGGCTCCAAAGGAACCACGGAGGACCTTGGCGGTCACCCGGCAAGCCTTACCGCGGGGTGCTGCGACTGCCCGTGCACAAGTTCGGGATACTAGGGTACCCCTGCTCTAGTACACGAACAGGAGCCCCCGGGCCTGGGCCACACACGGTGCCGAGCGCTGTTGGGCCAGGCCCAAAACAGGGCACAGGCACGCGCGGCCTGGGTTACGCCGTATCTTTCTCCGTATCCACCGCGCCCTCCCCTAACGGCACGCGTTGAATGCGGCGTCGTGGGAGAGATCGTGGGTGGTTTCTTTATTCGGAAAGGCGGAACGTCCGCCCCCTCCCTCTTTATAAGCAGGGGAAACAGGGGCAGTTCCCCCATCTCGCTAGTTGCTGTTCCAATCTCAAACACCGTCGATCTCCCCCACCACCTCTGCCATGGCTCCGAAAGCCGGCAAGGGGAAGGCCGTGAAGTCGGCCGAGGCGCTGCGGCTCGAGGCGCTGTGAAAGGAGCGGGCAACCTTCCTCCCCAAGCTCGCCGCGAAGGAGCTGAGGGAGTACTACTACCTCTTCTGGTCGACGGAGACGCGAGCGCATCCGCGCACAAAGGTACTCTCCGCCGCCGCTTCGGAACGGGCTCCGAATGGATATCCCTTCTTCGCACTGTTCTTCTACTGCGGGCTCTGCCCGCCTTTCTCTGAATTCTTCTGCGATATCATGAACACCTACGGGTTCCACCTCCTTGACTTCACCCCCAACGCTGTTCTGACCATGGCAGTTTTCGCACATCTTTGCAAAAACTTTGTCGGAGTCCACCCAAAGGTAGCTCTTTTACGCCACTTCTTTATGCCCCAGGTTGAGAGAGGGGAGCCCTTATCCGGCGGAATCGCCTGGATCTCGAGGGCTGGCGAGAAGGAAGCCTATCTAGAGGGAGACCTCCGCAACAAATGGGAGGAATGGAGAGCGGAATGGTGCTGGATTGTCGAGGAGAACCCGCAGCCATTTACCGCCCAGCGCCAAGCCCCAGTAGTGCGCGGCAACCATTGGAGCAGTGTGGCCCCGGAAGACGATAGGCTGAAGATTGCCGTCACCCGGATCTTGTGCCTCAGGCTTGCCGGGCTCACTGTAGGCGCTGTAGGCGCAGATTTTCTTCGCCGCCGCATTGCCCCCCTGCAAGAGAGGAGGAGACCCGCCTGGGAGTTCGGGGGTCCGGCGGACATCATGAGGCTGCGCCCGGGCCTCAATTTCAACTTCACCGTGCTGGAACTGGACGCGATGCTCAAGGAATTGTTCAAGCACGACCCTCAACATCCCGAATGGTTTAGGTTGCCAAAGGGTGTCATCCCGCTGTGCAACAACTCCTCGCTCGACCGCATCCGCGCAATGATGCCGCTGTGCGACTCGCATGGGCTTGTCCCAACTTGGCAAGAGCCTGCAGACGACGTCGTGCAGGAGTTCTTCGACGGCTTGGTGGAAGTGGCAGTCCGCTCCGACGAACAGAAGAGCCTCACCCGCGACACCACCGAAGTGGAGATGCAGCGCATCGCCACTAGGGCGGAAGAGGTGGCGGCAGCCGCTGCCGCGGGCGAGTTTGGATTCACCGCGGAGGAGGCCGAAGCAGCAGAGGCGGCAAGCCTTGCCGAGAGAGAGTGGCTTGCCGGCGAGGAAGAACTTGCCAGGGAGGAAGAGCTTGCCGATCCTGAAGCCGAGTCGAGCGAGCCCGCCGAGGGCACGAGCGCCCCGCCATCTTCAGGCAGCTTGCCGCAAGCAGATCCCCCAGTGCAGCCCCTAGTTCCACCAAGAAGGCGTCTCCGCAAGGCCGGGGACGTAGCAGGGCGGCAGCCGAGTTAACAGCCGTCGTGCAGCGCGACACGCTCCACCACGACAAGCACTGTTGCCGCGGGAGCGCCTCACGCCGCTGCGGCAACTGGAGCGGGGTCCTCCCGGACCACCGCTTCTGCTCCTGCCGCAGCCCCCTCCAAGCGATCAAGGGAACCCTCTCCTCCGCCTCATCGCGCCGAAGGTGGGCCGGACTTCGACCTCTCCGTGCTCAGCTCCGAAGAGGAAGAAGAAGAGTAAGATTCTTTGCTGTACTTGTATTTCTTCAATTCTTGCTGTTTTGTCTTGTATCTGACTTGCTTGACTCCGAACTCATTCCTTTTCAGGACTCTGGCCCAGAGAGCGGCGAAGAGAGCCAAGGCCCCGGTAATTGTCATCGAGGACAAACCCACCACGACAACAGGGGGCATGTCCGAGACCATCTTGCCGGACCCGGCAACTGTTCTCCCAAGCAGCCCCTAGCGCAGCCCCCAGCGTAAGTATATGGTTTACTCCCCGCTGTTAGGCGCGCATGGGTGCTCTTTCTTTGCTGACACCTGATTATTTGTTTGTGTAGGAGCAGAACAGCCTCACCAGGAGCACCCGGAAGCCGCCCCTGACGTGCTATCTGCTTCGACTACACCACCAAGGAGTGGCTCCCCGGCAAGGGAGCATTCCCCGGCAAGGGAGAAGTCTCCGGCAAGGGAGAGTTCTCCGGCAAGGGACAGCACCAGCGATCCCCCGATGGTGGAGACCGTGACTGTAGAGCCCAGTACAGGTAATCCTCTTGCTCGAAAAAAACTTCCCTTGGGTTCTTCTTCTTCTGATTTTCTTTTTTGGATATTTGCTTGATTTTTCTCCCTCTTCCGGCCGCCAGATCCATCTTCCACGGAGCCTATGGAGACCGAGGTTGCCGGCGAGGAGAACGCGCGCGGCAATACCAACGACGCCGCTGCCACCGAAGAAGAGGCCGACGCTGATGATCCCGCCGGCGAAGAGGCCGCCAAGGCTGCTGCCGCAGGAGCTGGCGAGGGATCTGGCGATCGCAGTGACGGCCCCGAGGCCGCAGGAGCGTCAGGCACTACACCGACCACCGATCCCTCTGCCGCTACCGCAGCGCCAGACTCCAAAGAGCCCCAGCCCGGCGCCTATTTGAAGGCCGGCGATGGCGTCTTCATCAAGATCCCCTGGGCGTCAAGCTCCAGGGCGCCGGTCAAAGGAGAAGTCTTTGACGGAGAGGTGCTCGCCTCCGCCGGGCTATCGTTGGTTGACGCGCCGAGCAGCAGCAGCGGCGAGCCTAAGGAGGAACAGCTGCTGCGGAGGCTGTTGTCGCTCTACCACGCTCGGCAGGCCAAGGTGGAATCCCGAGAAGCGCTTGTCGCGAAGGCAGGAGTGGACATCGAGAAGCGCGCGGAGGAGCTCCGGGAACGCAATCAGGAAGCCCTCCGGTCCCTTGCAGAGGAGCAGGCGCAACTCGCCGATGCGCGGAAAGCCTTACTCCTCGAGAAGGCCGAAGCTGAAGAGCAACAGCGGCTTGCCGCCGAGGAGCTGTTTGCGCGGGAAGGTGAGTTGGCGCAGCGGAAGGTCAATCTGGACAGCCATGAGGAGGAGCTTACCGCACGCGAGCAAATAATCGGCGGGGCTCTCAAGGAAGCAAAGGATGCTGCCGCAGCTGCCGAGGCCGCCAAGAAGGAGTTGGAGATGAAGGTGGCGCAGCTGGAGGCCGATCTCAAAGCGAGCGGCGAGGAGCTTGCCGCGCTCAAGCATGAGCGCGAGAAGGATGCCTACAATCTTGGCGAGCTGCAGGGTAGTCTCGCCGAGAAGGGCAAGGAACTTAGCGCCGCCAAGGACTCCAATGCAGATCTTGAGTTGAAGCTGGCTACTTTGACCGAGACGCTGGACGGAGCCAAGGAGCGGGAGGTGGCCTTGAAGGAGGAGATCAAGGCCAACGAAGCGCTGCTGACGAGGGCCGCTGAAACCCAGAACACTTTTAGGGAGACTGTGGAACTCTGGACAGAGGGTCTCGTGAATATCGCCGCAGTTATTAACGGGGAGCTGGCGCAACTGAGGATGGAGGACTTCGGGTATCCCTCCGATGAGAACCTCCAACCCAGTGCCAAGCTCACCTTGTTCTTCAAAGGCGTGGCGACGGCCCTCCAGCGACTCCGGGAGAGGATCCCAAAGCACCTGGCCGACGAGTCGCGCCAGATCTGCGCGGGAGTTCTTCAAAAGGTGTTGGTGAAGGTGGCCTTCCGCAACCCGGGCCTCAACCTCACCCAGGTCCTCAAGAAGCTGCCGGAGGATGCTGATCTGGAAGCGCTCAAGGCCCTTGTCGCACCCATTGTGGACAAGGTGAACGAGGTCAAGAGGGTTGATGGCGATCGCGTAGATTAGGCCGCCCGTTTCCTCCTTTTCTTGCCGCTGTTGGTCATGTTATGAGAACAATCTATTAGAGCTGCGACAAGCTATCTTGTAATATAATTTTATTTTGGGTATCAACTGCTATGTTATTTCCTTTACTTGATTCCTTCCTTTGTATGTTTTTGCCCTACGCTTTTAGGGAACTTGCCGGTGCAGGCACCTTAGCCGCGAGCGCTGAGTGCAGGACGTCAGCAGCCTGCTGGCGGTGCCGCCACCGACAAGAAACCTTGTCGCAACTAGTCGCAACTCACTTAAGTTGTTGAGCGGACTCGAAACAAAGTAAGGGTGCAACTAGCTACGAGTTGGTTCCTCCGTGCACAGGTTTTCCATACAAAGCACGGTCGTTCAAGGAAGATAACTTAAAATTTTTAAAATTGATTGCTCAAACTTTGGCAACTTAGCTTTTCTGTCGTTTGCTTCCCGGTAAGGCAAAACTTTCTTAAACGACGCCTGGTCCACACCATTATCTTCTCCTTTCCCCCCGGCGAACTTGTGGGCGAGGGAACCTTCCCTTTCTTTGAGGAAAAGAAAGAAGAGAAAATAAAGATATGGAGCCTTACAGCTCGTTACTGCTTACCGGGGTAAGTGCTGCACAAAGTGTCAGATAACACATGCAATAAAATAGAAAGCATGAAATTGACAGCATGTGCGGAGCACATGAGCTTTATTTATGCACGGGGTCTGCGTCCGGCTTTGTACAAAGGATTAAATGCAACAGCGGCAAGACTTGTACAAAAGGTGGTTGCCGGAACAGGTTCCGGCAACCGCGCCTTACGGGTAAAACTTACGAAGATGCTCAATGTTCCAGGAGTTGCTCACCGGAATGCCATCTTCGGTCTCAAGGCGGACAGCGCCAGGCCTAGTGACTCGTTTCACCCGGTAAGAGCCTTCCCACTTTGGCTCAACTTGTTGGAATTCTTGGCGGACTGAACGCGCCGAAGAACAAGGTCGCCTTCCTCGAGACTTCTGGCATTAACTTTGCGGCTATGGTAGCGTCGCAAAGCTTGCTGGTACCGAGCAGTTCGTACAGCGGCCTGAAGACGGTCTTCCTCAAGGAGCAGCGCGTCATCTTGTCGCAGCTGCTCTTGCTCGAGCTCATCATAAGCGAGCACTCGAGGCGACCCGTATACGAGTTCCGTGGGGAGAACTGCCTCTGCTCCATAGACTAGAGCAAAAGGTGTCTGGCCAGTGGCTCGATTTGGCATCGTCCTGATCGACCAAAGAACCACCGGCAGCTCCTCAATCGAGTTCTTTCCGCACGTGTGCAGCCTGTCGAAAGTCCTGGTCTTGAGCCCGCGCAACACTTCAGCATTTGCCCTCTCTGCTTGACCGTTGCTTCTCGGATGAGCAACAGAAGCGAAGCGGACCTTGGCGCCAAGATCTTGGACGTACTGCATGAAGGTGCGGCTCGTGAATTGCGTGCCGTTGTCGGTGATGATCCTGTTAGGGACCCCGAAGCGGCAAACAATCGACCTGAAGAACTTGACTGCTGACTGTGCTGTTACCTTCCTCACTGCTTCCACTTCCGGCCACTTTGTGAACTTGTCAATTGCAACGTACAAGTACTCAAAGCCCCCGACAGCTCGGGGAAAGGGGCCGAGGATGTCGAGCCCCCAGACCGAAAATGGCCAGGATAAAGGGATCGTCTGGAGAGCTTGAGCTGGCTGGTGTATCTGTTTGGAATGGAACTGGCACGCTTCACACTTAATTACTTGTGCAGTTGCATCCTGGAGGGCTGTCGGCCAAAAGAAACCTTGCCGGAATGCTTTGCCGGCAAGTGCTCTTGAGCCAATGTGGTGACCACATATGCGTCCATGTATTTCTGCCAACAACTGTTGTCCGTCTTCCCGGGGAATACACTTGAATTTCACACCGTTGAATCTGCTTCTGTACAGTGTGTTGTCAACAAACTGGTACATACTTGACTGCCGGGCTACTCTTTCCGCTTCTTCTTGTTCTTCAGGAAGTTCTCCTGTCTAAAGGAAACGGACAATATGCTGTGCCCATGCTAGAGCTTGCGGCTCGACAACAAGGACTAAAGGCACATATGCTGCTGCGGGAACATCTGCTTCTATGGCGAGAACCTGCGGCTGCGGCTCAGCCGGAGCTTGATGTTCCCCGGCAAGCTTGCCGGAGCAAAACTTGTCGGGAGCGTCTGCTTCAATGGAACAAACCCTAGGGCTTGCCGGAGCAGACTGCTCCTCAGCACCTTTGGTGTTGATCTTGGGGACCTTCTTGGCGGCGGCTTCGGGGAGCTCTGCCGGAAAATAGTCACCAGAAATCAACTTCCTCTTCTTGCTCTGTCTAGTTGATGGCGTTACGGACGGTTGAGTCAGTTTGAGCACAAAGATCCCTGGTTCCACAGGTAACTTAAGTGCGGCGCACTTTGACAGGCCATCGGCAATGTCGTTCTGAGCTCTTGGGACATGTTCCATCTGTAGGCCGTCAAAGTGCTCTTCTAACTTTCTCACTTCATCAACATAGGCTTCCATCAATGGACTCTGATAACTCTTGTTCACTTGGCGGACGACATGCTGCGAGTCACCCCTGACAATGAGCTTCTTGATCCCAAGGTCTGCTGCGATCCTGAGACCGGCAAGCAAACCTTCATACTCTGTGGTATTGTTTGTTGCTTGCTCCTTGGGAAAATGCATCTGGACTACGTACTTGAGGTGCTCTCCGGTGGGTGCAAAAAGTAGCACGCCCGCACCGGCGCCTTGCAGCGAGAAGGCACCATCAAAGTACACGAACCACTCTTTGCTTGCTTCCTTGACGGGGATGCTCATTTCTGGAATTTCTTCATCTGGTGTTGGGGTCCACTCTGCTATAAATTCTTCCAATGCTCTCCTTGTCGCTGAGCAAGATCAAGAGCAAGATCAACCTCAAGCTTAACCCCGAGAAGTGTGTGTTTGGAGTCCCCTCCGGCAAGCTTCTCGGGTTCTTCGTGTCTCAGTGGGGAATTGAAGCCAATCCCGACAAGATCAAGGCCATTGAGCAGATCGAAGCACCAAAGCGCGTCAAGGATGTACGAAGACTTGCCGGTTGGGTGGGTGCTCTCAGCAGGTTTATCTCTAATCTGCTGAGCGCGCCCTGCCGTTTTTCAAAATATCGAAAAAGGCAGGTCCAATGAAATGGACTCCGGAAGCGGAGGCTGCGCTGCAGGACTTGAAGAAATACCTGTCCTACACTCCAACACTTGTCGCACCCAAGCCACAAGAGAAGTTGCTGCTGTACATAGCGGCAACCAATCAAGTGGTTAGTGCTGCGTTAGTAGAGGAGAGGGAGGCGGATGATGAGCCAGCAACCACGGCAGATGCATCCAGCGACAAGTAGGGAGCTTCGCCGACAAGCTCTGGTCCCGACAAGGGTGGATCTGCGAAGGCGCATGAGGAGATACAGAAGAAAATGGTGCAGCGCCCAGTTTACTTTGTCAGTTCCCTTCTGCAGGGGGCTAGGTCAAGGTACTCTGGTGTGCAGAAATTGCTTTTCGGCCTTCTCATGCCCTCGAGAAAGCTGCGCCATTAATTCCAAGCACATGAGATCACATTTGTCACTCGTTTCCCGCAAAAGAGGATACTGCAGAATCCAGAAGCAACAGGCAGGATTGTCGAGTGGTCACTGGAACTGTCAAGCTTTGGCCTCAAGTTTGAGAGCACTTCAACTATCCAGAGCAGAGCATTGGCAGAATTCATAGCAGAGTGGACGCCAACACCAGATGAAGAAATTCCAGAAACGAGCATCCCCGTCAAGGAAGCAAGCAAAGAGTGGTTCATGTACTTTGATGGTGCCTTCTCGCTGCAAGGCGCCGGTGTGGGCGTGCTACTTTTTGCACCCACCGGAGAGCACCTCAAGTACGTAGTCCAGATGCATTTTCCCAAGGAGCAAGCAACAAACAATACCGCAGAGTATGAAGGTTTGCTTGCCGGTCTCAGGATCGCAGCAGACCTTGGGATCAAGAAGCTCATTGTCAGGGGTGACTCGCAGCTTGTCGTCCGCCAAGTGAACAAGAGTTATCAGAGTCCATTGATGGAAGCCTACGTTGATGAAGTGAGAAAGTTAGAAGAGCACTTTGACGGCCTACAGATGGAACATGTCCCAAGAGCTCAGAACGACATTGCCGATGGCCTGTCAAAGTGCGCCGCACTTAAGTTACCTGTGGAACTAGGGATCTTTTTGCTCAAACTGACTCAACCGTCCGTAACGCCATCAACTAGACAGAGCAAGAAGAGGAAGTTGATTTCTGGTGACTATTTTCCGGCAGAGCTCCCCGAAGCCGCCGCCAAGAAGGTCCCGAAGATCAACACCAAAGGTGCTGAGGAGCAGTCTGCTCCGGCAAGCCCTAGGGTTTGTTACGTTGAAGCAGATGCTCCCGACAAGTTTTGCTCCGGCAAGCTTGCCGGGGAACGTCAAGATCCGGCTGAGCCGCAGCCGCAGGTTCTTGCCGTAGAAGTAGATGTTCCCGCAGCAGCATATGTGCCTTTAGTCCTTGTTGTCGAGCCGCAAGCTCTAGCATGGGCGCAGCAGATCGTCCGTTTCCTTCAGACAGGAGAACTTCCTGAAGAACAAGAAGAAGCGGAAAGAGTAGCCCGGCAGTCAAGTATGTACCAGTTTGTTGACAACACACTGTACAGAAGAAGATTCAACGGTGTGAAATTCAAGTGTATTCCCCGGGAAGACGGACAACAGCTGTTGGCAGAAATACATGGACGCATATGTGGTCACCACATTGGCTCAAGAGCACTTGCCGGCAAAGCATTCCGGCAAGGTTTCTTTTGGCCGACAGACCTCCAGGATGCAACTGCACAAGTAATTAACTATGAAGCGTGCCAGTTCCATTCCAAACAGATACACCAGCCAGCTCAAGCTCTCCAGACGATCCCTTTATCCTGGCCATTTTTGGTCTGGGGGCTCGACATCCTCGGCCCCTTTCCCCGAGCTGTCGGGGGCTTTGAGTACTTGTACGTTGCAATTGACAAGTTCACAAAGTGGCCGGAAGTGGAAGCAGTGAGGAAGGTAACAGCACAGTCAGCAGTCAAGTTCTTCAGGTCGATTGTTTGCCGCTTCGGGTCCCTAACAGGATCATCACCGACAACGGCACGCAATTCACAAGCCGCACCTTCATGCAGTACGTCCAAGATCTTGGCGCCAAGGTCTGCTTCGCTTCTGTTGCTCATCCGAGAAGCAACGGTCAAGCGGAGAGGGGAAATGTTGAAGTGTTGCGCGGGCTCAAGACCAGGACTTTCGACAGGCTGCACACGTGCGGAAAGAACTGGATTGAGGAGCTGCCGGTGGTTCTTTGGTCGATCAGGATGACGCCAAATCGAGCCACTGGCCAGACACCTTTTTCTCTAGTCTATGGAGCAGAGGCAGTTCTCCCCACGGAACTCGTATACGGGTCGCCTCAAGTGCTCGCTTATGATGAGCTCGAGCAAGAGCAGCTGCGACAAGATGACGCGCTGCTCCTTGAGGAAGAGCATCTTCAGGCCGCTGTACGAACTGCTCGGTACCAGCAAGCTTTGCGACAAATACACAGAAATGTAGAAGCCTACATGGATGACATAGTGGTCAAGAGGAAGGACAAGGCAACTCTGATTCAAGATTTAGACGAAACCTTTGCAAATCTGCGCAAGATCAACCTCAAGCTTAACCCTGAGAAGTGTGTGTTTGGAGTCCCCTCTGGCAAGCTTCTCGGGTTCTTCGTGTCTCAGCGGGGAATTGAAGCCAATCCCGACAAGATCAAGGCCATTGAGCAGATCGAAGCACCAAAGCGCGTCAAGGATGTACGAAGACTTGCCTGTTGCGTGGCTGCTCTCAGCAGGTTTATCTCTAAGTCTGCTGCGCGCGCCCTGCCGTTTTTCATAATATTGAAGAAGGCAGGTCCAATGAAATGGACTCCGGAAGCGGAGGCTGCGCTGCAGGACTTGAAGAGATACCTGTCCTCCACTCCAACACTTGTCGCACCCAAGCTACAAGAGAAGTTGGTGCTGTACATAGTGGCAACTAATCAAGTGGTTAGTGCTGCGTTAGTAGCAGAGAGGGAGGCGGATGATGAGCCAGCAACCACGGCAGATGCATCCAGTGACAAGCAGGGAGCTTCGCCGACAAGCTCTGGTCCCGACAAGGGTGGATCTGCGCAGGCGCATGAGGAGATATAGAAGAAAATGGTGCAACGCCCAGTTTACTTTGTCAATTCCACATAAAAAATTCTGTTTTTATCATTTACCTACTTGAGGACGAGCAAGAATTAAGCTTGGGGATGCTTGATACGTCTCCAACGTATCTATAATTTTTGATTGTTCCATGCTATTATATTACCCATTTTGGATGTTTATGGGCTTTACTTTACACATTTATATCATTTTTGGAACTAACCTACTAATCGGAGGCCCAGCCCGTATTGCTGTTTTTTTGCCAATTTCAGTGTTTCGAAGAAAAGGAATATCAAACGAAGTCCAAACGGAATGAAACATTCGGGAGCGTGATTTTTTGAACGAACGTGATCCAGAGGACTTGGAGTGCAAGTCAAGAAGCAATCGAGAAAGCCACGAGGGTGGAGGGCGCCCCCCTACTGGGCGCGCCCCCTATCTCGTGGGCCCCTCGGGCGTCCACCAACCTACTTCTTCCTCCTATATATACCCACGTACCCCGAGAACATCAAAGGCGACCACGAAAAACTATTTCCACCATCGTAACCTTTTGTATTCGCGAGATCCCATCTTGGAGCCTTCGTCGGCGCTCCACCGGAGGGGGAATCAATCACGGAGGGCCTCTACATCATCTCCAAGGCCTCTCTGATGAGTTGTGAGTAGTTTACCACAAACCTTCGGGTCCATGGTTATTATCTAGATGGCTTCTTCTCTCTCTTTGAATCTCAATACCATGTTCTCCTTGATCTTCTTGGAGATCTATTCGATGTAACTCTTTTTGCGGTGTGTTTGTCAAGATCCGATGGATTGTGTTTTTATGATCAAGTTTATCTATTGAAATATTTGAATCTCCTCTGAATTCTTTTATGTGTGATTAAGTTATCTTTGCAAGTCTCTTCGAATTATCAGTTTCGTTTGGCCTACTAGATTGATCTTTCTTGCAGTGGGAGAAGTGCTTAGCTTTGGGTTCAATCTTGCGGTGTCCTTTCCCAGTGACAGCAGGGGAAGCAAGGCACATATTGTATTGTTGCCATCGAGGATAAAAAGATGGAGTTTATATCATATTGCATGAGTTTATCCCTCTACATCATGTCATCTTTCTTAATGCGTTACTCTGTTCTTTATGAACTTAATACTCTAGATGCATGCTGGATAGCGGTCGATGTGTGGAGTAATAGTAGTAGATGCAGGCAGGAGTCGATCTACTTGTCACGGACGTGATGCCTATATACATGATCATGCCTAGATAATCTCATAATTATTCGCTTTTCTATCAATTGCTCGACAGTAATTTGTTCACCCACCGTAATACTTATGCTATCTTGAGAGAAGTCACTAGTGAAACCTATGGCCCCCGGGTCTATCTTTTATCATATAAGATTTCAATCTACTTTTATTTGCATCTTTACTTTTCCAATCTATATTATAAAATACCAAAAATATATTTATCTTATCATTTTATCTCTATCATATCTCAGTTTCGCAAGTGGCCATGATGCGATTGACAACCCCTTTATTGTGTTGGTTGCGAGTTCTTGTTTGTTTGTGTAGGTGCGTGGGACTTTTGAGGAGTCTCCTACTCGATTGATACCATGGTTCTCAAAAACTGAGTGAAATACTTACGCTACCATTGCTGCATCACCCTTTCCTCTTCAAGGAAAACCAACGCAAGCTCAAGACGTAGTAGTCATCATACCGTATTTATCCATTCAAATGTTGTTCTTGTGTATCAGATGTTCAAAAGGTAGAGGGTGATTGCTGACCGCGGAGGAGCACAAACAAAGTATTTGGAAAAGGTAGTGACACCCAATAAATCAATATCCCTTTAGGTGGAGTTGCAATATCATCAGACCAGAAAACACGACCAAAACTCTAGCAGACTCTAGCCCTACTACACTGGCCTTCTCTGATGCCCCAACTCAGCAGACCCCAACTGCAACAAATAGTATGATGATGCCAGTTGACATAGCACTAGCTCTACGATGCAAAACCCCCATTCCCGCAAAGAGTACACCAAATCCTGTTGCCAAATCCCTTTTTGAACGAGAGGGAGCCCCAATTGTAGCAAATAGGACTCTTGTTCCACTTCTTCCCAGTTTAGAAGATGAAACTTATATTGTTGTCAGGAACTTTGTGCGCATCCTTCCTTCATGGAAAGATTAAACCGCAAACAAAGAACAATTTACAATCTTCCTCTACAACTTACACGTAAGTAATGTACTAATGTCATTCATAGTAATTACTGCATATGTTTCTGCTGACAGAAGACACGCGATTTCATTCTTTTAAATAGGCAAGGACCAAACTGGATAGTGAAGACGAGCAAGGGTTGGTTGCACTTTTTAAGCATTCGTTGATGAAGTATCGTACCTACCTGAGGCAAGCGCACTTCCATGGAAAGCCTCTAAATGAAATTTCTGTGAAGTCTCCGGTGCTACATTTATTGGACAGTGATTGGAATAATCTTGTTACACATTGGTCTCGTCTGCAGCGTAAGGTCTATGATATCACATCATGATTTGAACTACATTTTTGCATGTGCCTTAACATCTCACTTATATGAAAAATGTTTGTGGAAGAACATTCATACTCAAGGGACCACGGAATCTCGCAACTATACTGCACACTGCATTTCTCTTTTGAGTACCTCTTGCCCTGTATGACCATACATACTTTCATAGGTGGTTGATTATGTAGCATCACTGTACATGTTAACCTCCTTATCCTCCATTTGGTGGACATTATAAGATTCGTATCAACTCTTACATAAATTTAGAATCAACCCAATTCTTTTGAAGAGGTTTAGCTCAGCAGTCCTCTTGTAAGGACTGAACATCGTCTATCACTGTACTAAGATTAATAGCTACTCCCTCCGTC
Organism: Triticum dicoccoides; assembly: GCF_002162155.2. Classification (NCBI taxonomy): domain Eukaryota; kingdom Viridiplantae; phylum Streptophyta; class Magnoliopsida; order Poales; family Poaceae; genus Triticum; species Triticum dicoccoides. The sequence continues at coordinate 356,031,355 of NC_041381.1, read as the reverse complement.
CCATAATATAAGAGCGTTTGTACAGTACACCAGTGTTCAAAACACTCTTATATTAAGGGAAGATGGATTGGTTCATTGTGTAGCATTCTGCATCTTATCTCCCTCGCCCACCATTTACTAAAAAATATCAGATCTATATTTAATCCTACCAAAAAGTTGAATACACAGACAATGCTAGTGCAGAAGTGTAGCCCATTGCTCTTGTCGGTACATTTTGTCCTCTAACGCGTGTACTTCCAGGGATTGGTAGTTGATTATGTAGCATCAATCTGCATCTTATCTTCATTATCCTCTATCCCTTCCAGTATTATCATATCTATAATTACTCTCTATAAAATGTAGAGTACAGGCAATGCTTATGAAGAAGATTATGTGCTGAAGTACTTGAGTTGTCCTTCCCTTAACATGGAGAAGGGCATTATAAAACCGGTGTTAACTGTTAACGTAAGTCAGTCCTTTTAAAGCCTTTATCCTCAACTGTTGTTTAATTTTCTCATACTCCCTATCATCAACAACTGTTTAGTTTGCTTTTCTATCAAAATGCATATTCGCAACAACTGTAAGTTCCCATTTTTACTTCTAAAACCAAATTCCTTATTCATACCATGCACATTACTCAATACTCCCTATATGTATGCTTGTTTTTGTGGATCTATAATCCAGTGTGTGGTGATGCAGCCCATGTTTGCACCTTGTCATCTCCTGTTTTATCTTCCTGATGTGGCTGATGATATGAACAACATGCTATGCACATTAACCAAAATAGATGCAATGATTTTATTTGCCCTTAATCTATGATTGTTTTGTTGACATGGTAATCCAGTAGTGTGGTGAAGCTCCCCGCATTATGAAAAATGCCAAATTATGCTATTGATATTTTGAACTTACTCTTTATTTTCTAATTTCAAATTGGCTGGAATTGACAGCACAGTACCATCTTTGTTTATACACGTGCAAAATCTGTCATCTCTCTGCTTGTTTCAGGGTGATACGCCTGATGGCATGCATAAGTCTGCTGAAGGCTGTGAGACAAACCCAACATATATTGCAGCAAAGAAGGCAAAACATCTTGAAGATAGCGAGACAACCCCAAATTCTTGTCTTGATCCAGTGTTCAAGTTACTTGAGACTAGCAGTCAGAAAAGCTCACAGAATTCGCTGTCTAAATTAGTTCAACTTCTTCAGTACCAAGTTCTAGCAGAAAGGCATTCAGCAACTCAACTTCGACTTGAAGTCCTATCTCTAAGAAAGATTGTGGGGAACACCAATGAGAACCTCATTGCTAAACAGCTACACCTCGAAGCTATGACCGACATGCTAGGCCAGTCTCACAACCTTGCTCAGCAGCTTGCGCAACAGTTGCCGCGCAAGGCTAACCTTTCTTGAACTATCTTGGAAGTGGTCTTGGTTCAGTATTATTTTGTTACGCTGCAATGGCACCCAATTTTTGTAATCTGCTTCTTCGTTGCACTTTATGATCACTGCTGGTGAACTTTGAGGCCCAGTGGATGTAATATACCATAAATCCTTTATTGTATAGTGTAGGTTTATTCTAAGTTACTATGCCGTAATTTCTTTATTGTATAGAGTAGGTTTGTTCTTAGTTCCTACTAGTTACCGTATATGCCATCATTCACTATCTGGAAAAAACAGCGAAAAATTTGATGTAGTCGACCGGGCCGAAACATTCGCCTCTAATGGGCCTGCATTTTAGCAGGCCACAATTTGGCTAGCCTGCAAATTTCTTCGGCCTGAAAGGCCATTGGGGCCTTCACACTTTGCGCCAGGCATATTCGGCCAAAAGTTTAGTTGGGCCTTTAGTGGACCCAGCTCTTAGTTGGGCCCATGTAGCTTCGGGCCATTAGCAGGCTTAATATTCTGCTAGCCTGTTATGGTCGAGAAGAAACCATGGGCCTTTTGCAGGCCGAAATGCATGTTGGGCCTCGATTTTCACTAGTCATCGATGGGCCTTCAGCAGGCTGAAATGTAGACCGGGCCATTATTGGCCTAGTTATATGACGGGCCATTACCAGGTTGAAACATATCTCAGGCCTTAGTTGGCCCACTGATATCATGGGTCTTTAAGAGGCCGAAAGCTTAGTAGAGGCATCAATGGGCCGAATTATACAACCGGACTTTAACAGGCCCAAAGTCACGTTGGGCTGAACTGTTGCCACCTTGATCATGGGCCGTTAGAGGGCCAGATGTCGCTTCGGACCATATATGTCCCATGGGCAGCACGGGCCATTCCCAGGCCAAAAGACACACCGGGCTTAAGTCGACCCATGTCTACATCGGGCCTCTAACAGGCCAAAATGTCACTGGGTCGTAATTGGGCCCAAATATTCGGCAAACAATTAACGGGCCATAAATTGGCCATGTTTAAACAGGCCGTTAGTGGATTGGCCCACTAGTACATGAGTAAATACTATGGGCCTTTGACTGGGCCAGCCTTTTTAACCTATATGGGCCTTTGTTGGGCCTTGCCATGTGTCGACGTATCATACACACATCTCCTCGATTGGACGGACGACATCTGGCCCACCGAGGAGCCGACACGTGTTTCCTCCAGCCAATGATGATTTTACACATGGAAAATCCCCATTGGTATGGGCTATTAACGGGTTATTAGATCCAAACCGGAACCCGATAGCTTAATGGCGACCCGTTATGGTGGATGCCACGTGTCGGTTACCCTTGACGAAAGCACTTCCATGATGCGCCATTTATTGTCATCGAAGTGGACACTTCCGTGATGATAATTTTGGTATTGTCATGGAACACTTCTACGATAGCACAGGTATGACTATCTTGATTCTATCATAAAATCATCATGGATGTACATGCATGACAAAAAACGTGACCTACTATGACAAACACGTATCATCACAGAAGTGTATTTTTTTCTAGTGGTAAGAGGGGTTGTCAATCCCTCCACGGTAAAAAGATAGATAATTCTGTGGTAGATTGGATATATAGCTCTCGATAAAACACAAAATAAAATAAGTAACAAAAAATTACAACAAGGTATTTTTGGGTTTCTGGTAATATAGATCTGAAAATAAAATATGCAAACGAAGGAAAAAGCAAATAGCAATGCAGATCTGGAAATATATGATGAGGAAGTAAACTCGAGGGCCGTAGATTTCACTAGTTGCTTCTCTCGAGAGAATAGCATATGGTGGGTAAACAAATTACTGTTCGGCAATTGATAGAACATCGAATATTATGACGATATCCAGGAAATGATCATTATATAGGCATCACGCCCAAGATTAGTAGACCGACTCCTGCCTGCATCTACTACTATTACTCCACACATCGAACGCTATCCAGCATGCATCTGGTGTATTTAGTAGAGAAATGGAGTAATGCAATAGTTACAATGAAATGATGTAGACTATATCTATTCATGTGGGAATAGCCCCCAGCTTGTTATTCTTAATAGCAATGATACATGCGTGTCTTGCTGCCCCTTCTATCACTGGGAAAGAACACCGCATGATCAAACCCATCACAAAGAACCTCTTCCCATGGCAAGAGAATGTGATCTAGTTGGTCTAACTAAACCAAAGATTCAAAGAAGAAATACGAGGTTATAAGTAATCATGCATATAAGGGATCAAAGAAACTCAAAAAACTTTCATGGATATATACCTAATCATAAACTCAAAGTTCATTAGATCCCGACAAACACACCACAAAAGAGTTACATCAAATAGATCTCCAAGAGACCATTGTATTAAGAATCAAGAGAGAGAGAGAGAGAGGATGCCATCTAGCTACTGCCTACGGACCCGTAGGTCTATGATGAACTACTCACGCATCATCGGAGAGGCACCAATGAGGATGATGGACCCTCTATGATGGTGTCTAAATTGGATCTGGTGGTTCTGGAACTTGCGGCGGCTGGAATTGTTTTACATCGGCTCCCCTACGGTTTCTAGAATATTGGGGTATTTATAGAGCAAAGAGGCGGTCTAGGAGGTCACCGGGGAGAGCACTGATATGTCTCCAATGTATCTAATTTTTTTATTGTTCCATTATATTATATTATATGTTTTGGATGTTTTATATGTATTAATATGCTATTTTCTATTGTTTTTGGGACTAACTTATTAACCTAGAGCCCAGTGCCAGTTTCTGTTTTTTCCTTGTTTTTGAGCTTCGCATAAAAGGAATAACAAAGGAAGTCCAAACGGAATGAAACTTCATGATGATTTTTCTTGGACCAAAAGACACCCAGGGGATTTGGAGTCCAAGTCAGAAGAGCCACGAGGTAGCAGCAAGGGTGGAGGGCGCGCCCTAGGGGGTGGTCGCACCCACTACCTTGTGGGCCCCTCGGTGACCTCCTGACCTAGGTCTTCCTCCTATATATTCACATATATTCCAGAACCACCAGAAGCATCCACAAAAAGACTTTTCCACCGCCGCAACGTTCTATTCCCGTGAGAACCCATCTTGGGGCCTTTTCCGGCATCCTGTCGGAGGGGGATTCGATCACGGAGGGCATCTACATCAACTCTATTGCCCTTCCGGTGAAGCGTGAGTAGTTTACTACATACCTACGGGTCCATAGCCAGTAGCTATGGCTTCTTCTCTCTCTTTGATTCTCAATACCATGTTCTCCTCGATGTTCTTGGAGATCTATTTTTGCGGCATGTTTGTCGAGATCCCATGAATTGTGGATTTATGATCAGCTTATCTACGAATATTATTTGAATATTCTCTGAATTCTTATATGCATGCTTTGATATCTTTGTATTTCTCTGTGAATTATCGGTTTGGTTTGGCCAACTAGATTGGTTTTTCTTGCAATGGGAGAGGTGCTTAGCTTTGGGTTCAGACTTGTATGATTTCACCATGTGACATAGTAGGGGTAGCGAGACATGTATTTCTTTGTTGCCATCGAGGATAACAAGATGGGGTTTTCATCATATTGCTTGAGTTTATCCCGCTACATCATGTCATCTTACTTAATGCGTCACTCTGTTCTTATGAACTTGATACTCTAGATGCAGGCAGGAGTCGGTCGATGTGTGTAGTAATAGTAGTAGATGCAGGCAGGAGTCGGTCTACTTGATACGGACGTGATGCCTATATTTCATAATCATTGCCTTGGATATCGTCATAACTTTACGCTTTTCTACCAATTGCTCGACAATAATTTGTTCACCGACCGTATTATTTGCCTTCAGAGAAGCCTCTAGTGAAACCTATGGCCCCCGGGTCGATTTTCCTCATTATATTTTCAGATCTATATATCAAAAATACCAAAAATACATTGCTTCATTTTATTTACTTTTACGTTTTTGTAATCTTTTATATCAATCTCTATTAGATCTCACCTTTTTAAGTGACCATGAAGGGATTGACAACCCCTTTATCGCGTTGGGTGCAAGTGTTTCATTGTTTGTGTAGGTGCATCTATTAAGGACTTGCGCGTTTCTCCTACTGGATTGATACCTTGGTTCTTAACTGAGGGAAATACTTATCTCTACTGTGCTGCATCACCCTTTCCTCTTGAAGGGAAAAACCAACACAAGCTCAAGAAGTAGCAAGCATAACCCTGGCGGGTTGTGCTCCTCTCGAGCCTCCCCTTAAGTACTTCTTTGGCCCACTCGATGTCTTTTGGTCCAAAAAAAATTCTCCAAAAAGTTTTGCTGTGTTTGGACTCTGTTTGGTACTAATATTCTGCGAAGTAAAAAAACAAGCAAAAAACAACAACTGGCATTGGGCACTATGTCAATAGGTTAGTCCCAAAAAATGATATAAAGTTGCTATATAATGATTGTAAAACATCCAAGAATGATAATATAAAAGCATGGAACAATCAAAATTTATAGATGCGTTGGAGACGAATCAGCAACCCCAAGCTTGATTTGTTCTAGTCCTCGAGTAGGTAAATGATAAAAACAGAATTTTTGCTGTGGAATGGTGCCTATCATGTTCATCACATATTCTTTTCTTTTATAGCATGGACATTTGGACTTTTATATGGTTCAAAGAAATAGTCTAGTTTTGACATAAAGATTTCAATACTCAAGCATATCACCAAGCACTACTGGAGGATGCTGCTAACGCGACACTACAATCAGAGACCCTTCAAGAAACTATGTGCGATGCCATAATTGCAAATGGTGCTGTATGAAAACCGTCAAAAAGGTGAAAAAGTTTGCGATGGAGGATGCATCAAACACGGTTTAGAATTTAGTTGTGTGTGCAATCCAGGGCATACGGTTCTGTCCAGTGAACTGTTTGCAATGAGGCGTAACAAAATAAACGGGCAGCCTGATGAACGCGTGTGCGATATAGAGCATACGGTTCACTCAGATGAACTGTTTGTGATTAGGCCACACAAAAGAAACGGGCAGCCAGATGAAGGTGTGTGCGATGTACAGCATACGGTTCACTTGGATGAACTATTTGTGATTAGGCAACACAAAAGAAACGGTCAGCCACATCAAGGTGTGTGTGATTGAGGGCATACGCTTCAGAAGGATTAACTGTTTGCAATTAGGAAACAGAACAGAAATGGGTAAGCCAGATCAAAGTGTCTGTGATTGATGGCACACACTTCACATGGATGAACTGTTTTCGATTGGCCACAACAAACTGAAACGGTTAGATAGATCAACATGTGTGCGCTAGATGGGCACACCCATTCTAATTAAAAGATGTGTGCTGACATTGCATATTGTGGTGCACCCTATGGTGCAAACTCCATGTACGTGGATGAGAAGGCGTACGTGCCCATTGAGGGAGTCCTAGACTAGGGGGTGTCTGGATAGCCGAACTATCATCTTTGGCCGGACTCCAAGACTATGAAGATACAAGGTTGAAGACTTCGTCCCGTGTCCGGATTGGACTTTCCTTGGCGTGGAAGGCAAGCTTGGCGATACGGATATGTAGATCTCCTACCATTGTAACCGACTCTGTGTAACCCTAGCCCTCTCCAGTGTCTATATAAACCGGATAGTTTTAGTCCGTAGGATGAACAACAATCATACCATAGGCTAGATTCTAGGGTTTAGCCTCCTTGATCTCGTGGTAGATCTACTCTTGTACTACCCATAGCATCAATATTAATCAAGCAGGAGTAGGGTTTTACCTCCACCGAGAGGGCCGAACCTGGGTAAAAACATCGTGTCCCTTGTCTCCTGTTACCATCCGCCTAGACGCACAGTTCGGGACCCCCTACCCGAGATCCGCCGGTTTTGACACCGACATTGGTGCTTTCATTGAGAGTTCCTCTGTGTCGTCACCTATAGGCCCGATGGCTCCTTCGATCGTCAAGAACAACGCGGTCCAGGGTGAGACTTTTCTCCCCGGACAGATCTTCGTATTCGGCGGCTTTGCACTGCGGGCCAATTCACTTGGCCATCTGGAGCAGATCGAAAGCTACGCCCCTGGCCATCAGGTCAGATTTGGAAGTTTGAACTATACGGCTGACATCCGCGGAGACTTGATCTTCGACGGATTCGAGCCACAGCTGAGCGCGCCGCACTGTCACGATGGGCATGATTTAGCTCTGCTGCCAGACAGTGCCCTGGAGGCCGCACAAGAGTCCGCTCCGACCCTTAGCTCGGAGCCGTCTGCGCCGATCGAGGATGGGTGGCTGGACACCGCCTCGGGGGCTGCTACCTCTACGGCGATAGAGCCGAATACCAACCCTGTCCCTTGTGAAGCTCATGACTCCAAGGTGCCGGACTCCTCTCCGGACCCCGAACCTTCCGCGCCCCTGCCAATCGAACCCGATTGGGCACCGATCATGGAGTTCACCGCTGCGGACATCTTTCAGCACTCGCCTTTTGGCAACATCCTGAATTCGCTAAAGTGTCTCGCTTTATCAGGAGAGCCCTGGCCAGATTATGGTCAGGACGGTTGGGATGCGGACGATGAAGAAATTCAAAGCCCACCCACCACCCACTTCGTAGCCATTGTCGATGACTTAACCGACATGCTAGACTTCGACTCCGAAGACATCGACGGTATGGACGACGATGCCGGAGATGACCAAGAACCAGCGCCTACAGGGCACTAGAAGGCCACCTCGTCATACGACATATCATGGTGGACATCCCAAAGGACGGGAATGGCGATGGAACAACGGAGGATGACCCCTCCAAGAAATAGCCTAAGCGCCGGCGTCAGCGGCGCCGCTCTAAATCCCGCCACAGCAAAAATGGAGATTCCGGCACCGGAGAAAATAACACCCTGGATAGTGCCGAAGACAACCCCCTCCAGCAAGATTCAGCACAAGAGGATGGAGAAACCAGCCCTCATGAGAGAGAGGCAGACAGAGAGGTAGAGGACGACAATCATATGCCTCCCTCCGAAGACGAGGCAAGCCTCGACGACGACGAATTTGTTGTGCCTGAGGATCCCGTCGAACAAGAGCGTTTCAAATGCAGGCTTATGGCCACGGCAAGCAGCCTCAAGAAAAAGCAGCAACAACTTAGAGCTGACCAAGACTTGCTAGCTGACAGATGGACTGAAGTGCTTGCGGCCGAAGAGTATGAACTCGAACGCCCCTCCAAAAGCTACCCCAAACACAAGCTGCTACCCCAATTAGAGGAGGAAGCACATAAACCTACATCACCAGCGCACAATACGGCCGACCGGCCACCTCGTGGCCACGACAGAGAGGCCTTTAGGCCCTCCACTAACGCTGCACCCCGGCGTCGCTCGAAAAATACAAAGCCACGGGGGAATGTGCCGGACTTACGAGACATATTGGAGGATAAGGCAAGACAAACAAGATCGATCTACGGATAGCGTGGGCGCCCCACGACACGTGATGACAACCGTCACGCAGGATACAGCAATTCCGGCTGGGCCGAACATAGTAGACAAAGCTCGTTTGAGCTGCGTCGTGATATAGCCCAATACGGAGGCGCCGCACACCCACTATGCTTCACAGACGAAGTAATGGATCATCAAATCCCCGAGGGTTTCAAACCCGTAAACATTGAATCATACGACAGCACAACAGATCCTGCGCTTTGGATCGAGGACTATCTCCTTCACATCCACATGGCCCGCGGTGATGATCTACACGCCATCAAATACCTCCCACTCAAGCTTAAAGGACAAGCTCGGCATTGGCTCAATAGCTTGCCAGCAGAATCAATTGGGTGTTGGGAAGACTTGGAAGCCGCATTCCTTGATAACTTCCAGGGCACATATGTGCGACCATCAGACGCCGATGACCTAAGCCACATAATTCAGCGGCCAGAGGAATCGGCCAGACAATTCTGGACATGGTTCTTAACCAAGAAAAACCAAATCGTCGACTGTCCGGATGCAGAGGCCCTCGCAGCCTTCAAACATAACATCCGCGACGAGTGGCTTGCCCGGCACCTAGGACAAGAAAAGCCGAAATCCATGACAGCCCTCACATCACTCATGACCCGCTTCTGCGTGGGAGAGGAGAGCTGGCTAGCTCGCAGTAACAACCTAACCAAAAACTCTGGTAGTCCGGATACCAAGGACAGCAATGGCAGGTCGCGTTGCAATAAGCATAAGCACCGCATTAACGGCGATATTACTGAAGATACGGCAGTCAATGCCGGATTCAGAGGCTCTAAACCCGGTCAGCGGAAAAAGGCATTCAAAAGAAATACTCCGGGCCCGTCCAATTTGGACCGAATACCCGATCGATTGTGCCAGTTACACGGCACCCCCGAAAAGCCAACCAATCACACCAACAGGGATTGTTGGGTGTTCAAGCAGGCAGGCAAGTTAATTGCCGAAAATAATGACAAGGGGCTGCATAGCGATGACGAGGAAGAGACCCGGCCGCCGAACAATAGAGGACAAACGGGTTTCCCCCCACAAGTGCTGCCGCGTTGGTTCTAGACCCAATCGTCGACGGATTTCACCTCACTAGAGTCCTGATGGACGGCGGCAGCAGCCTGAACCTGCTTTATCAGGATACAATGCGCAAGATGGGCATAGACCCGTCAAGGATTAAACCCATAAAAACGACCTTTAAAAGCGTCATACCAGGTGTAGAGGCCAATTGTACAGGCTCAGTTACACTTGAAGTGGTCTTCGGATCCCCGGATAACTTCCGAAGCGAGGAGTTAATCTTCGACATAGTCCCGTTTCGCAGCGGGGCTATCATGCACTGCTCGGACGAACCACATTTGCAAAATTCAATGCGGTGCCGCACTACGCATACCTCAATCTCAAGATGCCAGGCCCTCGAGGAGTCACTACGGTCAACGGAAACACCGAACGCTCTCTCCGAATGGAGGAGCATACAGCGGCTCTCGTGACGGAAATACAAAGCAGCCTATTAAGGCAATTCTCGAGTCCGGCTGTTAAGCGACCGGACACCGTCAAGCGCGCCCGGAGTAACCTACAACAAGACCACCTGGCACGTTCCGAGCACGTGTAGCAATGCGCCCCCAACCCCAGCCCTCGCGAAATCGCGAGACCAGTACCACGCGTACATAACTACGCTCTGGAGATACCATGGGCACAGGGGGAGGGGCACGACCACGGAATACCCAGAGTGCGGCTCAACCACACCAGGGGCCCCCAAATGTGTCATTCTTTTTTTCTTATTCTCAGGACTCCGTTTTCCAGAAGCCCTGTCCGGTAGTAGACTTGCCGAACTCACGATGCAACAACCAGGGAAGCAGAAAAGCTACGTCGAGTATCAAGGTGGTCTCCATTACGAGCATTATACCTGTTTTACATACCATTCCGCAGCCTACCCCTGGAGGGGGACATGTTAAATAGTCCCATCCCTTCCTTATCGCACTATTTGTATCATTCTGCTTTTATTGCAGTATTTTTTGAATAAACAATGCATCGCTTTTTGCCTATCATTGCATTCCTTTTTCTATCTATATATGTTCACTTATGACATGTTGCACCCGTACGCTTTGGTAAGGCCAAATACACCAGGGGCTTTAGTTCCCCAAAGTATGGTGTGATAAGTCCGAACACTTTCACAAGTGCGGCACCCCGAACTTATAGCATTATATGCATCGGCTCCGAATCATGTCTTGGGTCAATAGTTGGGTTTGCCTGGCTCCCATGTTTTGGTACCTTACGTTCCGTTATATCGGCTAAGGTAGCACTGGGAGAACCACTGCGATTGTGCCCCAGTTGAGCTGGGTTGAGCACCTCAGTGGAGAAAGCTAAAACTGACCGTCATGATGGGGCGAGAGCCGGTCGCTGTTCAAGAGGTTTTTTCGAGTCCCTAAAGACTTATGCCGCTTAGAGCGAGGAGCCGGCTTCGTCCGGCCCAGGCGTGGATAGCGCCCCGAATTCGTCCTTCCAAACACTAGGGGCTTCGTCGAAATTTAAAATTATAGAATTCTATGGCTAAGTGGGAGTGTTCAAGCATTATAAGTCCGGTTGCCTTGTTCGTTTTGTTGAGCGCCTCCCTCGAAGGACCCAAAAATGGGGAAAAAAGCGCTCAAGTTTATCCCGAACACCCCAGCACTCGTGGCATGGGGGCTGAAGCCAATGACTTGCCATCTCTCAAATTTGATAAACAGCCGCACAGAAGATAATATTTTAAATTAACAAGCATTGCTTAGTGCATATGAACAAAGTTTTCAGCGCACAGGATAATAAATTGCGAGTCTATTCAAAAATTATATCTTTGGAGCATTCACCCGCTATAAGGCGGGCACCCTTCAGGACACCCTTATAATACATCTCGGGTGTGCGATACTCCTTGCCCGGCGGTGGCGCGTCCGTTACAAGCTTCTCGGCGTCCATCTTGCCCCAGTGCACTTTAGCATGGGCAAGGGCCCGACGGGCACCTTCAATGCAGACGGAGTGCTTGATGACTTCAACCCATGGACAAGTGTCCACCAGCCGCCGCACCAGACCGAAGTAGCTCCCAGGCAGGGCTTCTTTGGGCCATAGCCGACCTATGAGGCCCTTCATGGCCTGTTCGGCCACCTTGTGGAGCTCGACCAGCTGCTTCAGTTGGTCGCTCAGGGGCACCGGATGTCCGGCCTCAGCATACTGAGACCAGAATACCTTCTCCGTCGAGCTCCCTTCCTCGGTCCGGTAGAATGCGGCAGCATCAGACACACTGTGGGGCAGATCTGCAAATGCTCTTGGAGAGCTTCGGATTCGGGTAAGTAACAAGTAATTCACTTTCATGCGCTTGCTTTGCATGACGAATGCCTTACCCGCCGCTATCTTCTTTATCACCTCAATTTCCTAGAAGGCTTTCTGGGCTTCGGCCTTGGCGGCTTTGGCACTCTCAAGAGCCGAGGCGAGCTCGGACTCTTGAGTCTTCGAGTCACACTCCAAACTCTCATGCTTTTCCACGAGAGCATGGAGCTCTTGCCGCACCTCTGCCACCCGCGCCTCCTGCTTCTCTCGCTCGGTGCGTTCCGCGGCCGCATTGCGTTCGGCCTCGGACACCGCTTCTTTCAGGGTCGCCACCTCGTTCGTGGCCCCTGCAATACCCATGTTATTCCTGTCATTTTTTGCAACCAAATCCTTTTCTATAAGGTACTACTTTAATAAGGTATTACTTACCTTCCTTGTCCTCGAGCTGCTTCTTGGCACGGCCGAGCTCATTCTCGGACCGCTCGAGGCTTTGCTTCAATGCATTGACCTTCGTAGTCAGTGTGGCAGAGGTCAGCAGCGCAGCCTGCATTCCCATATTGACATATTTGCGTTAGACTCCTGCGTATATCTTTTTAGATCCTCAGTTCGGCTTTTCTTTCCGAACACCAAACTGAGCATCAGGGGCTACTGTCTATGCGGTACTATTTTTACATATCTTAAATTACTTACCTCAAAGCTTGTTAGAAGGCTGGTACAGGCTTCAGTCAGCCCGCTCTTGGCGGACTGAACTTTCTGGATCACCGCACTCATAACAGTGCGGTGCTCCTCGTCGATGGAAGCGCCGTTGAGCGCCTCCAGCAAATTATCCGGCGCCTCCGGTTGGACGGAGGCCACCGGCGTTGCAGTCTCGCCCTTCTTATGAAGGGGCCACCCGCCGGACTTCGGAACCACTGCAGGTTCCGGTACGGAGTCCGGCACAGGGCCGGACTCAGAACCCTCGGTGGTTCCGCCCTCTTTTCTCCCAGAGTCCGGAAGGTCGCCTTGCGACGCCTCCAAGACCACCTCCTCCTGGCTGGGCCCCTTCTGGGACCCCACCTCAGCGTCGTCTGCGTCACGGGGGGAGGAGGCGGTCGGAAGTGAAGTTCTATTCACATCCGACGGACCCAGGGACCCGCTCGACGAAGCGGGGAGATCGTCCTTGGGCGGGCTAAAGGGTTGTATTCGGCATTAGAAGACACTATGCGACAAAAGAGAAATCATGAGTTATTTTGGAATCCGGACACTTACGATCTCGCCAGGGGCTTGGCGCTCGAGGGCCACTCCTCTTCGCCATCGTCAGTGTTGCTGGAACAGTCCGGAGGAAGGGTCCTTCCCTTCTTGGACCCTTTGGCCTCCCCCGTTGGGGAGGCCATCCTTTTCTTCTCTCCCCCCGCTAGGGGAGAAGCCTCCTTTTTATCCTCCTCATCTTCGTGGGATGAGTCCGCCTTAGAGTCATCGAACGATGAGTCCGATAACACCTGGCGCCGGGAACTCCTCCGAGTTCCCGTGGCCTTCTTCTTGGCCTTCTTCTCCGGCACCACATAAGGCGCCGGAGCCAGCAGCCCCGTTAATCGGGTGTCCGCTGGGTCTTCTGGCAAGGGAGCCGGACAGTTAACCTGCCCGGATGTCTTCTGCCAGGCTTGTTAAAGGTAAAGGGAGTTTAGATCCCGCATAGAGTCAAACTATGGAAAACAAGTGTCCCGTAAAGGGTAAATAGCTTACCTCGCCGGCTTGACGCTGCATGCTGAATCCGCGATCTTCGGTAGCGGATGCGGTAGCCTCGGCGCCCTTGAACAGCACCTTCCAAGCATCTTCATACGTAGTGTCGAAAAGCCTGCTCAAGGTCTGGTGCTGTGCCGGATGGAACTCCCACAAGTTGAAAGCCCGTTGTTGGCACAGGAGAATCCGGTGGATGAGCATGACCTGGACTATGTTGACAAGCTTGAGCTTCTTGTTCACCAGGGTTTGGACACAGGATTGGAGTCCGGTCAGCTCCTCCGAATCGCCCCATGTCAGGCCCTTCTCTTTCCAGGAGGTGAGCCGTGTGGGGATGCCAGATCTGAATTCGGGGGCCGCTGCCCATTCAGGGTCACGCGGCTCGGTGATGTAGAACCACCCCGATTGCCACCCTTTGATGGTTTCCACGAAGGCGCCCTCGAGCCATGTGACGTTGGGCATCTTGCCCACCATGGCGCCTCCACACTCCGCTTGGCGGCCGCCCGCTACCTTCGGCTTGACATTAAAAGTCTTCAGCCATAAGCCGAAGTGGGGCTAGATGCAGAGGAAGGCCTCGCACACGACGATGAACGCCGAGATGTTGAGGATGAAATTCGGGGCCAGATCATGGAAATCCAGGCCATAGTAGAACATGAGCCCCCCGGACAAATGGGTGGAGTGGGAAGCCTAGTCCGTGGAGGAAATGGGGAAGGAACACCACCCTCTCATGGGGCCTGGGGGTGGGGATGATCAGCCCCTCGTCGGGGAGCCGATGTGCAATGTCGCTGGACAAGTATCCGGCCTTGCGCGGCCTTTTGATGTGCCCCTCCGTGACAGAGGAGGCCATCCACTTGCCTCCCGCTCCGGACATGGTCAGGGAAGGTAGAGGCGAGATGTGCGGACTTGGGCGCTGGAGCTCGAGTGCACGGCGATGGATAAGCAAAGGAGGAGGAAGGCGTAGGTGAAAAGGTGGATCCTTATCCCCTTATATGGACGGACGAAGCTATGCGTCCCCACCAGCCTGGTAAAACTCACTTATCTCCCAAGCGCCACAATCAATGGCGCGGTTGGCTTACCCACACCCGTATTGATGAGAACCCCGGAATAAGGGGACACGATCTCTACTTCGACAAGACGTGCCAAGGGAATCGCTTCGCTAAACGCGCTGAGGTGGAACAATAAAAACAATTCGAATAAAGGCTTGGCCGTGGTGTGATGTCATGCCACGAAATACGTCAGCAGATTGAACTTGTGTAAATATTATTATCTCTATGGTGGTATGTGGAATTTATTTTGCAGAGCCGGACACTATCCTGGTGTTCAAAACCTTCTATGAATTATTCGGAGGAGGAACCCGCCTTGCAATGCCGAAGACAATATGCACGCCGGACTCATCATCATTGAAGCCTGGTTCAGGGGCTACTGAGGGAGTCCTGGACTAGGGGGTGTCCGGATAGCCGAACTATCATCTTTTGCCGGACTCCAAGACTATGAAGATACAAGATTGAAGACTTCGTCCCGTCTCCAGATGGGACTTTCCTTGGCGTGGAAGGCAAGCTTGGCGATACGGATATGTAGATCTCCTACCATTGTAACCGACTCTGTGTAACCCTAGCCCTCTCCGGTGTCTATATAAACCGGAGAGTTTTAGTCCGTAGGACGAACAACAATCATACCATAGGCTAGCTTCTAGGGTTTAGCCTCCTTGATCTCGTGGTAGATCTACTCTTGTACTACCCATATCATCAATATTAATCCAGAAGGAGTAGGGTTTTACCTCCACCGAGAGGGCCCGAACCTGGGTAAAAACATCGTGTCCCTTGTCTCCTGTTACCATCCGCCTAGACGCACAGTTCGGGACCCCCTACCCGAGATCCACCGGTTTTGACACCGACACCCATGTTATGCCTTCTGGGAATAGTGTCGCACTTATATCCGTCAGTAAATTTTGTGCATGCGTCCCGTCACATTCCAAATTGCAAACCTGTTCACACCGATCAAACCCTAAATGGTTTCCCACTTAGGAGCGTATTACTACGTGGTTATAAATACTACTACTCCAAGATGACTGCACATTCCTCCTCAACTCCTCATCCACAAAAAGTCAAAAACAAACAAGTCATTCATCATCGTCCCCTTGCATCCGCCATGGCCAGTGTGAGTTCTGGGTCGAGAGATTTCCACCAGGGAGAGGCGAGCCTAGAAGCGGGAGCTTGAGAGATGTCCCGCCTCGCTGCTATAGCAGCCAACATGTCCCGCCGCATGGCCGTAGCAGCAGAGAGGTCCCGCCGCGCAGCCAAAGCAGCACGGAGGACCCACTGCACCGTCGATGCAGCAGACTGGTCGGGCCGCGTCGCGGAAGCAGAAGATATGTCCCGCCGCGCCACGAATCCAACAGAGATGTCCTTCCTTGCCGCAGCGGCCTGGGAAAATGCCTCGTGGGCAGGCGAGGACTCTTACAGGCGCATGCGTGCCCTCATCCATAGGTAGATGGATTAGATCTCCAGGTGGGAGAGGTTGTAGGATGACCTGCAGGCCTCGTTCGAATAGTCTACAAACGTCATCCGTCAACTAAATGAGAGCAATGCGAAGCTCTGGGCCGAGATCGTCGGAACTGCCTGTTGAAGACGACCGGCATCATCGTCGAGAAACTTATGGACGAGAATAACAAGCTGCGCATCGAGCGTAGAAGGCTGGTGAAGGAATCCGTGGATGCTCTCAAGCAGCATCTTGAGGACAAGAAAGAGCTCGTCACCGCTCGCCGCGGATACTAGTTCCCACTGCCTGCAGCAACGCATCAAGAAAGTACAGATCAGCGAGCCAGATCGTTGTCTTCCTTCTTCTTTTGCCCTTGTGTATTTCAGGAGTTGCCGCATGTGGCTTTGGATGTGGCTTTTTTTAATTATATTTCTAAATATGTAAGCCAATTATAGTCGATGCTATATAGGTCCGTCAGATCTTACATCAAGATCCGTGCAAAACTTTCTTTTCAGATTTTCATTTTTCTCTCTTAAATCTCAGTCCAGTGAGACATATAGCCACGCCGTAGAATAGGTGCTCGAGCGCCATTAATGGAGACACTGGGAGGGAGGTGCGCGGCGGGTAGTGGTCAAAGGGCTCTCCTCCCGATGAGCACGCACAGGGGTCTGATCGCACGCCTCCCGTACTCAAATAGCTACCCCGCACGGCACCTCCTAGCAAGTAAAAAAAGGGGGACGCATGGCCGCACGTAATTGGTAAGTCGAACGCCCACGGTTTCAATAATACTTCTGTTTCCGATTTGTAACGTGACAACACTTGTTCCAAAATGACTTTGTTGATTGTTAATGTGTGGGCCTTCGCAAATCGGACAGAAAAATTACCACAACATGTTGGTGCCATGTCATGAGACCATGCCAAGTTTCATGATTTTCATGCGTGTTTTGGAATTACAGGAATTAAAAAACCAAGTTTCTCAATCTTTCCGGCTGAGCCACGATGCCCATATGTTTGAATTTCACTTCCATCTCTTGCATGGGAACTAGAAATTCACCCAAGGACACACGTGTGATTTTTCAAACAACTTTAGTGCACCGGAGCATATGCTTGTAGTTCAAATTTGAATTATGCACATTAAATGCCCAGAAACTCAATTAACGTATAAAAAAGGCCAAACAAACCCGGAATAATTCCAAAATTTACCACGATACTTCTATTTGGTCTAATGTGGCTGTGTAAAAAAAGGCAAGAGAAGGCAGTGTACGTATGTCGTTTCACACACGGAGGTGACACGTTCCCTCTCGGAACCACGAGCCTTCTTGAGGGAAGCTCCGGTTTGCAAGAAGCTTACACCAAAGCTTGTCCCAATTCGGCCAAAAATATTACCGCAGCATGTTGGTGCCATGTCATGACAGCATAACAATTTTCATGATTTTCAGGCGTGTTTTCAAATTACAGTAATTAAAAAACCAAGTTTCTCAATTTTTTCGGCCGAGCCACGACGCCCAGATGTTTGAATTTCACTCCCATCTCTTGCATGGGACCTAGAAATTCACCCAAGGACACACATGTGAGTTTTCAAACAACTTTGGTGCACTGCAGCATGTGCTTGTAGTTCAAATTTGAATTATGCGCATTAAATGCCCAGAAACTCTATGAATGTATAAAAAGGCGAAACGAGCTCGGAATAATTCCAAAGTTTAGCACGGTACTTGTATTTGGTCTAATCTGGCTGTGTAAAAAAATTAAGGCAGGAGAAGGCAGTGTACGTATGTCGTTTCGCACACGAAGGTGACACGTTCCCTCTCGGAACCACGAGCCTTCTTGAGGGAAGCTCCGGCTTGCAAGAAGCATACACCAAAGCTTGTCCCAATTCGGCCAAAAAAAGTACCACAGCATGTTCGTGCCATGTCATGACACCATGCCAAGTTTCATGATTTTCAGGCGTGTTCTGGAATTACAGGAATTAAAAAACCAAGTTTCTCAATCTTTCCGGTCGAGCCACGATGCCCAGATGTTTGAATTTCACTCCAATCTCTTGCATGGGACCTAGAAATTCACCCAAGGACACACATGTGATTTTTCAAACAACTTTGGTGCACTAGAGCCTATGGTTTTACTTCAAATTTGAATTATGCACATTAAATGCCCAGAAACTCAATTAATGTATAAAAAAGGAGAAACGAGCCCGGAATAATTCCAAAATTTAGCATGTTGCTTCTATTTGGTCTAATCTGGATGTGCAAAAAAATAAAGGCGGGATAAGGCAGTGTACGTATGTCGTTTCGCAGACGGAGGTGACACGTTCCCTCTCGGAACCACGAGCCTTCTTGAGGGAAGCTCCGGTTTGCAAGAAGCTTACACCAAAGCTTGTGCCAATTTGGCCAAAAATATTACCGCAGCATGTTTGTGCCATGTCATGAGACCATGCCAAGTTTCATGATTTTCAGGCGTGTTTTGGAATTACAGGAATTGAAAACCAAGTTTCTCAATCTTTCAGGCCGAGCCACGATGCCCAGATGTTTGAATTTCAATCCCATCTCTTGCATGGGACCTACAAGTTCACCCAAGGACACACTTTTGATTATTCAAACAACTATGGTGCACTGGAGCACGTGCTTGTAGTTCAAATTTGAATTATGCACATTAAATGCCCAGAAACTCAATTAATGTATAAAAAAGGCCAAACGAACACGGAATAATTCCAAAATTTAGCATGATATTTCTAATTGGTCTAATCTGCCCGTGTAAAAAATTAAGGCAGGAGAAGGCAGTGTACGTATGTCAGTTCGCACACGGAGGTGACACATTCCCTCTCGGAACCAGGAGCCTTCTTGAGGGAAGCTCCAGTTTGCAAGAAGCTTACACCAAAGCTTGATGCAATTCAGCCAAAAAAATTACTGCAGCATGTTGGTGCCATGTCATGATATCATGCCAAGTTTCATGATTTTTAGCCGTGTTTTTAATTTACAGGAATTAAAAACCAAGTTTCTCAATCATTTTGGTTGAGCCATGACACCCAGATATTTGAATTATATTCCCATTTCTTGCATGGGACCTATAAATTCACCCAAAGACACATATGTGATTTTTGAGCAAACTTTGGTGCATTGGAGCCTGTGCTTGTAGTTCAAATTTGAATTATGCACATTAAATGCCCAGAAACTCAATTAATGCATAAAAATGCCAAACGAACCCAGAATAATTCCAAATTAAACACAACACTCATATACTAGTTGCATGTTCACTATACGTAAATGTTCTAGCAATTCAAACACCATCCTTTCCCTCCTTAACACCATTTTGTCTTTAAAAACATAATGAAAAAATCAGGTATACCACAAACAGTTTACTAGAAAGAATCGTGTGGGATGCGATATAAAATATCTTGGCGCACCATCTTGTCTGGCTTACGCAGGAAGCTTCGTCGTCTATAGTCCATCGCCCCCGCTTGAACCACACTTGCGCGCCAGTTTCACGCGGCACCGAGCGAAATTTTTTGGCCACCGCGGAAATATCTATCTCCCCGCCCCCTCCCTCCTACCAAAAGCCACATTTCCACTGTTCCTCCTTGCTTTCCAAGTTCAAACCTTCACTGCTGCTTACTGGCAACTCAGCCTCCTCGCCGGTGAACCTTCTTCTTGCAGCGCCGCCTCCTCGTTGGCTACCCTTCTTCTTGCAGCGCCGCCTCCTCGTTGGCTACCCTTCTTCTTGCAGCACCGCCTCCTTGCCGGCGACCCTTCTTCTTGCAGCGCCACCTCCTCGCCGGCGACCCTTCTTCTTGCTGCGCGGCCTCCTCGCCGCCGATCCTTCTTCTTGCTGCGCGGCCTCGTCGATATGGTCAGGTAATCCACATCCCACCCACACCATCCTCCTCCTTTCCCGTCCCACATGCCCCGACTGATGGAGCGACATCTTCCACCGAAATCACTGCCCTCTCCTCCAATTAAGAGCCGCCCACAGCCGTTTTACACATGGTATAACATGGAGTTGAGTAGCATGCGGCCGCACGCACGAGCGAGGTCGATATGGCTGACATGCATGTCGACCGCCAGATATTGTAGGAGCACCTCGTCTTCGAGGCCACCGTCGACACTGCCGCGTGGTTGTCTACTTTAAAATACAGTTCATGATGTTTTCTCGAGGCCACCGCCAGTGCCTTCTAGTAATTTGTCCTCTGTAATGTTAATATGCAATTTGATGTTTAGTTAATAGTTTGGTCCTATGAAATGTAATGTTCAGTTAACACTTTGGTCCAACAATTGCTACATTTCGTAGTACTGTTCTCAAGCATTCTTTGTTTTATTAACTGTCTTATCACTACTAGGGAAAACCCTAGTAGTAGCGCGGGTTTTGAGGCTAGCAGCAGCGCGGGTGGCCGCGCTACTAATATGGTGCTACAGCTAACTCATAGTAGTAGCGCGGCCCTAACTCGCGCTACTACTGTTGACGATATCAGCAGCGCTTTCTAGGAACGCGCTACTATTAACTAGCTGTAGGGATTTCGCCATCCCTCGCTACTGCTATATCTTTCATCATTTTCCCATTACCCCTTTCCCTTTCAGTTCTCATTTCAGATACTAGATACTAGGTACTGCTAGTAGATATCAAATTCATAAACCATTACTAGGTAGTACTCCCTTCATTCCAAATTACTCGTCGTGGTTTTAGTTCAAACCACGACGAGTAATTTGGAACGAAGGGAGTACTAGATAACAATTTCATGCATAGTCAACATGCATCCTCAAGCAGTACAAGGTCATATCAACGGCCATCATCATATGTAGTTCTAGATGATATCGACGACGATCATCATATGTAGTTCTAGATGATATAGCCACACACACATATGTAGTTCTAGATGGTATAGCCACACACACACATATGTAGTTCTAGATGATATCGAAGACAATCATCATCCTCAAGCCTGGGCGGTTGGTGTTCCTGATAGTAATTAGGATGGCCTGTCCAACACGAAGATTCTTGCCATTGAGGAATTTCTTCCACCCAACCGAGTTTAAGTGTGTGCGACCGTCCGTGTCCATGCGGTAAGTACATGTTGTGATGGAGCCCCTTGCAGTAAGGCGTAGTCCAGCTGAGCCTTCTTCATCTGGCTCGATACCATAACTCACAGATATGCTCTTTGCCAATTTCTGAATAAGAAAAACATATCAATTAATAAATAGCCTCGCAAATAAGTACATATGGATTATCTACACTATTAATAGTTTCCTTAGATTCTACACTAATAAGCATGTGATCGAACTCTACACTAAAATATATCATCGACTAGATTCAAAACAACATACCATATCATTGGACTGTACACTAAGTAATTCATCGGATAATTTGCATTTGTAAGTATAACATATCATATCATGTCGATCAACCATGGTATTTGTCAAGCGGGTCACGAATGGCACCCCGACAAAGTCAGCACGTGGCAGAATTATGTCCCACAGGTTGGACACCTCCTCCTCACTCAGCCTTGTTCTTTGAGCTACGATGGCTTCATGAAGTGGGTCCTCATCATCTTCATCGAGTGGGTCCTCATTATCTTCATCATCTTCGTCATCTTCGTCATCTTCATCATCTTCCACCAGGTTGAGATAAATGACAGCTAGCTTGGGTCTTTCTGCTCGGAAGTTGAAGCTGATCAACTCACCACCAGTAAGACGCATGCGAGCGATGAAACGGGCCCATCCATCTCCTCCAATCTGCGACATATTGCATCCTTTCTCGACCTCCAGAGTGTATGGACCCCAGGGGCCTCAAATGTCACAGTGTCTCCTGTCAGCTTGTTGAATTTCAACCTCACATTGCATGGGACGATCTGTGTAAAATAAGCAAAATGACACAATGCAGTAATGCCAACACTAAAAATAAAATAGTTATTACATTTCATCTAATTTCTTACCGCCGCATGACGAAAACTCGGCTGGAAGTAGATGCCGAAGAGCTTGCCAGTTGCAAGGCTGCTGGCGCATCTTGACTTGCACAGTCGACATAGTTGTGGTGGTGGTGGCGCCATTCTTCCTAAAGCAATATGAGCAAAGGATTAACGATCAACTAAATCAAAATGTTCTAAGTGAACTAAATCAACTAGCCTACTAAATCAACTAAATCATATCAACTAAATCAAAATGTTGCATATGAACTAGCCTACTAAATCAACTAAATCAAAATGTTCTAAGTCAACTAAATCAACTAGCCTACTAAATCAACTAAATCAAAATGTTCTAAAACAACTAAATCAACTAGCCTACTAAATCAACTAAATCAAAATTTTCTAAATCAACTAAATCAAAATGTTCTAAGTCAACTAAATCAACTAGATGAATTAGCCTACTAAATCAACTAAATCAAAATGTTCTAAGTTAACTAAATCAACTAGCCTACTAAATCAACTTATTTATATCAACTAAATCAAAATGTTGCATATGAGCAGGAGGGAGAAGGAGGGGCGACTCGAGGAGGGAGAAGAGAGTAGGATGGAGGATGAAGGCGGAGCGAGGAGGGGCCGGCCAGCGCGGCCAGTTGAGGAAGGACGGAGGAGGAAGGCGGAGCGAGGAGGGGCCGGCCAGCGCGGCCAGTTGAGGGAGGACGGAGGAGGAAGGCGGAGCGAGGAGGGGCCGGCCAGCAGCGAGTGGAGAGGGAGGACGGAGGAGGAGGCCGGTACCGAGTCCAGCAAGGAGGAGGAGGTGACGGCGCGTAGCGCAGATGGAGGAGGGCGACGGGGGTGGACCGGCGCACGCCGCAGACGGAGAGGATTGAGTGGCTGTGTGAGTGGATCGGAATGGAGGAGATAGGGAGATGAATGGCTTAGCAGTAGCGCGCTTTAGGAAAAGACGCTACTGCTAAGCTATCTAGCAGCAGCGCCTTTCACAATAAAGCGCTACTGCTACGTGTCAGCATGTAAAAATAGACTTTGTTCAATATATCAAAAATACATTGATCACCAACAATCTTTTTGTGTACAATCTGATTTGTCACTATGAGTCCTCACCGGTTTAGGAACAGGTGAAGACTCATATTGCAGCCACAAATTCTACACATAGAGTTCAATGAAGATCAATTGCTTGTCAAAGTTTGAGAAGTAACATATTTAAGGTGGTAGACACTCTCTTCACGAAGCGAGATGGGACTAAATTTTTGTAGGAAACTTAGCAGTAGCGCTTATCAGAGAAATGCGCTGCTACTATGCTACGTAGGAGCAGCGCGCTTCGCTATAACGCGTTGCTGCTATAACTAGCCTCGCGGCGGCCTCGTAGGAATTATAGCAAGAGTGCGTCTTTGAGAGGACGTGCTACTGCTATATTTGTTTCAGCAGCGAGTTTCGTCTGTGCGCTCTACTGCTAGTTAGCAGCAGCGAGTTATTTTGAAGCGCGTTGCTGATAAGATTCTGTGTATAGGCTTTTCCCTAGTAGTGTATCTTCTAGTACATGTTTCTATTCTGCAATGTCATGCTTAGTGAACTATTTTGGTTCATTTGGTCTGATGTCCATTTAACTGTTTGGTTCAGTTCTGCAGTTTGATTTTCATTTTCTGTGGGTACAATTTTGTATTGTTATCACTACAGAAAAATACACTTCCGTGATGATACGTGTTTGTCATAGTAGGTCACGTTTTTTGTCATACATGTACATCCATGACAATTTTATGACAGAATCAAGATAGTCATACATGTGCTGTCGTAGAAGTGTTCCATGACATTACCAAAATTATTATCACGGAAGTGTCCACTTCCATGACGATAAATCGCGCGTCATAGAAGTGCTTTTGTCAAGGGTTACCGACACATGTCATCCACCGTAACGGAACGCTGTTAAGGTATCGGGTCGGGTTTTGAATCCGATAACCCGTTAACAGCCCTGACCAATGGGAAATTTCCATGTGTAATATTCTTATTGGCCGAAAGAAACACGTGTCAGCTCGTCAGTGGGTCAGATAGGCGCCTATGATATGTCGACACGTGCCACAGCCCACCACTGGCCCATTTAGCTTACAAAGCCGGCCCGTTTGACTTGGTCAAAAGTTAACGGGCTGGCCCATGAAAAGCCTGTTAACGGTCTCTTCGCAAATAGCCCATTTTAAGGCCCGGTAACTCACGGCCCGTTAGGCCCTAAAGGAAATCAGCCCAACAACGTCATGTGGGCTGTCGAATATAACACCAGCCCATTTCACTTTCGGCCCATGTATGGCCCATGACGTCTTTCGGCCCATATGAGGCCTTCGTATCTTTAGGCCCTTTACAGGCCCACGGTGACTCTAGCCCATAATGAACAGTAATTTTCTTTGTACCCATTAACGGCCCATGATTCACATGGGCCGTTTCCAGCCCGTGTTAGCTTTCGGCCTATTGACGGCCCATACGTTCTTGGGCTCCTTTTCGGCCCTCGATTACTTCCAGCCTATTACTGGCATGTTCCCCTAATGGGCCAAATTCGGCCCATGGCAAGAGTCAGCCCGTTTCTGGCCTGTTAACCTGTTGCGCCGTTTCCAGCCCGTCCTATATTCTGGCCAATTAACGACCCATTATGCATGTGACAGAATTAAGCCGTTGCTGTCCTCCGGCCTGTTAATGGCCCATTACCGTGCTGGGCTGATACCAATTATGCCCGTTTACGGCCCATGTAGACCCATTTATCTGACGGCCCGAGGCCCACCGATTCTACGGCCCTGTTGGAGGCCCATTTATCGACGGCCCGTAGGAGACCCATGGATCCTACGGCCCGTATATGGCCCATGGTTGTTGCGGCCACTAGCAAACCAGGGAAAAGAAGACTAGGAAATAAATAAGGCCGAAACTGATGCTAGGCTATTAAGGCGATTGCACAGATTACATCCACTCGGCATCAAAGATCGCCACTAGTGCAAATATAGGGAACACCCTACACTATACAAAAATGGCTTGCTGTTTTCTTCAGGCGGTGGCTGCATGTTAAGAATAAATTTTGTATCGCACCAAAACAAATTACAACTATATAACAAAAGGAAGGTTGGCATAAAACTTAACAGTCTAGCAGATAAATGCACCACCAGAAGTTCAGAAGCTCAGTTCATTTGACCTGGCTGTTACGTTTTCATGCTATATTGTCCGATGGAGCACCATAACCCTCGCCTTCATTTCCCCTAGGCTCCTGAACAACATAGCAAATGTCTGATAGTCTGGTTTCAAAACCATGCATATCTTGACGACATCGAACAATGTCTCTCCTTGTTTCACAAAGGGTCTCTGTTAGGGAATGGACTTGTGTCTGGAGCGCAGATACAACATTGCATTGAGCTTGCATATCTTGATCATGAGGCAGTTCGGACGAGATTGCCTTAACAACCAACCCAGTATTACGCAGGAACGTGCTTTTGGCACTGTTAGTGGACAGGTAGTGACCCACTGCAGCAAGAGCTGACATTGCAGTTATAGTTGCCTCGCCACCTTCAGAAGGTGGCGGTTCCACCATTTTTTCCATGGCTTGCTGAAAAGTTGAGTTTTTACATTAGTAGTACCAGAACAGAAGATATTAAGGAGGCAGCAAAACCAAACAAAATAGCTTTGGTCTATATACAGAACTTATTCTAGTGAACCCATGTAAAATATTAGTTGTAGTTTATGGCAAAGTACATAATAAAATCAGGTTCCAAACATATGACCATGTACCATCGCTAATGTATTGTCTATTTCTTCACATTGTATTGAGGGCTAAGGATAAAGAGACAACGTTTATAATACGGTAAGCATAGTATGACATCATTCATATCACAAAACAACTGAGAACAGACAAACAGGCAATTGTAACATTGTGTGGGCAAGTCCAGCACGGAACTAGATTACGGGTCAAGATCAAAGCAACATCACTCCTCTCTTTTAAACCTTGTAAGGTGCAATGATATGCTAAGACAATTTTGTATAAAATTGAAAAGAGTAATAGACATTGGCTACAAACCATGCAGTTCAAGGCACAAGTCAGAGTAAGTAGTAGTGAAAAGGCATGAGGATTAAGGACTTACAATAGCGGCATTGACTGGTATACTCATGCCCTTCTTATTGCTGGTGTGACAGTCCTTGAAGATTTCCACAGCATTTGGTTCAGGTACTTTTTGGTCCTTACGGGCTTTCCTCTGCATTTTGAACAAGTCAATATAGATTTGATAATATGGTACAACAAATAGAGTGAAACAGCAGCCAATTACAAGAGCCTCGCAGTGTGCAATGTAGCTACGAGATCTTGTCGTTTGTTGGAATTTCACTTTGATACGGTTGGCCTTGTTCTTTGAACAGTTCACCTACAAGAAGATAGATTTATGTGGCACATGCGTTAATAGGACTTCAACGTGTGATCTGATCACATATATATAATGTACCTGATACTTCAGATTAGACCAGTGTTTAACAAGGCCCCTCCAGTCTTCATCCGATATACTTTCCACTGGAGATGTTTGGGAAAGTTCACTGTTAGCCTTGCCTTCAAAGTGAGTTTTCGTCAAGTTATACTGATACTATCGCGGAGCAGACTTGAAAACATGGGTGAAGGCTTGTCTGGTTGCATCATCTTGGCTATCCAACTTGAACCTCATCTATTGAAAATTATGGGAGTCTCATTATCAGCAACCTAGAAAGTATGGGACAGAGCAAGACGATATTACTAGTTTCCATACATAACCATACTTACATATAAATGGTCGAGGAAGGTGTTGAACTAGGTTTCGTCTTTGTCATTCCTGTACTGAATCCATGTTGGGAGGATACATACATGACACCTAACAGCAACCGCTGCCTCTGACACTAACTTGGCTGACTCTGTAGCATCACGTGGCCTTTTTAAACCTGCCTCAAAACGGATCTCCATTCTTCCTCCTCTAGATTTAGTTAAGCTATCAAGCATTATCCCTGATGTTTGTTTCATCTTGTGCCTAGGTGCTAGTCCAACAACGAACATAGGAAGTGTTAGTGTACATCAAACTATAACTTGAGACTACATATAAAGAAGCAGGCAACTGTAACTTGACTCCAGCAACTACCTTCTTGCTGTTGAAGCTCACAAGGTTCATCTGATATTTCCTACTCGTCTTGTGTCAAGAGTGCTTGGGAAGTAGTGTCAGGTGGCAAAGGAGCTTGGGAACGTGCTGCTAGCTCAGTTGACGCATGAGTAACTTGTGCAGCTGGTAGTACTGTGGTAGGTGTTGCAAGAACTAGGGTTGTCTCTGCTTGTTTGGTGGCGGCTATTTGTTTCTGTTTGGCTTTTTTTTGCAGCTCGTGTAGCATGGGATGGCGTGTTTGTAGAATTTTCTGCTGGACTTTGACCTTCTATTGCACCATCAGTACCAGCAGAATCTGCAGGATTCATCCGGTTCTCATTCCCTGCCATTCTGTGTTTCTTCCTCTTTCTCTGTGCCATGTTAAGTCAAGCCGACAAGAAAAACGAATAACAATTTAGTTCTTCAGAACAAATTGATGCGTGATGCAGACGAACTGAACTTTGATGTTAGACAACCACATGATAGGAGGATGTTATATGTATGAAAAACAGGACAGAAGAGATAACCAGAACTATGATGTGTAAACTAAGAAGAAGACATTTCACCAAATTATAAGCAATGCAATGGAAGGTAGACACCATATGCAAGATGCTACAAATATCGCTCTGCCAAGTTAACAGTGTCTCATCATAAATGGTGTTTAAACAAATGTGAAGCAGTATAAGAAATAAATCATATGCAAGATGCAAACAACATCACACTACCATGTTAGAGGTCTCTCGTCATTAGTGCCATTGCATATTCACAGCATTGCATATTCACAGCTTACGATGTATAAACTAAGGAGAAGGCATGTCAACAAATTAGAAGCAATGAAAGCTAGACACCATATGAAAGATGCAACGAATATCACTCTACCAAGTTAAAACTGTCTCGTCATAAGTGCCATTTCAACAAATTAGTAGTACAAGCTAGAAAAGAATGCGAGATGTAACCTATAGCACACTCCAAAGTCAAACGTGTCTTATGATAAGTGATTGTTGCAGGTTACACAACAGTAGTAATTTGATGTAAGAACATGGTGTGATAGACAGATTGTATGTTCTAGAAACAGGAACACGTGTCTTATTCAAGTATAATGTGTAACGTAAGCAGATGGAATTCAACAAAATTAGAAGCAATACAAGCTAGATCACACATAACATGCAATGACATATAACAGTGCCGAGTTAGAGGGAGCACCTGTCACACCCTAGCTAGTTCATGCATTAGAGTGTTGCATCATGTTTATTCTTTCATCAGAAACCTAAAATGGGGATGACAGAACCCCCAGCCCCCTCTGAAACCAACTAGGGTTTACTAAAAACTTTTTCAATGAACCTGAAATGCCCTTCTAAAATGCCCATCATTTTTGTCTTGGTTCAGAACCTCTGCCAGAAGTGATGCACATTTTCCAAGGCCATCTCAGGGTTTTTGAATTAAATCATAAATATTTGAATTTGGGCATTTAAAATTATATAAAATATTTAAATGCTCAAATATCTCCAAACTAAAATGTTTCATGTTGGAAATAATCCAACTATGGACCAGGAGTAGTTTGGTGATTTTAGGAGTTGCCTAAGTATTTTTATTAATTCAACAAAGTTGCAGAAGTATTAAAAAAACAGAAAACAGAAAAAATAGAAAAACCTACCTAGCGCCCAGCACCTGGCCCACCTGCCGGCCCAGCCCAGCACCGCTCCAGCGAGCTGCTTGCCGGCCAGGCAGGCAGGCAGGTGCCCGACAGCGACCGCAGCGCGCGCCACGCAGCTGGCTGCTTCCCTGCTCCACCTCCTCGCCTCGGGGCTGGATGGATGAGCTCCACGCAGTGCCGTGAACCCGCAGGACATCTCCATTCTCCCCCAACCCCTCTCTCTCGCGCTCCCCCGCCATGGCCGACGCCATCGCCGCCACCCCCTCACCGTAGCCACGCCCTCCGTCAACCCCACGCCGTGCCGCCGTGTCCAGGAGCTCCGCCACCCTCCTCTCCTTCGAGCAAGCCGAGCCCCGAGCGCTTGCAAGGCCCGAGCCCACCGCATCGACCTCGACCGAACCGCCGTCGCCGGAGATCCGCTTCAACGCCGTCGTCGCTCCGGTCCGTCCCCGGCCGCACCAAGGGCTTCGTCGAACTCCCCGTGAGCTTAGCCATCTTCCCCTCCCTTCCTTTCTTGCTCCCGAGCCATGTAGCGACCTCCCGGAGCTCAACCGCACCCACCGCCGCGGTGCTCGTCGCCGACGTGCTCCCGGTCATCCTCCGGCCACTCCACGGTGTCCATCATGCTCACCGCGTCACGTAGCACCTAACTAGCTACTCCCCGCACCTCACCGACCCCTCTTGCGTCAAGTTCGACTTCGGCCGAACTCCGGTGGCCGCCAAAGTCGTCGCCGGCGCCAACTCCGGCCACCCCGACCCCAACGGACTCCACCAAGAGCTGCGGTTCGTCCTCAGCTCCTCTCCGGTGGCCTCCGCCGCTCGTTTGGTTGCCGGAACGGCAAAAACCACTTCCGCCGCCGTGTCGGGCTCGCCGGCGGCTAAACGCCGGTGCAGCCGACCCGGGTTTGACCACGGGTGGGCCCTGGTTGACTCTCCTGAGTCAATGACAGGTGGGGCCAAGCCCTGTTAACTAATTAGGATTAGTTTAAATTAATTTTAGTTTAATTAATCACACTGACACGCGGGACCCACTGTCAGGTTTGACCCGGACCGTGTCCCGTTGACCTGCTGATGTCACACTGACGTCAGGCTGACGCAGTAATTGATTTTCTGGATTTAATCTAATATAGGAAATTCCAGAATATAGTTTAAACTTCAAAAATTCATAACTTTTAATCTGTAACTCCAAATCAGACAAATTATATATGAAAAATGATCAGAAAAATCCAATCTATCCATCTGTACTATTTTCATGCATGATTAAACAAGTTAACTTGATGTTTAATGCAGAACAAGGAAAAACACTTTAAAGGGCCATGTTTGAGTTTGAAATTTGAATCTTTGATTCAAATTGGTTCAAACCCTTCTGGTCTTAGTTGCATTAGCCCAACACACTCATATTGCTATGTTTCATGCATGCATCATATTGTTGCACATTGTTTGGTGATGGTTGTGTATCGGTGTTCTTTGCGGCAGGTTCTGCCTCCGAGGAGTACCGTGATTACCCTAACGAAGAACCGTATCAGTGCATCGAACCATCAGGCAAGCAACCAACCATTTGATCATATCGATACAATCCCATGTTCTCGCTCCTGCTCTCTTTTTACTGCATTAAGACAATGCGTTCAAGCTGCTGTGTGCTACGGTAGTTGAACCCACTTCCTCTGCATGACCTGTCATTGCCACAGTAACTAGATGAAACCCACTAGCATGTGTAGGAGTTGATTGAGCCATATGTTTGTGTTGTTCCTACCTTGCTATGCCTGCTATGCTTAGAGTCGTGTCAGGTCTGGTTCATTTGGGTGATGGGCTAGAGTGAAATGATTATGTCGGTAATGAGAGTGGTGTGGTGAACACGATTTGGTAAAGGTATCGATGAGAGGCCATGTAGGAGTACATGGTGGGTTGTTTCATTGAAGCCGACCTTAAGCACTGAGATCTGTATGTGTGATTTAAGATACAGCTACTACCATGCATTGGGCCCTGAAATATGACCCCGCTCGACTTCTTATTCACCCTAGTTCTCTGTCCAGGAGTTGCAAGTAGTTTCTGGTGTTTGTAGCCTACTGGAGGCCG
Source organism: Triticum dicoccoides (assembly GCF_002162155.2). NCBI lineage: Eukaryota > Viridiplantae > Streptophyta > Magnoliopsida > Poales > Poaceae > Triticum > Triticum dicoccoides. Next base: position 356,000,322 of record NC_041381.1, on the reverse strand, counting down.
TGGACAGCGCTGACCCTAGGGGTGGGCTGTGATGCGGTAGGTACGTGGCACGGTGTACCGAATACCCGTTAGGTATCTCGGGAACCCTGTTCACATCGTTCGGGGCCGTATGGGAAACCTCGGCCGGACTCCCTGCGGATGGAACCTGGATAGGCGATAAACCTGGATTGGAGACTTAGGTGTTTAGGTAGGTCGTGGTCTACACCCACGTCGGCTTTCGCTTGAAGTCTGCCGAGCACATATCGTGTGCAGACGCTAAGTGGTGGAAACATGTATGAAGAAGTACACCCCTGCAGGGTTATCATGATCTATTCGAATAGCCGCGTCCGCGGTAAAGGACTGCTTGGTTGCCTATACAGTTCATAGACAAGTAAATGGAAACTACTAAAAGCCTCAAGATAAGTGTGAGTGCCGAGGATGGCTCTTCCGTAGGAAGACGGAGGTGGATCCTCGGTTGTGTATTGAAGTGGTGAGTAGTGGACTCGTGTACGCAAAACCATTTCAAGTTGGAGTCTCGTAGAATAGTCTAGCCAAGAGTCAAAGCTGGCTTGCTGCAATAACTCCACCAACCCTTCTTGATAATGTGCATGTATGTAGGATCTGATGTAAGTCTTGCTGAGTACCTTTGTACTCATGTTGCTATAATTTACATTTTTACAGAAGACGCTGCAACCCCTTCTGATGGGTTCTTCGTAGACGTTGACATCAATGAGTAGGCTAAGGCCCAGGTGGTGATCCTGAGCTTGTGAAGGACCACGTAGTATAGCTAGGCTTTCCAAGCCTCTTTTATTTTACTAGTTGTCTGTACTCAGACAAGCTACTTCCGCTGCTGGTTTGTATGACTGTATGACTTGAATGCTGGGTCGTGTGACCCGTACCTATGTGTATGTTATGTATGGCTCTCTGAGCCTTAAATAAAGTACTTGTGTCGTAGAGTCATGTTGTGATGCCATGTTGTATTTGCACATATCGAGCATATTGTGTGTATGTTATTGAAATGTTTGGTATGTGTGGGATCTGACTATCTAGTTGTTTATCTTTAGTAGCCTCTCTTACCGGGAAATGTCTCCTAGTGTTACCGCTGAGCCATGGTAGCTTGCTACTGCTCTGGAACACTTAGGCTGGCCGGCATGTGTCCTTGTTCATTCCTGTGTCTGTCCCTTCGGGGAAATGTCACGCATTGAGTACCGGAGTCCTGTTAGCCCGCTACAGCCCGGTTTACCGGAGTCCTGCTAGCCCAGTGCTACAGCCCGGACCCACTTGCTGATGACCGACACGTTCGAAGCTGGGTCATGGATGCCTGTCCCTGTAAGTCTGTGCCACTTTGGGTTTACGACTAGTCATGTCAGCCCGGGCTCCTTGTCATATGGATGCTAGCGACACTATCATATACATGAGCCAAAAGGCGCAAACGGTCCCGGGCAAAGGTAAGGCGACACCCGTGGGTATACCGTGCGTGAGGCCGCAAAGTGATATGAGGTGTTACAGGCTAGATCGATGTGACATCGAGTCGGGGTCCTGACAGCGTTGGCATCAGAGCTGGACTGCCTGTAGGTTCTCCAAGCCAAACTGGTCGATGTTGAGTCTAGAAATTCTTTAGTTATATGTAGGGGAATTGTTTGTGGGTTGGAACGTAAGGCTCTTTTTACTCCTTTATCTTATGACATTCTGATCTGAGTCAGTCTATTCTTCCACCGGGGGTTAAGGAATTAGGATCTATTCTCTCTATCAGGATCACGTGTTACTAATCAGTAGTACCTTATAGGTTTGATGGATACAAGCCTAGTTCAGTTCTACTACCACATTATGTTGTTAGGATGGACTCAGAACTTTGATATGATGATGTTGAGTGTGTATGAAATCCTTTTTCAAATGTCTCAAAATCCTTCTTGAGCATTTACAGCTGTTATGCTGCCGAAATTCTGCTAGAAATTCTAGTGCCTTTGCATTATGGTTGTGCTTTCAGATGGCCACTCGCGACCTCAATCAAGTGGTTCGCCTGACTCGATGCCTAGATGTACCGGGCCATACCGCCATGTTGGTCAGGGTAATGACTGAGGCCGGATACCGTTGGTATCCTGAGTACACGGTCGAAGAGCAATTTCGGGACTTTAATCAAAGCTAGTATCTCTGCACTGTCAGGATATTTCCATCTTATCTTGGGTCCACCGAGCCCCTTCACTGCTCCTATGGACTCGGGGTTACTATTGAGATGGCTGTGCAGGACGCCGCCTACTCTATGATGACCATCATGTGAGTCAGGTCTGGCCTATTTCGGGACTCTGATTTCCGGTATATGCCAGGATCACTTCCGGGAGCACAAGGGTATCTCCAGGCTATCTATGCTGACCCCACTCAGGAGGATTCACGGACTCGCACCACTGCTGAGATGCTCGAGGATAAGGACCATGAAAATCGGGCCTTGAGGCTAGAGCTCTTCAATACCCATGCTGACCATTGGGCCACATTGACTCGGTTTGCACCGGCGGTGCAAGCTGGATATTCGGATATGCGCGATCTCTATCCTGTGAGATCTGCTCTGCCAGACGTGATGGGTTGGCATGATGTAGGAGGCATCACCCCACCTCGCGGTCCCCGCAGGCCACCGTCTCTTGGTCCAAGACCTCATCCTAGCCCCTATGGTCCACAAGCTCCGCGAGATCGTCTGTTCCCGGATGATCATGTTGAGCTTCCAGGCTATGGAGGTGATTTCTACGAGAACTACTATGGATCGGTCTGAGTTAGTGGTAGTATCACTAGTTCATACTAGCTGTGTCGTCTATCGTCCCGCGTGACTCGTGGGATATGACCTAGTTTGTACTCTTTCCGGAGGTGTAGAAAAATAATGTATAGGAGCTTGGGATGCCTCCGATGAGATGTAATCCTCTTTTCACCGTAATAGTACCTTGTTTGGTCTTGTACTAAACCTTATATGGTGTGTATGACGATGGAATAAAGAAGCAGTTTCTGTATCTACCATGTCATACGGATGATCATCTTGCATTCCGAGTTATTCCTTACATTTTGTATCCTATGTCGGAATCTTATCATTCTGACTAAATCATTGTCTTGTTTACCTAGGATGGTCAACACGCGCACTAACCCTGCTCCTCAAGAGCAGGCCGAAGGCAGTGAAGTCAGGAATGCAAATCTGCCTCATCCTCCTTCCCTAGCCGAGGTTATGATGGAAGCCGAAAGAAACAAGCGGGAGACCAACCGTTTGTTGCAGCGTATTGAACAGAACACAGCACACCATCAGAGGACTAACGTGGTGTCACTCAGTGATTTCATCAAGTTACATCCACCCACGTTCCACCACTCCGTCGAGCCTCTCGACGCTGATGACTGGCTTCGCAGTATTTCTCACAAACTGCGTTCTGCGCTAGTAGCTGAGGCTGACAAGGTCACCTTTGCTGCATATCATCTTGAAGGCCCCGCCAGTCTATGGTGGGAGAATTATGGAGCTATGCGCCCAGCGGGCCATGTCACTACTTGGGCTGAATTCAGCGAGGCTGTCCGTGAACATCACATTCGGGAGGGTCTCATGGACCGTAAACGTGAGGAATTTTGCAGTTTCACTCAAGGCCGACTCTCTGTGGATGCTTACAGCAGGGAGTTCGGTAACCTCGCACGATATGCCACTGAGGAAGTTTCTACTGATGCCAAGAAGCAAGCAAGGTTCTGTAAGGGACTTAGTCCTGAGCTTCGCCGCGACCTCCGTCTGCATGAGTGCACATCTTTTCAGAAGCTTGTTAACAAGGCCATCAGTGCTGAGACTGGTCAGAGCGATTATGATGCAACACGCAAGCATGGCCGTGACGTGGGTTCCTCATCCGGTGCTGGCCCTCAGAAGCGCCGCGTGTGGGTGCCTAACACTGCCCTGCCACCCAGGTTCACACCGAGGCCATCCTTCCAGGCGCCTCGCCCCGTTCAACAGTCTGCATCAGCCAAGCCCTATGGTGGTCCAACCAACAGTGCTCCTCCACGTACCAGTTCCGTGACTTGCTTCAAGTGTGGGGAATCTGGCCATTATATGCGCGAGTGTCCCCAGACCAACCCCAACCAATCTGCTAAAGCTGTTGGCCGTGGCAAGCCGACAGGTAAAGTGTTCCACGCCAAGCCGGCCACCGCTGCACGTGGCCATGTCAACTGTATCTCTGCCGAAGAAGCTCAAGAGGATCCCAATGTCGTTCTCGGTACGCTCCTTGTTAATTACCACCCGGCATCTGTTCTTTTCGATACAGGAGCATCTCATTCATTTATATCCGAGAGATATGCTCGTCTGCATAACACCTCATTCTGCGAGATGCCCACCTCTATGGTAATTCAAACTCCGGGATCCAAATGGCAAACTTCTAGAGTAAGCCATGGAAACGAAATCCAAGTCGACAGACTTGGTTTTCTCGCATCTTTGATATCCCTTAAATCTTCAGATATTAATATCATCTTGGGTATGGACTGGATGTCAGCTCATCATGCCCAAATTGATTGCTTCTCTAGGACTGTTCAACTCACCCATCCCTCGGGGAAGATAGTCAATGTCTTGACCCGAATAGCCAAGCGACAGTTATATTCTCTTAACGCCAGCCCTTTGCCAGACCTTGAGGACGTTCCGGTAGTCCGTGACTTTCCGGATGTCTTCCCAGAGGAATTGCCAAGTGTTCCACCTGACAGGGATGTTGAGTTCGTAATAGACCTTATTCCAGGAACCGTCCCGATTGCTAGAAGACCTTATAAGATGGCACCACTAGAACTAGCTGAGCTTAAGAAACAACTCGATGAGTCCTTGAAAAAGGGTTTCATCCGACCTAGTTCATCTCCGTGGGCTTGCCCCGTCCTCTTCGTCAAGAAGAAGGATGGTACGGACCAGATGGTTGTAGATTATCGACCTGTCAATTTGGTCACAATCAAGAACAAATATCCGGTCCCCAGGATCAACGACCTGTATGATCAGCTCGCTGGATCCTCAGTCTTCTCCAAAATGGATTTGAGGTTGGGCTACCATCAAATCAAAATTAGGAACGGGGACATTCCTAAAACGGCCTTTGTTACTCGTTATGGCCAATACGAGTACACCGTCATGTCCTTCGGGTTAACCAACGCTCCAGCCACTTTTTCTCGGTTGATGAACTCAATCTTCATGGAGTATCTGGATAAATTCGTCGTGGTTTACCTCGATGATATACTCATCTACTCCAAGAACGAGGAAGAACATGCCGAACATCTAAGGCTAGTGTTGAAGAAACTTCGAGAGCATCGTCTTTATGCCAAATTCTCTAAATGTGAATTTTGGTTGTCAGAAGTGACCTATCTGGGTCATGTAATATCTGGTAAAGGTATTGTTGTTAACCCTGAGCGAGTTCAAGCCGTCCTTAATTGGACTCCACCTGAATCGGTCAAGCAAGTTCGGAGTTTTCTGGGCTTAGCGAGCTATTGCCGTCGCTTTGTCGAAAACTTCTCCAAAGTTGCTAAACCTCTAACCGAACTCCTCAAGAAAGATAAAAAGTTCGAGTGGACTCCACAATGTGAGCACAGCTTTCAGGAACTGAAAAGACGCCTGACTTCTGCTCCCGTACTGGTACCGCCAGACTTCTCCAAGGACTTCGTTATCTACTGCGACGCCTCGCGACAAGGACTAGGTTGCATTCTCATGCAAGATCGACACGTAATTGCTTACGCTTCACGGCAATTGCACCCACATGAGGAGAATTATCCTACTCATGATCTAGAGCTTGCAGCCGTAGTCTATGCACTTAAGACCTGGCGACATTACCTCCTCGGTAATTGTTGCGAAATATTCACTGATCACCAAAGTCTGAAGTACATCTTCACCCAACCGGATTTGAATCTCAGGCAAAGACGTTGGGTTGAGTTGATCACAGATTTCGACTTAGGAATAATTTACACCCCAGGGAAAGCCAACGTCATGGCTGATGTGCTAAGTCGTAAATCTTATTGTAACAACCTGATGTTACAACAAAGTCAACCGCTTCTCCATGAGGAATTTCGGAAGCTTAACCTTCACATTGTTCCTCAAGGTTTTCTTTCCACCTTGGTGGCGAAACCTACTCTTACGGATCAAATCATCGCTGCCCAAAAGCGAGATAAGGGAATATCTAAAATCAAGGAGAACATTGCTAGCGGAGGTGCTAGTTGTTTCTCCACAAATGATCTTGGTGTTGTGTACTTTGAGAACCGTTTAGTGGTTCCCAAGAACCAGCATCTACGGTAGTTGATCCTTAAGGAGGCTCATGAATCTCCTCTCACCATTCATCCCGGTAGTACCAAGATGTATCAGGACCTACGCCAGAGGTTCTGGTGGACTAGGATGAAGAGAGAAATTGCTCAGTATATTGCTAATTGCGACGTATGCCGTCGTGTAAAAGCAGAGCATCAACGCCCTGCTGGCACCCTTCAACCCTTAGCTATTCCTGAATGGAAATGGGATAAAATTGGTATGGATTTCATTACCGGTTTTCCCAGGACCAAGAGAGGGAATAATGCTATCTTCGTCGTTGTCGATCGTCTTTCCAAAGTGGCCCATTTCTTACCTGTTCGTGAGAGTATAACTGCTAGTCAGTTAGCAGACTTGTACATCTCCTGAATAGTGTCTCTCCATGGTGTTCCTTTGGAAATTAACTCGGATCGAGGAAGTCTTTTCACCTCTCAATTTTGGGAAAGTTTCCAAAATGCTATGGGAACCCGCCTTTCCTTTAGCACCGCTTTTCACCCTCAATCGAGTGGTCAAGTAGAACGCGTCAACCAGATCCTAGAAGACATGCTTCGAGCCTCTGTTATCTCATTCGGAATGGAGTGGGAGAAATGCCTTCCATTTGCCGAATTCGCTTACAACAACAACTATCAATCTAGCTTGGGTAAAGCCCCTTTTGAAGTTCTCTATGGACGACGGTGTCGAACACCCCTTAACTGGTCAGAAACCAGGGAAAGACAATTCTTTGGCCCGGATATGATTCAGGAAGCGGAAGAGCAAGTTCGCATCATTCGTGAAAAGTTGAAAACAGCCCAATCTCGTCAGAAGAGTCAATATGACCGAAAATATAAGGCTATGACTTTCTAGGTTGACGAGAAGGCTTACCTTCGGGTTACCCCTCTGAAGGGAACCCATCGTTTCGGTATCAAAGGCAAATTGGCTCCTCGTTACATTGGACCTTTTCGCATTCTCGCTAAACGAGGAGAAGTTGCCTACCAGTTGGAACTACCTCCGCATCTCTCCAGAGTCCACAATGTCTTCCACGTTTCTCAACTCAGGCGTTGCTTCTCGGATCCTATCCGTGGAGTGGACCACGAAACGCTTGATCTCCAAGATAATCTCACGTATCGAGAATACCCCATTCGTATCCTCGATCAGGCCGAGCGTACCACTCGACTTCATAATATCAAGTTTCTCAAAGTTCAATGGTCGCACCATTCTGAGGATGAAGCAACTTGGGAAAGGGAGGATCGTCTTCGACTCGAGTATCCCGCCTTCTTCCCGGAGGAACCCAAATCTCGGGACGAGATTCTTTTGAGTGGGGGTGAGTTGTCACACCCTAGCTAGTTCATGCATTAGAGTGTTGCATCATGTTTATTCTTTCATCAGAAACCTGAAATGGGGATGACAGAACCCCCAGCCCCCTCTGAAACCAACTAGGGTTTACTAAAAACTTTTTCAATGAACCTGAAATGCCCTTCTAAAATGCCCATCATTTTTGTCTTGGTTCAGAACCTCTGCCAGAAGTGATGCACATTTTCCCAGGCCATCTCAGGGTTTTTGAATTAAATCATAAATATTTGAATTTGGGCATTTAAAATTATATAAAATATTTAAATGCTCAAATATCTCCAAACTAAAATGTTTCATGTTGGAAATAATCCAACTATGGACCAGGAGTAGTTTGGTGATTTTAGGAGTTGCCTAAGTATTTTTATTAATTCAACAAAGTTGCAGAAGTATTAAAAAAACAGAAAACAGAAAAAAATAGAAAAACCTACCTAGAGCCCAGCACCCGGCCCACCTGCCGGCCCAGCGCAGCGCCGCTCCAGCGAGCTGCTTGCCGGCCAGGCAGGCAGGCAGGTGCCCAACGGCGACCGCAGCGCGCGCCACGCAGCTGGCTGCCGCCCTGCTCCACCTCCTCGCCTCGGGGCTGGATGGATGAGCTCCACGCAGCGCCGTGAACCCGCAGGACATCTCCATTCTCCCCCAACCCCTCTCTCTCGCGCTCCCCCGCCATGGCCGACGCCATCGCCGCCACCCCCTCGCCGTAGCCACGCCCTCCGTCAACCCCACGCCGTGCCGCCATGTCCAGGTGCTCCGCCACCCTCCTCTCCTTCGAGCAAGCCGAGCCCCGAGCGCTCGCAAGGCCCGAGCCCACCGCATCGACCTCGACCGAACCGCCGTCGCCGGAGATCCCCTTCAACGCCGTCGTCGCTCCGGTCCGTCCCCGGCCGCACCAAGGGCTTCGTCGAACTCCCCGTGAGCTTAGCCATCTTCCCCTCCCTTCCTTTCTTGCTCCCGAGCCGTGTAGCGACCTCCCGGAGCTCAACCGCACCCACCGCCGCGGAGCTCATCGCCGACGTGCTCCCGGTCATCCTCCGGCCACTCCACGGTGTCCATCATGCTCACCGCGTCACGTAGCACCTAACTAGCTACTCCCCGCACCTTACCGACCCCTCTTGCGTCAAGTTCGACTTCGGCCGAACTCCGGTGGCCGCCAAAGTCGTCGCCGGTGCCAACTCCGGCCACCCCGACCCCAACGGACTCCACCAAGAGCTGCGGTTCGTCCTCAGCTCCTCTCCGGTGGCCTCCGTGGCTTGTTTGGTTGCCGGAACGGCAAAAACCACTTCCGCCGCCGCGTCGGGCTCGCCGGCGGCTAAACGCCGGTGCAGCCGACCCGGGTTTGACCACGGATGGGCCCTGGTTGACTCTCCTGAGTCAATGACAGGTGGGGCCCAGCCCTGTTAACTAATTAGGATTAGTTTAAATTAATTTTAGTTTAATTAATCACACTGACACGCGGGACCCACTGTCAGGTTTGACCCGGACCGTGTCCCGTTGACCTGCTGATGTCACACTGACGTCAGGCTGACGCAGTAATTGATTTTCTGGATTTAATCTAATATAGGAAATTCCAGAATATAGTTTAAACTTCAAAAATTCATAACTTTTAATCTGTAACTCCAAATCAGACAAATTATATATGAAAAATGATCAGAAAAATCCAATCTATCCATCTGTACTATTTTCATGCATGATTAAACAAGTTAACTTGATGTTTAATGCAGAACAAGGAAAAACACTTTAAAGGGCCATGTTTGAGTTTGAAATTTGAATCTTTGATTCAAATTGGTTCATACCCTTCTGGTCTTAGTTGCATTAGCCCAACACACTCATATTGCTATGTTTCATGCATGCATCATATTGTTGCACATTGTTTGGTGATGGTTGTGTATCGGTGTTCTTTGCGGCAGGTTCTGCCTCCGAGGAGTACCGTGATTACCCTAACGAAGAACCGTATCAGTGCATCGAACCATCAGGCAAGCAACCAACCATTTGATCATATCGATACAATCCCATGTTCTCGCTCCTGCTCTCTTTTTACTGCATTAAGACAACGCGTTCAAGCTGCTGTGTGCTACGGTAATTGAACCCACTTCCTCTGCATGACCTGTCATTGCCACAGTAACTAGATGAAACCCACTAGCATGTGTAGGAGTTGATTGAGCCATATGTTTGTGTTGTTCCTACCTTGCTATGCCTGCTATGCTTAGAGTCGTGTCAGGTCTGGTTCATCTGGGTGATGGGCTAGAGTGAAATGATTATGTCGGTAATGAGAGTGGTGTGGTGAACACGATTTGGTAAAGGTATCAATGAGAGGCCATGTAGGAGTACATGGTGGGTTGTTTCATTGAAGCCGACCTTAAGCACTGAGATCTGTATGTGTGATTTAAGATACAGCTACTACCATGCATTGGGCCCTGAAATATGACCCCGCTCGACTTCTTATTCACCCTAGTTCTCTGTCCAGGAGTTGCAAGTAGTTTCTGGTGTTTGTAGCCTACTGGAGGCCGTGGACAGCGCTGACCCTAGGGGTGGGCTGTGATGCGGTAGGTACGTGGCACGGTGTACCGAATACCCGTTAGGTATCTCGGGAACCCTGTTCACATCGTTCGGGACCGTATGGGAAACCTCGGCCGGACTCCCTGCGGATGGAACCTGGATAGGCGATAAACCTGGATTGGAGACTTAGGTGTTTAGGTAGGTCGTGGTCTACACCCACGTCGGCTTTCGCTTGAAGTCTGCCGAGCACATATCGTGTGCAGACGCTAAGTGGTGGAAACATGTATGAAGAAGTACACCCCTGCAGGGTTATCATGATCTATTCGAATAGCCGCGTCCGCGGTAAAGGACTGCTTGGTTGCCTATACAGTTCATAGACAAGTAAATGGAAACTACTAAAAGCCTCAAGATAAGTGTGAGTGCCAAGGATGGCTCTTCCGTAGGAAGACGGAGGTGGATCCTCGGTAGTGTATTGAAGTGGTGAGTAGTGGACTCGTGTACGCAAAACCATTTCAAGTTGGAGTCTCGTAGAATAGTCTAGACAAGAGTCAAAGCTGGCTTGCTGCAATAACTCCACCAACCCTTCTTGATAATGTGCATGTATGTAGGATCTGATGTAAGTCTTGCTGAGTACCTTTGTACTCATGTTGCTATAATTTACATTTTTACAGAAGACGCTACAACCCCTTCTGATGGGTTCTTCGTAGACGTTGACATCAATGAGTAGGCTAAGGCCCAGGTGGTGATCCTGAGCTTGTGAAGGACCACGTAGTATAGCTAGGCTTTCCAAGCCTCTTTTATTTTACTAGTTGTCTGTACTCAGACAAGCTACTTCCGCTGCTGGTTTGTATGACTGTATGACTTGAATGCTGGGTCGTGTGACCCGTACCTATGTGTATGTTATGTATGGCTCTCTGAGCCTTAAATAAAGTACTTGTGTCGTAGAGTCATGTTGTGATGCCATGTTGTATTTGCACATATCGAGCATATTGTGTGTATGTTATTGAAATGCTTGGTATGTGTGGGATCTGACTATCTAGTTGTTTATCTTTAGTAGCCTCTCTTACCGGGAAATGTCTCCTAGTGTTACCGCTGAGCCATGGTAGCTTGCTACTGCTCTGGAACACTTAGGCTGGCCGGCATGTGTCCTTCTTCGTTCCTGTGTCTATCCCTTCGGGGAAATGTCACGCATTGAGTACCGGAGTCCTGTTAGCCCGCTACAGCCCGGTTTACCGGAGTCCTGCTAGCCCAGTGCTACAGCCCGGACCCACTTGCTGATGACCGACACGTTCGAAGCTGGGTCATGGATGCCTGTCCCTGTAAGTCTGTGCCACTTTGGGTTTACGACTAGTCATGTCAGCCCGGGCTCCTTATCATATGGATGCTAGCGACACTATCATATACGTGAGCCAAAAGGCGCAAACGGTCCCGGGCAAAGGTAAGGCGACACCCGTGGGGATACCGTGCGTGAGGCCGCAAAGTGATATGAGGTGTTACAGGCTAGATCGATGTGACATCGAGTCGGGGTCCTGACAGCACCGGTGATCGTGCACTAGGGGAGACATGCTCATCGTAAACACAGCTTTGTTGAGTGTCTATGCATGTGTTGTCTTGGAAATCATCTTCGGGGTGTGGAGGAGTAGAAACTATAGAGGCCCTCCGTTCGGAAGGAGCACCTTTATCCGCTGCCTTGCTAACTTCCTTCCGCTTTATTGATTTTTAATTGTCAAGTAAAACCGAACAGAAAAAGCAATAAAATTCTCTCTTCAGAACTCATTCATGCATGATACTGACAATCACTACTTTGATGTAAGGAAAACACATGATACCAGGATGGAATATGTATGAAAAACAGGATTGCATGGCATGTTCACAACTATTTGTGTAAACTAAGCATAAACCATTCCAACAGATAAGAAGTAATGCAACCTAGACACCACATGAAAGATGCAACCAATATGACTCTGCCAAGTTAAAAGTGTCCCATCATAAATGGAATTTCAACAAATTAGAAGCAGCACATGCTATAAATCATATGAAAGATGCAACTAATATCGCACTTCATATACTAAAGGTGTCTCGTCATATTGATTGATGCGGGATACAAAAAAACAATAGTTTTATGTAAGGACATGCTTAATAGACAGATGTACTATGTACTAAATACAGGAAGGCATGTCACATTAATAGGTATAATGTATAAGCTAAGCAGACTAGCACATGCAGTTTAACCAGATTGGAAGAATTGCAATCTAGACACCATATGCAACATGCAACCACATATCACGCTGCCAAGTTAGAGCAAGCACCTGCGATGTTGGTGTAGGGGAAATGCTATAATCAACTATAGAGCTACATTCACTATCTTCATCTAGCATTGCTATTTATTGAGAATCATGTCGGGAGGCTGACGCTACATTCTTTAAATGAGGAGTAGTGCACTTTCCTGTCTCCCTCGTCATAAGTGATTGATGAGGGATACACAAGAACATTAGTTTGATGTAAGAACATGGTCAATACACAGATGTACTAGTATGTACCAAAAACAAAAAGGCATGTCATATTCAAAGGTATAATGTGTAAGCTAAGTAGATGCAATTTAACCAAATTGGAAGCAATAAAAGCTAGACATCCGACTGGAGTGGTGAGTATGATCATCTAGGACCTGAGAGCCTAGTGGGAGGCGGGCTGCTTCGCCACCATCGCAGCTTTTTAGTTGGCTTCCAGGTGATGCCTCTCTCTGTTGGGCTTGTCACTCGCTCGGCCAGTGCCCTGACTAGCTATTTGTCTTCCGGTGCTCACGTGATGGTGGTTCATGTAAAAAAATATATTTCCTTATCTTAATAAAGGGGCTGTTTGGTTTGTGACTAACTTTGCCAAATTTTGCCACACCTAAAGCTAGGCAAGTTTGACTAACTTAGGTGAGTGTTTGGTTCAAGCCACACCTTAGGCAAGCCACACTTGGACCCCACATGGCATACACACAAAAAATGTGGCAAGATTCCCTTAGGATTGCCAACTTGTGGCTTTCATTTTGATGAACTAACCTTAGGCAAGCTTGGCAAAAATATGTGGCAAAGTGTGGCAATGCTAGGCCTAGAACCGAACAGCCCCAAAGACCAACTTCGGCCTTTCGAATACAAGCTAGACACCATATGGAACATGCAACCACATATGACACTGTGAAGTTAAAGCAAGCACCTGGGATGATGGTTCATTGCGAGCGAGGTCATCAACTACAGATCTACGTTTACCGTCTCCATCTGCTGACACTGCACCCTTTATAGCGTTGTAACGTGTCGTGCTTACCCGCGAAGAAAGCTGGCTCAACTTCTCTCTTCTCTTTTTTGCTTCTCTCAAGGCAGACTCTGAAATACCCTTGCATAAAAACACAATAGTGAGAGTATGGGTGAAGTGTGTGCAGAACTAGTGCACTGTAAAAGTAGCAGATAGCAGGTGCCTAAAAAATAAATGACAGGAGATATATGATAGCTCTACAACATTGCATGGCAAACATAATTAGATTCTACTCCGTATGATTTTGTAATATATAAGAACAGGAAATGCAGGTACTCCTCTAGCACACCACCACATGTGGTCATATCTAAGATAACAGTCGATGGAAAATAAATAGGTCAGTCGATTTTTAATGAACCGTCCGATCTATAAGGAACGGGCAGATGGCCTTCGTCTACCTCCCGCCAGTCAATGTTGACGATCTTTCTCGAACCGCCAGCGACCACCGGCCCAGACCCCTGCCTCCACCACCCCACCCTCCCCTCGACCTCACACCACCGCCGTGCTTGGCAGCACCCCCAGGCCATCCCTTTAATCCCGGCCGACCTCCAGATCGGGCGCTGATATGTCTCCAACGTATCTATAATTTATGAAGCATTCATGCTATTTTATTATCTGTTTTGAATGATTACGGGCTTTATTATACACTTTTATATTACTTTTGGGACTAACCTATTAGCCAGAGGCCCAGCCCATATTGTTGTTTTATTGCCTATTTCAGTATTTCAAAGAAAAGGAATATCAAACGGAGTCCAAACGAAATGAAACCTTCGGGGGCGTTATTTTTGGAACGGATATGATCCAGGAGACTTGGAGTTGAAGTAAAAGAAGCTTCGAGGTGGCCAGGAGATAGGAGGGCGCTCCCCCCTGTCTCGTGGGCCCCTCGAGCCTCCCCCGACCGACTTCTTTCGCCTATATATTCCCATATACCCTAAAAACATTGAAGTACAAGATAGATCGGGAGTTCTGCCGCTGCAAGCCTCTGTAGCCACCAAAAACCTCTCAGGAGACCGTTCCTGCACCCTATCGAAGGGGGGATCCCTCACCAGTGGCCATCTTCATCATCCCAGCGCTCTCCATGACGAGGAGGGAGTAGTTCACCGTCGGGGCTGAGGGTATGTACCAGTAGCCATGTGTTTGATCTCTCTCTCTCTCTCTCGTGTTCTCTCTATGGCACGATCTTGATGTATCGCGAGCTTTGCTATTATAGTTGGATCTTATGATGTTTCTCCCCCCTCTACTCTCTTGTGATGAATTGAGTTTTCCTCTTGAAGTTATCTTCTCGGATTGAGTCTTTAAGGATTTGAAAACACTTGATGTATGTCTCGCCGTGTTTATCTGTGGTGACAATGGGATATCACGTGATCCACCTGATGTATGTTTCGGTGATCAACTTGCGGGTTCTGCACATGAACCTATGCATAGGGGTTGGCACATGTTTTCGTCTTGACTCTCCGGTAGTAACTTTGGGGCACTCTTTGAAGTACTTTGTGTTGGTTGGATAGATGAATCTGAGATTGTGTGATGTATATCATATAATCATGCCCACGGATACTTGAGGTGACAATAGAGTATCTAGGTGACATTAGGGTTTTTGTTGATTTGTGTCTTAAGGTGTTATTCTAGTATGAACTCTTGAATAGATCGATCCGAAAGAATAACTTTGAGGTGGTTTCGTACCCTACCATAATCTCTTTGTTTGTTCTCCGCTATTAGTGGCTTTGGAGTGGCTCTTTGTTGCATGTTGAGGGATAGTTATGTGATCCAAGTATGTTATTATTGTTGAGAGAACTTGCACTAGTGAAATTATGAACCCTATGCCTTGTTTCCTAGCATTGCAATACCGTTTACGCTCATTTTTATCATTAGTTACCTTGCTGTTTTTATAATTTCAGATTACAAGAACCTATATCTACCATCCATATTGCACTTGTATCACCATCTCTTCGCCGAACTAGTGCACCTATACAATTTACCATTGTATTGGGTGTGTTGGGGACACAAGAGACTCTTTGTTATTTGGTTTCAAGGTTGTTTGAGAGAGACCATCTTCATCCTACGCCTCCCATGGATTGATAAACCTTAGGTCATCCACTTGAGGGAAATTTGCTACTGTCCTACAAACCTCTGCACTTGGAGGCCCAACAACATCTACATGAAGAAGGTTGCGTAGTAGACATCAAGCTCTTTTCTGGCGCCGTTGCCGGGGAGGGTAGGTAAGCGGCACTCACACCCTGTCAACTAAGCTCTTTTCTGGCGCCGTTGCCGGGGAGGCTAGGTAAGCGGCTGAGGGAGCCCTGGACTAGGGGGTGTCCGGATAGCCGAACTATCATCATTGGCCGGACTCCAAGACTATGAAGATACAAGATTGAAGACTTTGTCCTGTGTCCGGATGGGACTTTCCTTGGCGTGGAAGGCAAGCTTGGCGATACGGATATGTAGATCTCCTACCATTGTAACCGACTCTGTGTAACCCTAGCCCTCTCCGGTGCCTATATAAACCGGAGGGTTTTAGTCTGTAGGACACATAACAATCATACCATAGGCTAGCTTCCAGGGTTTAGCCTCCTTGATCTCGTGGTAGATCTACTCTTGTACTACCCATATCATCAATATCAATCAAGCAGGAGTAGGGTTTTACCTCCACCGTGAGGGCCCGAACCTGGGTAAAAACATCGTGTCCCTTGTCTCCTGTTACCATCCGCCTAGACGCACAGTTCGGGACCCCCTACCCGAGATCCGCCGGTTTTGACACCGACATTGGTGCTTTCATTGAGAGTTCCTCTGTGCCGTTGCAATCAGGAAGGATGCCCCGTCCCGTCTGTAAAGACGGCACCGTCGCCAAAGGATCCCTGGCCATCGGCCAGACTATCCGGCTAGGCGATTTTCTTATGACCGCCTGTTCGGCCGCCACGCCGACGATGACCTCTCGGGTCATCAAAAGCGATCTCCACATCAATTCGGAACTCGCCGAGCAGCTAGATCCGATGGATCTCTCCTCCGTAAATGAGCTCCTGGATTGCATCGCCGCCCTAGGAGTTGCTACAGACTACGATCAGATTGGGCCTAAAACCGATCTGAGAGAGATTAACTCTCCCCAGGCTACCCACCATGTTGCTGTGGTGGAGGACAAGCTATGTCCAAATTCCCGACCCCTCCATGCCGGATTCCCGTGGAGGAACGGACGTTGATCAAGCCCTGAACCTAAAGTCAGGCAGCGGGCCGGATTCGTTGGATAACATCCAACAAGCCAAACTTCAAAGTTCGGAAACTTTCCGGCCCCTGAGTCTTAGATTGGACGCGGTTCCGAATTTAATTCCACCCGCCCAACCAAACACAAGCGACCTATCCCGAATCTGGCAAGAGCCCGCTGAAACAGTACATCATTACTAGGCCAGATTCCTCCTGGTTATGGACAGGATAAAGGACTGCCGTGAGGAAAGCGCAATCTCAAATTTCTTCAATAACTGCACGGACAAGGGAATCATGAACGCCATAAGTCGTCGCGAAATTACACGCTTCGCCGAATTGGCGTCCATAGTACAAAAGTACTGTGCGATGGAGAGCGCCTGGAAAAACGAAACCAAATTTTGGGACAATCCGGCTCCGAACACAACCCTAGTCCGAAATAAAAGGGTGCATCATATTCAGGCACCTGGGTTAAAAACCAAAAAGCAAAAAAACCCTAAAGGGCACGGAACCGTACTAGAAGGATGGCTCAACGGACATTGCAAAATTAATAGCATAGAGGGCGCCACTCTAACGCATAGCGTTCAAGCATGTTGGATACTACGGCAGGTGGCCAAAAGTGGCGAAGAGCTCCTAGCCCCAGAAAACCAGCCCAACAGCACCAGTACGGTACTAAAAGTCTTCGAGACCTTCGCATCAAATAACATGCGAAAACAAACACTCCGCAGCCTTGCCAAAGTCTACCAAATAGCAACAATAAATCCATGGTGTGACACGGCTATTACTTTTAATGCTAGTGACGAACCTAAATTCCGAATAGCCCGAGCACCAGCCGCATTGGTCCTTAGTCTAATAGTGGACGGCTTTCGCCTCACCAAGGTACTCATGGATGGCGGCAGCGGATTGAACCTCATCTACGAGGAAACCCTTCGAAAAATGGAAGTAGACTGGAGCCGCATTGAGCGAAGCAACACAACCGTCAGAGGAATAATCCCTAGTCGGGAAGCATGATGCACAGGAAAAATCACACTAGATGTGGTATTCGGCTCGCTGGACAATTACAGGTCCGAGGACATAACGTTCCATGTGGCCCCATTCAGCAGCGGATATCACGCTTTATTAGGAAGAGAGGCATTCACAATTTTTCAAGCTATACCCCGTTACGGGTACATGAAGCTCAAAATGCCCGGGCCCAACGGAATCATCACCCTTGCTAGTGATCCGGACGTAGCACTCCGCGCCGAAAATAAGACAGCCGCACTAGCCCTTGAGGCGCTATCTAAAGCCCTAGGGGCTGAGGAACTCACAGCAGTGTGCTCCGCGGTGAACAGGGACGACGTGATACTTGACAAAAGATCCAAGTCCACCTCTTTTAAGCCAGCGGATGAAATAGTCAAATTCCAAGTCCATCCAACAGACCCTACAAAAACGGCCTCCATCAGGGCACAATTAAACCCTGATGTAGACACCGCACTACGAGAATTCCTACGGGAAAATTAGGATATTTTTGCCTGGCACCCTTCAGACATGCCAGGAATCCCACGCTGGCTGGCAGAGCACAGCCTAAATATCCTAAAAGGATCCAAGCCAGTCAAACAGGCTCTTCGGCAATTTTCCGAACCCAAAAGACAGGCAATGGGAGAAGAGCTAGCCAAACTATTATAAGCCGGATTCATCAGAGACATAAAACATCTGGACTGGCTAGCAAACCTGGTAATGGTACCAAAGAAGGAAAAATCCTGGCGCCTGTGTGTCGATTTCAAGGACCTTAACAAGGCTTGCCCAAAGGATCCCTTCCCCCTTCCCCGCATCGATCAAATTATCGACGCTACCGCAGGACACGATTCATTGTGTTTCCTCGACGCATACTCCGGCTACCATCAAATCAAGATGGCAGAGCCAGACCAAGCCGCAACGGCATTTATTACTCCATACGGACCATTTTGCTTCAACACAATGCCCTTCGGGCTCAAGAACGTCGGCGCAACATACCAGCGCATGATTCAGACATGTCTAGCAAACCAGATCGGCAAAATAGTGGAGGCATATGTAGATGACGTGGTCGTCAAATCCAAACACGTCGAAACTCTAGTAGACAACTTGAGGCTCACATTCGACAATCTCCGAGCATATGACATTAAGCTCAATCCGGAAAATTGCATTTTCGGCATGCCAGCTGGAAAGATCTTGGGCTTCATTGTATCCGGTAGAGGAATTGAAGCAAACCCAGCCAAGATCCGAGCTATGTCACAATTTGATATCCCAAAAGACCTCAAGCAAATACAAAAATTGAGTGGATGCGTGGCGGCTCTAAGCCGCTTCATCTCCCACATAGGAGAAAAGGCTCGCCGAACACTTCGAGTGGACGGATGCCGCCACGGCCGGACTCGAGGAAATAAAGGCCATATTGGCAACAAATCCGGTCCTGGCCGCGCCCAACGTAGGCAAACCAATGCTATTATACATCGCGGCAACACATCAAGTTGTAAGCGCGCTGCTCGTTGTTGAACGAGAAACGGACGAACATAAGTTCCCTCTTCAAAAACCAGTATACTACGTATCCACTGTCCTAAATCCATGCAAGTCCCGGTATCCGCATTATCAAAAGATAGCGTACACAGTGTTCATGGCATCCCGGAAGCTCCGACACTACTTTCAAGAGTGTTCGATAACAGTAGCCTCCGAAGTACCTCTCAACGATATTATAAACAACCGCGACGCAACTGGCCAGATTGCAAAATGGGCCTATTGAGCTCCTCCCATTTGACATAGCATACAAACCACGGCGATCTATCAAGTCGCAAGTTTTGGCTGACTTCGTCACCGAATGGACTGAAGCCGAACTCCCTAAAGAGTACGGTGCATATTCTAACTGGATCATGCACTTCGACGGCTCCAAAATGTTGGCCGGCCTGGCGGCTGGCGTCGTCCTGACGTCCCCAACCGGGGACACAGTCCAATAAGTACTTCAGATAATGTACACGGACTCCAACAACGCAGCCGATTACGAGGCCCTTCTACATGGCCTCCGGATGGCGGTCTCCATGGGCATTAAACGCCTAGAGGTGCAAGGGGATTCGAACCTCGCGATATCCCAAATAAATGGAGACTTCGACGCCAAGGATCCAAAAATGGTAGCTTACCGTAGCGCCGTTTTGAAAATTGTCAGCTCGGTTTGAAGGGCTCGAACTTCACCATATAGCCCGGGATAATAATCAAGCAGCAGACGTTTTAGCACGCATCGGCGTGAAGCGCGATGCCGTCCCTCCCAACATCTTCCTAGAACGGCTTTTCAAGCCATCCGTACTATGGGAAGGGGAGTCCGGAAATAACAATCCGGACCCAACCGCACTGCCCGATACGGCACACTCTGACAGAATCGGTGGTTCTGCCAATGAAACAACGCCTTCAGCCCACGAAATAATGGCAGTCATTGCCCCATGGACCGAGCCATTCCTAGCTTACCTAACTAAGCAGGAACTTCCCGAGGACCAAAATGAGGCCTGCTGCATAGTACGGCGCTCTAAAGCCTATAAGGTCCATGAGGGAGAGCTTTATAAGAAAAGCACAACCAGAGTCCTTCAAAGGTGCATCTCTGAAGAGGAAGGGCGAAATCTTCTGGCTGAAATTCATGCCGGACTCGGTGGGCACCATGCCGCACCCCCGGGCCCTTGTAAGCAAGGCCTTCCATACAGGATTTTATTGGCCAACGGCCCGGACAGACGCTCAGGATTTAGTCCAACGATGCGTCGGTTGCCAGCTCTTTGCTAATCAAAGCCACATGCCACCCACCGCCCTGAAAACTATACCCATCACCTGGCCGTTCGCGGTCTGGGGACTTGACATGGTTGGACCCCTTAAAGGGGGAACACACAGGCAAAAATACCTATTGGTCATGATGGATAAATTCACCAAATGGATAGAGGCCAAGCCAGTTAAGATGCCCGAATCCGGACCCGTGATAGACTTCATATCAGGGGTAGTACACCGTTACAGTATCCCCCACAGCATCATCACTGATAACGGCACAAACTTCACGGCCGACGAGGTTAAACTCTGGTGCAAGAACATGGGCATTAAGCTCGACTACGCTTCAGTCTATCACCCTCAAACCAATGGTCAAGTCGAACGAGCGAATGTTCTAATCATGAGCGGCATTAAACCCAGACTAGTGCGGTCCCCCAAGGAACCTAACACGCACTGGGTAGAGGAGCTCAACTCCGTACTCTGGGGGCTGCGGACCACACCGAATCGCACTACCGGATTCACACCATTTTTCATGGTGTACGGCGCAGAGGCAGTTTTGCCCTGCGACATAATTCATGACTCACCTCGCGTGCGTATGTACGAAGAAAGAGAAACCGAGCTGGATCGGCGGGACAGCTTGGACGCTTTAGAGGAGGAGCGCGACGTGGCAAAAGCCCGTTCCGCATTCTATCAACAGCAGGCTCGAAGTATCAAAGCAGAGAAGTACGGGCCAAAACTTACAATTTTGGCGAACTAGTTCTACGCCTGCCGGACAAGAAGAAGGACAAACTCAAGCCCAAATGGGAAGGTCCCTTCATCATCGACCAGGTCCTGAACGGCGGAGCATACCGTCTGCTAAACGCATCGGACAACTGACTCGAGCCGAATCCATGGAACGCAGCCCGTCTCCGAAGATTCTACGCCTAGCGCCGGACTCTGAGTTTGACTCCTTCCTCCGTCTACATTTTATACTTTAGCTATCTTTTATTTCTCTGTTTCTCCCTCCTTTTTTCTCAAAGCCTTCAAGGGCTCGTCTGCGCATTGTTCGCACACACTTGACGTGCTGCACGCACTCATTATACCTGGGGGCTTCTTTAACAGAAGCTTATTTATACGGGCTTCATGCCCAACACATGTGTCACACTTCCGCATGTACCTTTTATTCACCATTATATGCATCGATATGACTTAAGATTTGGCCAAGCTGGGTTGCCTGGCTCCTGTGCTTACCCCTACGTCCCCGATTGTTCGGCTAGGAGGTAAAGGGAGCACCTCTGCGATTGTTACTGCCGGGTCAGCCGGATGTGTACCTCAGACTGGGTGAAGCCAAAAGCTAGCGTTCTTAAGGGAATATTCGGTCAGTGACTTAAAAGATTATTTCTTAACTTATTTATGTATCTGCCCCCAGATGCTTTTCTGCTCTTTTTGTAGTCCGGACATGCACTTTAGGGCATGCCTCCCAGGGAAAGGGACCCCTAACGGAACTATTCTCCCTAGAAGATGTTTCTTACTAACCATGTAATATAACATAACTAGTTGGGCACTTGTCTGATAAAGCACTAATGACCCATACGCCTGGTCTCCATGCATGCCCCGGTTTTTTCATAACCGTGAGGGTATTCGGACACACTCCGGACTGTCGGGTCCCGAGGTTGAAGCGAAAAGGTTCGCAAAGACAAACGATCTACAATCCGGCTAGAAGGCATTTTACATGTCATTTTAAATTACATAGTCAACTTGACTGATTGTATTCCTCTTCAATACCATCTAGCAGGCTGTCTAGTTTACAGTCCCGCTAGGAATACTTTGCGGCCAACTCTACTTGGTCGTACATTAAGCTCATAGGGATCTCCTTCCCATCGGGCCCCACAGGCCCAACCTCGGCCATGTGGTTCGGGCCGGCCTTCGTGTACCTCGTCTTCACCATGGCCCAGGCCTCCCTAGCGCCTTGACGGCAGGCCGATATCTTCCACAGACGGAAGCGCCGCCGAGCTCCCTGAAGCTTCTCCGCAAGCCCTCCAAGACCCTCGGGTAGGGAGACGGACGGCCATAAGGCCTGGGCGACGCCGCTCATCACCTGCCGAACTCGTTCGTGCAGTTTTAACAGCTCGAGAAGTTGGTCACCCGTTGAACCAGGCATTTCCTCTGCAGGACGGCCTGTGAGCATACCTACAGACATATTCTGGTTAATCGACTTCCTCGCCGGACTCTTGTTTTCAAAAGTTCGTTCAACCACTTACTATAAATGCCACGACGAAGCCGTAGATTCTCCTTCATGGAGTAAGACAGCTGGACCCAAACATCTTTTAGTTCCTCGCCCAGCTGAGTGTTGGCATCTTGGAGGTTATTTTTCTCCTGCCACACCCTTCTCAGCACCTTCTCGCTGGCATTTAGCTGGCGTAGTAGCTGCTGCCTGTCCGGATCTAGTCCGGCACCATCTGCAATAATTATTGTCAGACTTATACACATGCCGCACTTCACAAACTACTTATCTTTCGAAGTATGTATTACCAGACGGGGTCTCTGCGGCTCCCCCTGCAGCAGCTAGTGCGGCCTCAAGCTGGGCCTTGCACTCTTGAAGCTCCTGGGACAGGTGGGTATTCTTCTCCGTAAGATCCTGAATATGAAATGATCCTGAAATCAGTTCTTCTAACTATTTTAAGTCTCGGGGGCTACTGGCATATATAACTGTCAAAATTCCTCACCCGTATGTCTTTCACATACTGCTCCATGGCTCTGGCTAGACCATCTTGAGCAGCACGGAGGTGCGCATCTCCCGAATTAAAGGCATTTAACGCCTCCGGGGAGAAGCATGCATCACGCAGAACTGTCCGGCGACGCCTATGATTCATGGCGCTCTCCACCTCAGATCTGGTGGCGGATAACCTGTCGGCGTCCTCTGTTGGAGGAGCACCCGACGTGCGCCCGGCGTTCGCCTCCCCCTCTGGACCTGGCGTTGGAGCCTGGCCGGCGGAGGTTTGATTGGCAGTCTCTCCGGACACAGTCCTACGAGCGCTCTTTCTCCTGAAAAAACCACGAGCATTAATATGCCTTCCAGGAAGCTTTTTCTGAAACATGGTGGCGAGCCATATCGTTGTGGCAATGTCTCGATCCTCGCCGCACTTCTCTTCCGCCTGCTGGGTCGAGCTGCCCCTTGTTGGCCAGCCGCCGCGGGTTCGGCTTCCCGCCTCGGAGGCACCAACTGCGGAACACCATTTGTATATAGTGGTCAGAAATCAGCATAAATGAGTAATGGTATCAGGACTCCGGTCACAGTTACCTGGGAAACCGGAGATATTCCGGGGTAGTCGGCTGTAATGGCAACCAAAGCATTGTCAATGCTAAGTTGGTGGAACACCCCATCAATCAGCTCCACCTTTATGTCCGGATCCTCTTCGGAGGCCAGATCGAGGGATCGCTCCAGATCCTCAGGTTGTGGAGCCGGGCTGTGTATATTCTCTACGGCCCGGCGCAGTTCCTGCGTCAAAATCAAAAAGTGAGACACTCAACTTTGGAATATGGATCGGATAGACAAACGTCCACTTACCCAGCTCCGAGGGTTGTTCATCGAAAATCCATTTAATGGACTCGCACGGAGGAAGTCCTCCTTCTCCCCTTTGTACAGGCCGGACATGATCTTCACCAGATCATCTACCGATCCCGGCCCCTTGCGGCCATGACGGGTGGCATCATCCTCCCCATTGAAATCCCACATGGGGTGGCCCCTGTATTGGAGCGGCTGCACCCCTCGCATGATGCATGTGGCCATGACTCCAATCATGGTTAATCCGGAATGAGCCAATAACATTATTCGGCCCATCAGATATTGAACGTCCCCATCATTCTCCCGTTGAGGGCTCCGCGGGCACCAACTCAGGCGTTTCCGTAGAGGAGCGTTGCTGAACTCCGGGAGGCCGATCCGAATTGGGTCCGGCAGCGGGGCGTCTTACATGTAAAACCATTCCGAAGGCCAGTCTTTAGACGCCTTCTTCGGGGTTCCGGATAGATATCCGGTCCCGGCGATGCGCCATATTTCGGCTTCGCCCACTTGATATATCGACCCCTCGTGAGAACGGGGCATGAGGCAGAACAATCTCTTCCACAGCGCAAAATGGGCCTCGATGCCCAAGAACAGCTTGCAAAGGGCTACAAATCCCGCGATGTGCAGGATGGAGGCAGGCGTGAGGTGGTGAAGCTGGAGTCCATAGAACTCCAAGAGCCCCTGGAGAAACGGATGTATGGGAAATCCGAGTCCTCTTATTAGATAAGGGACGAAGCATACCCGCTCTCCTTTGGGGGGATTGGGGACACTCTCCGCCTGTTTTCCGCCCTTGTAGGTGGCAAGTCCGGCTCGAACCGGCATCATAAAGGCCGGGGGAAGAAATCCCTCGGCTTGGAGCGTCACCAGCTCACTATGCGGGACCGAGCATCTCCCCCAATCTCCTGGCTGAGGGCTGGGAGCGCGAGAGGAGGAGCCGCGTCGACTGTCCATGATGGAATGGATTTTTGGTCAGAGGCGCTCCGATGAATGCTCGCGGAAGGAGGATGGTGTGATTCAGATCTGGATCCTCGCCTCTCTTTATAGGCAGCTCACTCGCGTAGCTAGGGGGTAGAATATAAAAATACCCTGGCTTTTCGCATTCGTACGACACGTGGAAGATGGACATTATTGGGCGAGGAAGCCAAGGAGCGCAGCATTTATGAGAAGCCGGACACTATTCGGCGAGTACATGGAATTTGGAGAAGAACCCGCCTTGCAATGCCGAAGATGATATGCGCGCCGGACTCATCAACATTGAAGCCTGGTTCGGGGGCTACTGAGGGAGTCCTGGACTAGGGGGTGTCCGGATAGCCGAACTATCATCATTGGCCGGACTCCAAGACTACGAAGATACAAGATTGAAGACTTCGTCCCGTGTCCGGATGGGACTTTCCTTGGCGTGGAAGGCAAGCTTGGCGATACGGATATGTAGATCTCTTACCATTGTAACCGACTCTGTGTAACCCTAGCCCTCTCCGGTGCCTATATAAACCGGAGGGTTTTAGTCCGTAGGACACATAACAATCATACCATAGGCTAGCTTCTAGGGTTTAGCCTCCTTGATCTCGTGGTATATCTACTCTTGTACTACCCATATCATCAATATCAATCAAGCAGGAGTAGGGTTTTACCTCCACCATGAGGGCCCGAACCTGGGTAAAAACATCGTGTCCCTTGTCTCCTGTTACCATCCTCCTAGACGCACAGTTCGGGACCCCTACCCGAGATCCGCTGGTTTTGACACCGACAGCGGCACTCACACCCCGTCAACTAAGATCTTTTCTGGCGCCGTTGCCGGGGAGGTGAGTGCTTGAAGGTATATCTTTAGATCTTGCAACCGAAATTTTTTGTTTCTTGTTTTATCACTAGTTTAGTTTATAAAAGAAAATTACAAAAAATGGAATTGAGTTTGTGTCATACGCTTCATCTTTTTAATATCTTCCGTGGGTATGATGAAAAGGAAAATTGTGCTCAAGTGCTAGAAGAAGAAATCTATAGAATGTTTGATACTAAATCTTTGAATGATGAGCATGATTGCAATGTTGTTAGTATGAACTCTTTGAATATCCATGGTACTAATGATGATTGCACTAGTTATGATGAAAATGTCTCTTATAAGTATGTCGATTTTTGTGGAGTAGATTGGGTTTGCAAGTTCACACCAAATAGGGAAAATAGATATTGCAAGAGGCATAAGCATTTAGAAACTAAATTGTTGCAAGAAAGTCTTGATGATTGTGCTGAAAAATCAATATTTTTCGCGCTCCTTGTGAACTTTGCAATGAACGTGGTCATTTAAATCTCCAATGCAAACTGTTTCATGATCGAATCGTGCCCAAAAATTGTGATAGCTTGATTACCCTTGAGCATCATAAAGAGCTTAGTTTTCTTTTAGGGTATGAAGAAATGGAACGTATAATTGAGGGTATTCCATAATTTAATCTTGATAGATTTCTTGATTTTGATCTAGAGAAGATTTATTTGTATTGTGCGGTGAAAATCCTTATATTGCCAATTACCTAAAGAAAAGAAAGCAAATAGAAGATGAAAATAATACTAATGAAAGGGAAGAAACTTCCCATTATCCTCCTATTATTTCTTATGATGAATTAGGTGACGAGGAGGAGCTTTATATTCAACCAATCTCATCAATAAGGAGCTCAAAGAAGAAGGTTGAACCCACACATAATGTAAAGAAGAAAAAGAAAAGAAGGAGCAACAAAGGTAAAAAGGTATCCCTCCCAAATGATGTTGCTCCTACTACTCATTGTGATGATGATAATTGTTATACTATTGGTGCTATCCATACTATTGATGATGAGAGTGACTATGCTTATGATATGAAAGGGCCCAAGCTTGGGGAAGCTATGTTTGATGAGAATGAAATATTTGAGAATATATTTGCTGAAGTTAATGTTTATCCCAAGCTTGGGGATGCTACGTTTAATGAAGATGATACTTTTAGCATCCCAAGTTTTGATACGCAAAGTTGTTATGATGATAGCATGCCTCTTACCTATGATGATTATATTGATGAAAGTGGGTTTGGAAGAGTGTCAACTTTAGGAATTAGTGATCCCACTATTTTGGAGGATATTGAATCTTATTGTGATGAATATGAAAGTGGATTTGGAAGAGTGCCAACTTTATTTAGTGATGATTCCACTATCTTGGAAGAGGTTTCAATCGATTATGATGAGAACGAAGTTGCTACTTATGATGATTATTGTGATGAAACTTATGCTATAAAAAGTAGTGATGATTATATCTATAAAACTTGTCACGATTATGATTACCCTTTTTCTGAACATTACTCTTTTAATGTGGAAACAATTTATAGTATTCAAGTCTCTTATGATACTCCCACTTTTCCGAATGAGAAGAATTGTGCTTATGTGGAGAGTAGTAAATTTTCTATGCAAGTAGATCATGAAAAGAATGCTTTAGGTGCTGGTTATATTTTTGAATTCGTTCATGATGCTACTGAAAATTATTATGAGGGAGGAACATATGCTTGTAGGAATTGCAATAATGTCAAGTTTCCTCTCTATATGCTTCAAGTTTTGAACTTATGCTTGTTTTCCCTTCCTATGCTAGTTGATTATTGTTCCCACAAGTTGTTTGCTCACAAAATCCCTATGCATAGGAAGTGGTCTAGTATTAAGTGTGCTATTAATATGCTTCATGATGCTCCCGTTATGTTTCAATTCTTATCTTTTATGTGAGCATCATTGTCATCATCATGCCTAGCTAAAGGCATTAAAGAAAAGCGCTTATTGGGAGACAACCTAATATTTACCCTTCCTTTTTTGTGTGTACACATGATTATGCTACTGTAGTAATCATGTTTTATAGCTTTTGTTTCAATAAAGTGCCAAGTAAGACCTTTAGGATAGCTTACGGTGATAATTTTGTTGATCCAGCTGAAAATCAGAAACTTTTGCACCTAGTAAATTAGTTTTTATAAATCAGAGAAACGTGATTTTGATATGATTCATTTTTCTATGGATTGGTACATAAATTTCTTAGGACTTCCTAATTTAGTAGGATTTTTGGAGTTCCAAAAGTATACGTTTGATACATATTACTACAGACTATTCTATTTTTGACAGATTCAGTTTTCTATGTGTTGTTTGCTTATTTTGATGAATATGTGAGTAGTATCGGAGGATATTGCTACGTCTTGAGCTTTTGTTGGTTTTCCTCGAAGAGGAGAGGGTGATGCAGCAAAGTGTAGCGTAAGTATTTCCCTCAGTTTTGAGAACCAAGGTATCAATCCAGTAGGAGGCTCCTCAAAATTCCCACGCACCTACACAAACAAACTGAGAACTCGCAACCAACGCAATAAAGGGGTTGTCAATCCCTTCACGGCCATTTGCGAAAGTGAGATCTAATAAAGAGAGTATGATAAGATAAATATTTTTTGGTATTTTGTAATATAGATGCAAAAAGTAAAGATGCAAATAAAGTAGATTGAAAGCAAATATGATAAGAGATAGACCCGGTGGACATAGGTTTCACTAGAGGCTTCTCTCAAGATAGCATAAGTATTATGGTGGGTGAACAAATTATTGTCAGGCAATTGATAGAAAAGCGCATAGTTATGAGATTATCTAGGCATGATCATGTATGTAGGCATCACGTCCATAGCAAGTAGACCGACTCCTGCCTGCATCTACTACTATTACTCCACACATCGACCGACTCCTGCCTGCATCTAGAGTATTAAGTTCATAAGAATAGAGTAACGCATTAAGCAAGATGACATGATGTAGAGGGATAAACACATGCAATATGATATAAACCCCATCTTGTTATCCTCAATGGCAACAATACAATACGTGTCTTCTAACCCTTTCTGTCACTGGGTAAGGACACCGCAAGATTGAACCCAAAGTTAAGCACTTCTCCCATGGCAAGAAAGACCAATCTAGTAGGCCAAACCAAACTGATAATTCGAAGAGACTTGCAAAGATAACTCAATCACACATAAAAGGATTTAGAGAAGATTCTATTCATAGATAAACTTGATCATAAACCCACAATTCATCGGATCTCGACAAACACACGCAAAAAGAGTTTACATCAAATAGATCTCCACAAGAGAGGGGGAGAACATTGTGTTGAGATACAAAAAGATTGAAGAAGCCATCTAGCTAATAACTATGGACCCATAGGTCTGTGGTAAACTACTCACAACTCATCGGAGGGGCAAGGATGTTGATGTAGAGGCCCTCCATGGTTGATTCCCCCTCTGGCAGAGTGCCGGCGAAGGCTCCAAGAAGGGATCTCGCGAATACAGAAGGTTACGGCGGTGGAAATTGTGTTTTGTGGTGCTCCTGGATGTTTTCGGGGTACGTAGGTATATATAGGAGAAAGAAGTACGTCGGTGGCCGCCCAAGGGGCCCACGAGACAGGGGGCGCGGCCCCCTATCTTGTGGGACCCTCGGAAGCTTCTTGACTTCCACTCCAAGCTCCCCGGATCATGTTCATTCCAAAAATCACGCTCCCGAAGGTTTCATTCCATTTGGACTCCGTTTGATATTCCTTTTCTTTGAAATACTAAAATAGGAAAAAAAAAGCAATATGGGCTGGGCCTCCGGTTAGTAGGTTAGTCCCAAAAATGATATAAATGTGTAAAATAAAGCCCATAAACATCCAAAAGGGGTAATATAATAGCATGGAACAATCAAAAATTATAGATACGTTGGAGACGTATCAAGCATCCCCAAGCTTAATTCCTGCTTGTCCTCGAGTAGGTAAATGATAAAAAAGAAATTTTTGATGTGGAATGCTACCTAGCGTAATTCATAATGTAATTTTCTTTATTGTGGCATGAATGTTCAGATCCAAATGAATACAAAATAAAAGTTCATATTGACATAAGAAATAGTAATACTTCAAACATACTAACCAAAGTAATCATGTCTTCTCAAAATAACATGGCTAAATAAAGTTATCCCCACAAAATCATATAGTCTGGCTATGCTCTATCTTCATCACACAAAGTATTTAATCATGCACAACCCCGATGACAAGCCAAGCAATTGTTTCATACTTTAATAATCTCAAACTTTTTCAACTTTCACGCAATACATGAGCGTGAGCCATGGACATAGCACTATATGTGGAATAGAATGGTGGTTGTGGAGAAGACAAAAAGGAGAAGATAGTCTCACATCAACTAGGCGTATCAATGGGCTATGGAGATGCCCAGTAATAGATATCAATGTGAGTGAGTAGGGATTGCCATGCAACGGATGCACTAGAGCTATAAATATATGAAAGCTCAATAAAAGAAACTAAGTGGGGTGCATCCGACTTGCTTGCTCACGAAGACCTAGGGCACTTTGAGGAAGCCCATCATTGGAATATACAAGCCAAGTTCTATAATGAAAAATTCCCACTAGTATATGAAAGTGACAACATATGAGACTCTCTATCATGAAGATCATGGTGCTATTTTGAAGCACAAGTGTGGAAAAAGAGATAGTAGCATTGTCCCTTCTCTCCTTTTCTCTCATTTTATTATTATTTTTTTTCTTTTTTTCTTTGGCCTTCTCTTTTTTTCTTTTTGGCCTTTCTTTTTTTCTTTTTTTTTCTTTTTGTAAAGTTCGAAGTCTCATCCCGACTTGTGGGGGAATCATAGTCTTCATCATCCTTTCCTCACTAGGACAATGCTCTAATAATGAAGATCATCACACTTTTATGGATTTACAACTCAAATCTAGAACAAGATATGACTCTATATGAATGCCTCCGGCGGTGTACTGGGATATGCAATGAATCAAGAGCAACATGTATGAAAATTATGAAGGTGGCCTTGCCACAAATACAATGTCAACTACATGATCATGCAAAAAGCAATATGACAAAAGTAATGTGTGTCATATGAACGGACCGGTGGAAAGTTGCATGGCAATATATCTCGGAATGGCTATGGAAATGCCATAATAGGTAGGTATGGTGGCCGTTTTCAGGAAAGTAAATGGTGGGTGTATGGTACCAGCGAAAATTGCACGATACAAGAGAGGCTAGCAATGGTGGAAGGGTGAAAGAGTGCGTATAATCCATGGACTCAACATTAATCAAAGGAACTCATATACTTGTTGCAAAAATTTAGAAGTCATCCAAAACCAAAGTACTACGCGCATGCTCCTAGGGGGATAGATTGGTAGGAAAATACCATCGCTCGTCCCCGACCGCCACTCATAAGGAAGACAATCAATAAATAAAATTGTGCTCCAACTTCATCACAAAGTGGTTCACCATACGTGCATGTTACGGGAATCACAAACTTCAACACAAGCATTCTTTAAATTCATAATCACCCAACTAGCATGACTTTAATATCACTACCTCCATATCTCAAAACAATTATCAAGCATCAAATTGGTCATGGCATCCAATTCACTTTCTATGATGGTTTTTATTATACCCAACTTGGATGCTCATCATTCTAGGACCAACTTTATGATCATAGCAAATACCATGCTGTTCTAAAAGACTCTCAAAATAATATAAGTGAAGCATGAGAGACTAGCAATTTCTTCAAAATTAAGACACCACCGTGCTCTAAAAGATATAAGTGAAGCACTAGAGCAAAAATTATCAAGCTCAAAAGATATAAGTGAAGCACATAGAGTATTCTAGCAAATTCTAATCAAATAGGCTTCTCCCAAAAGGTGTGTACAGAAAGGATGATTGTGGTAAACTAAACATAAAAGACTAATATAATACACGACGCTCCAAGCAAAACATATATCATGTAGCGAATGAAAATATAGCTCCAAGTAAAGCTACAAATGAACGAAGACGAAAGAGGGGATGCCTTCCCGGGGCATCCCCAAGCTTAGGCTTTTGGATATCCTTGAATATCTTGGGCTGCCATGGGCATCCCCAAGCTTAGGCTCTTGCCACTCCTTATTCCATAGTCCATAAAAGCTTTACCCAAAACTTGAAAACTTCACAACACAAAACTCAACAGGAAATATTATAAGCTCCGCTAGTGAAAGAAAACAAAACCACCACATAAGGTACTACAATGAACTCATTATTTATTTATTTTGGTGTTAAACCTACTTTATTCCAACTTCCTTATGGTTTATAAAATAATTTACTAGCCATAGATGCATTGAAATAAGCAAACAACACACGAAAAATAGAATCTGTCAAAAACAGAATAGTCTGTAGCAATCTGTAACTAACGCAAACTTCTGGAACCCCCAAAATCCTACCAAAATAGAAAGTCCTGGACAATTTGTTTATTGAACAGAAGCAAAAATAATCAACGCAAAAACATGTTCCTGTGATTTAACAAAATTATATTCGTGCGTGCAAAGTTTCTGTTTTTCAGCAGAATCAAATCAACTATCATCGTAGGTTATCCTATAGGATCTACTTGGCACAAAAACTAATTAAAAGATAAAAACACATCTAACCAGAAGGTAGATGCAAGATTTATTACTAAACAGGAGCAAAAACAAAAACATAAAGAAAATTGGGTTGCCTCCCAACTAGCGTAATCGTTTAACGCCCCTAGCTAGGCATAAAAACAAAGATAGATCTAACGAGTGCCATCTTTGGCACTAAATTCATAAGTAGCATGCATGATAGATTCATAAGGTAATTTGACTTTCTTTCTTGGAAAGTGCTCCATGCCTTTCTTTAATGGAAATTGGAATCTAATATTCCCTTCCTTCATATCAATAATCGCACCAATCGTTCTAAGGAAAGGTCCACCAAGAATAATAGGGCAAGAAAGATTGCAATCTATATCAAGAACGATAAAATCTACGGGCACCAAATTTCTATTTGCAACAATAAGAACATCATTGATCCTTCCCATAGGCCTTTTAATGGTGGAATCCGCAAGATGCAAATTTAAAGAGCAATCTTCAAGATCACGGAATCGTGGAAACACTAGCACCCAAATCACACAAAGCAAAACACTCATAATCTTTAATTCTAATCTTTATAGTTGGTTCCCACTCATCATTAAGTTTTATAGGTATAGAAACTTCCAAATTAAGTTTTTCATCATAAGATTGCATCAAGGCATCAACGATATGTTTGGTAAAAGCTTTATTTTCACTATAAGCATGAGGAGAACTAACAACAGATTGCCACAAGGAAATACACCCTTTTAAAGAACAATTATCATAATCAAATTCCTTGAAATCCGAGATAGAAGGTTCAACATTATTGGAAGTTGAGGATTCTCCAATCTCACTTTTACCAAATTTAACATTAAGATCTAAAGATTCTGAATTCTTGGGACGCCTTCTAGGAAAAGTTGATTCATCATCAGTCCCATAATCATCAAAATTCATATTGCAAAACATAGATATAATTGGAGACGCATCAATAACTTTAAGATCTTCATCTTTATTTTCATGGAAACTAGAAGAACACGCTTTTATAAAGCTTTCTTTCTTAGCACGCAATCTAGCGGTTCTTTCCTTACACTCATCAATGAAAATTCTCATTACTTTGAGAGACTCATTGATATCATGCTGAGGAGAAGAAGATCCAAGTTTAAGAGAACTAACATCAAGAGAAAGTCTATCAACGTTCCTAGCCAAATCATCAACTTTGAGCAATTTTTCTTCAAGCAAAGCATTAAAATTCTTTTGAGAAATCATAAATTCTTTCACACTATTCTCAAAATCAGAGGGCATCTTATTAAAATTACCATAATAATTATTGTAGGAATTTCCATAATTATTAGAGGAATTGCTAGGGAATGGTCTAGCATTAAAATTTCCTCTAGAAGCATTGTTTCCAAAACTATTCCTACCAACAAAATTCACATCCATAGATTCATTATTATTCTCGATCAAGAAAGACAAAGGCATATCATTGGGATCAAGCGGAGTATTTTTAGTAGCAAACATCTTCATAAGTTCATCCATCTTTCCACTCAAAATATTGATTTCTTCTATAGCATGCACTTTTTTACTAGAAGATATTTCGGTGTGCCATTGAGAATAATTAGCCATAATATTATCAAGTAGTTTTGTAGCATCTCCTAACGTGATTTCCATAAAACATGCCTCCCGCGGCCGAATCTAAGAAATTTCTAGAAGCAAAGTTCAAACCGGCATAAAAATTTTGTACGATCATCTATAAATTCAAACCATGAGTAGGGCAGTTGCGAAGCATCAATTTCATTCTTTAGAAAGATTGGGCAACATGCTCATGATCAAGTTGTTTAGAATTCATAATGTCATTCCTAAGAGTGATGATCTTAGCGGGAGGAAAATACTTAGAGATAAAAGCATCTTTGCACTTGTTCCAAGAATCAATACTATTTTTAGGCAAAGACGAAAACCAAAGTTTAGCACGATCTCTAAGTGAAAACGGGAATAACTTCAATTTGACAATGTTGTTATCCGTATCTTTCTTCTTTTGCATATCACACAAATCAACAAAATTGTTTAGATGAGTAGTGGCATCTTCACTAGGAAGGACGGAAAATTGATCATTCATAACAAGATTCAGCAAAGCAGTATTGATTTCACAAGACTCAACATCATTAAGAGGAGCAACTAGAGTACTAAGGAAATCATTATTATTGGTATTCGAGAAGTCACACAATTTGGTATTATCTTGCGCCATGGCAACAAGTAATCCAACACACAAGCAAACAGAAAAACGACATGCGAAAAGAGAGGAGGAGCTTGGGAAAGAGAGGGCGAATAAAACGGCAAGGGTGAAGTGGGGGAGAGGAAAATGAGAGGAAAATGGCAAATAATATAAATGCGAGGGAGATGGGTTTGTGATGGGTACTTGGTATGTCTTGACTTGAGCGAAGACCTCCCCGGAAAGGGCGCCAGAAATCCTTCTTGCTACGTCTTGAGCTTGCGTTGGTTTTCCTCGAAGAGGAGAGGGTGATGCAACAAGGTGTAGCATAAGTATTTCCCTCAGTTTTGAGAACCAAGGTATCAATCCAGTTGGAGGCTCCTCAAAAGTACCATGCACCTACACAAACAAACTGAGAACTCGCAACCAACGCAATAAAGGGGTTGTCAATCCCTTCACGGCCACTTGCGAAAGTGAGATCTAATAAAGATAGTATGATAAGATAAATATATTTTTGGTATTTTGTAATATAGATGCAAAAAGTAAATATGCAAATAAAGTAGATTGAAAGAAAATATGATAAGAGATAGACCCGGGGGCCATAGGTTTCTCTAGAGGCTTCTCTCAAGATAGCATAAGTATTACGGTGGGTGAACAAATTACTGTCGGGCAATTGATAGAAAAGCACATAGTTATGAGATTATCTAGGCATGATCATGTATATAGGCATCACGTCCATAACAAGTAGACCGACTCCTGCCTGTATCTACTACTATTACTCCACACATCGACCGACTCCTGCCTACATCTAGAGTATTAAGTTCATAAGAACAGAGTAACGTATTCAGCAAGATGACATGATGTAGAGGGATAAACACATGCAATATGATATAAACCCCAACTTGTTATCCTCGATGGCAACAATACAATACGTGTCTTGCAACCCTTTCTGTCACTGGGTAAGAACACCACAAGATTGAACCCAAACCTAAGCACTTCTCCCATGGCAAGATAGACCAATCTAGTAGGCCAAACCAAACTGATAATTCGAAGAGACTTGCAAAGATAACTCAATCACACATAAAAGAATTCAGAGAAGATTCAAATATTATTCATAGATAAACTTGATCGTAAACCCACAATTCATTGGATCTCGACAAACACACCGCAAAAATAGTTTACATCGAATAGATCTCCACAAGAGAGGGGGAGAACATTGTATTGAGCTCCAAAAAGAGAGAATAAGCCATCTAGCTAATAAATATGGACCGGTAGGTCTGTGGTAAACTACTCACAACTCATCGGAGGGGCAAGGATGTTGATGTAGAGGCCCTCCGTGGTTGATTCCCCCTCCGGCAGAGTGCCTGCGAAGGCTCCAAGATGGGATCTCGCGGATACAAAAGGTTACGGCGGTGGAAATTGTGTTTCATGGTGCTACTGGATGTTTTCGGGTTACGTAGGTATATATAGGAGGAAGAAGTACGTCGGTGGCTGCCCGAGGGGCCCACAAGACAGGGGGCGCGCCCTACAGGGGGGGAGTGGCCCCCTATCTCGTGGGGCCCTCGGAAGCTTCTTGACTTGCACTCAAAGCTCTCCGGATCATGTTCGTTCCAAATATCACGCTCCCGAAAGTTTTATTCCGGTTGGACTCCGTTTGATATTTCTTTTCTTCGAAATACTGAAATAGGAAAAAAAAGCAATATCGGCTGGGCCTCCGGTTAGTAGGTTAGTCCCAAAAATGATATAAATGTGTAAAATAAAGCCCATAAACATCCAAAAGGGGTAATATAATAGCATGGAACAATAAAAAATTATAGATACGTTGGAGACGTATCAGATATGAACCATAGATAAGTTGGAATACAGTATATATTACATCAATATGAATTTAGAATGAGGTCATTACAGTACCTAAGTGGTGTTTTTATTTTCTTCTACTAACAGAGCTTACGAGTTTTCTGTTGAGTTTTGTGTTGTGAAGTTTTCAAGTTTTGGGTAAAGATTTGATGGACTATGGAATAAGGAGTGGCAAGAGCCTAAGCTTGGGGATGCCCAAGGCACCCCAACGTAATATTCA
This sequence comes from Triticum dicoccoides, assembly GCF_002162155.2. Classification (NCBI taxonomy): domain Eukaryota; kingdom Viridiplantae; phylum Streptophyta; class Magnoliopsida; order Poales; family Poaceae; genus Triticum; species Triticum dicoccoides. The sequence goes on along the minus strand of NC_041381.1, from coordinate 355,963,830 downwards.
AGGACAACCAAGAGCCTACGCTTGGGGATGCCCCGGAAGGCATCCCCTCTTTCGTCTTCGTTCATCGGTAACTTTACTTGGAGCTATATTTTTATTCACCACATGATATGTGTTTTGCTTGGAGCATCATTTTATTTTGTTAGTATTTGCTTACTGTTATCTAGAATAATGTTTTGCATCTTTATTTTTGTCGTGGGAACGAACACCTATGGGGCAGGGCCCCTTTTCGGTCCGGCAGGGAGCGGAGGCCGCACGAAGAGCGGATTGAGGCGAAGCACGCGAGGGATTTTTACCCAACTTCGGAGCTCTCCGGAGAGATAAAACTCCTACTGCTGCTTTGTGGTTGTATTATGTTCTTGCTCTAGAGTGTGAGCGTTCTGTAGTTTCGAATGAGTCGAACCCCCTCTATGTTGTGCATGGGCCTCCTTTTATAGGCTAAAGGGGTCACCGACAGGTGGCAACGCATGCAGGGGTAAAAGTGTAAAAGTTGTGGTTGGTACAACTGCTTCTACAGTGCACCCTACGTAACTCTGACGGCAGGGGACAAGAGCATTTAATGCCCGTCCGGTCGCCCAAACAGTGCAGAAAAGCGACCGTTAGGGCGCCACCGTTCGCCACGATGGCCATCTCGTCATCTTCGCTCGCCACCTCGCACCGGTTGGCTGCACAGCCGCCCGCCACGTGCGCCTGGAACAATCCTGTGACGACATGTCGACGGATGTGCTGGAGCGTGGGCACAGAGTGATGGCTTCACTGCGGCAAGCGCCTTGCCGCAATCGTTGACTTGTCGCGCCCGGAAGCTTGTCGCTCGCCGGGCCTTGCCGGGACGCGCGGTGCGTCGCGGCAAGCTCCTTGAAAAGCCTTGGTTGGCCTTCCCGGCAAGCTTCTCTTGCCGGGGCCTTGTCCTTCCCGGCAAGCTCCTCTTGTCGGGGCCTTGTCTTCTTAGTTAAAACACTTTGTTCTTGAATGGCACCAATAGGAACTATGGAGGATCTTGGCGGTCACCCGGCAAGCCTTGCCGCGGGGTGCTGCGACTGCCCGTGCACATGTTCGGGATACTAAGGTACCCCTACTTTAGTACACCAATAGGAGCCCCCGGGCCTGGGCCATACACGGTGCCGAGCGCTGTTGGGCCAGGCCCAAAACAGGGCACGGGCACACGCGGCCTGGGTCCACCCCGTATCTGACGCCGTATCCACCGCGCCCTCCCGTAACGGCACGCGTCGAATGCGGCGTCGTGGGAGAGATCATGGGTGATTCTTTATTCGGAGAAAGCGTAACGTTCGCCCCCTCCTCTTTATAAGCAGGGGAAACAGGGGCCGTTCCCCCACCTTCGCCACTTGCAGTTCCATCCTCAGAAATCTCCACCGCTCCCTTCCGCTTCCAAAGCCGAAGGAGAATAGTGCTCCGCCCCCACCGCCGCCGTCGCTGCCAACGCTCTCGATCTCCTCCACCGCCTCCGCCATGGCTCCAAAGACCGGGAAGGGCGTGAAGTCCGCCGAGGCGCTGCTGATTGAGGCGCTACGGAAGGAGCGGGCAACTTTCCCCCCCGAGCTCTCCGCGAAGGATTTGAGGGAGTGGTTCTACCTCTTCTGGTCGACGGAGACGCGAGCGCATCCGCGCACGCAGGTACTTTCAGCCGCCGCTTCCACTTCGAAACGGGCCCCAAGAGGATACCCCTTCTTCGCACTGTTCTTCCATTGCGGGCTCTGCCCGCCCTTCTCTGAATTCTTTTGTGATATCATGAACACCTACGGGTTCCATCTCCTTGACTTCACCCCCAATGCTGTCCTAACCATGGCGGTTTTTGCACATCTCTGCGAGAACTTTGTCGGAATCTATCCAAACGTAGCCCTGTTCCGCCACTACTTCATGCCTCGGGTCGAGAGAGGAGAGCCCTTAGCTGGCGGGATCGCCTGGGTCTCGAGAACCGGCAAGAAGGAGACGTATCTGGAGGGGGAGCTCCGCAGCAAATGGGATGAGTGGAGAGCAGAGTGGTGCTGGATCGTTGACGAGAACCCGCAGCCATTCACTGCCCTGCGCCAAACTCCAGCAGTGCGCGGCAATGATTGGAGCGCCCTGGCGCCGGACGATGCTAAGCTGAAGAGGGGGAGGCCTTTCCGGGTCTTGTGACTCAGGCTTGCCGGGCTTACTGCAGGTGTTGTTGGCGCGGACTTTCTTCGCCGCCGCATCACCCCTCTGCAGGAGAGGGAGAGGCCCACCTAGCTATATGGGGGTCCGGCGGATATCATGAGGCTGCGCCCGGGCCTCAACATTAATTTCACTGTCTTGGAGTTGGATGGGATGCTCAGGGAGCTGTTCAAGCACGACCCCAATCATCCCGAGTGGTTCAGGCTGCCGCAGGGCGTCGTCCCGTTGTGCAACAACTCCTCGCTCGATCGCATCCGTGCAATGATGCCGGAGTGTGACTCGCATGGAATTATTCCAAATTGGCGGGAGCCCGCCGACGACGTCGTGCAGCAGTTCTTTGATAGCTTGGTGGAGGTGGCGGTCCGTGCCGACGAGCAGAGGAGCTTCACCCATGACACCACCGAAGACGAGATGCGGTACATCCCCACCAGGGCGGAAGAGGCGGCGGCAGCCGCCGCCGCGGGCGAGTTCGGGTTCACTGTGGAGGAGCCGGAGGCAGCCGCAGTGTCAAGCCTTGCCGATCGAGACGAGCTTGTCGGGGAAATCGTCGGCGGGGAAGGGTCCGAAGCCGAATCGAGCAAGCCTGCCGAGGGTGCAAGCGGTCGGCCGTCTTCAAGCAACTTGCCGCAAGCGGAGCTCCCAGTGCAGCCCCCAGCTCCACCAAGAAGGCACCTCCGCAGGACCGGAGACATAACAGGGCGGCAGACGGGTCAACAGCCGCCGTGCCGCGGGACACGCTCCACCGGGACAAGCACCTTTGCCGCGGGAGCATCTCACACCGCGCCGACGACCGGAGTGGGGTCCTCTCGGGCCACCGCTTCTGATCCTGCCGCAGCTCCCGCCAAGCGGCCAAGGGAGCCTACTCCTCCACCCCGCCGTGTTGAAAGAGTACCGGACTTCGACCTCTCCGCGCTCAGCTCCGACAAGGAGGAAGAAGAGGAGTAAGTTTCTCTGTTGTGTTTGTATTTCTTCAATTCTTGTTGTTTCTTGTCTTGTATCTAATCTGCTTTCTTCTGAACCTTGTTCCTTTTCAGGACTCTGGCCCACAGAGCGGCGAAGAGGGCCAAGGTCCCCGTGGTTGTCGTCGAGGACGATCCCGTCGTGTCGACAGAGGGCGCGTCCGAGACCACCTTGTCGGACCCTGCAGTCACTTCTCGAAGCAGCCCCCAGTGCAGCCCCCAGCGTAAGTACATAGTCTTACTTCCCGCTGTTGGGTGTGCATGGGTATCTTCTTCTTTGCTGATATCTTGTCTGTTGGTTTGCTTGTGTAGGAGCAGAACAGGCTCACCAGGAGCAACCGGAAGCCGCTCCCGAGGTGCTATCTGCTTCAACTACGCCGCCAAGGGAGGACTCCCCGGCAAGGGAGCGCTCTCCGGCAAGGGAGAGGTCCCCGGCAAGGGGTAGTTCTCCGGCAAGGGACGGGACCAGCGATCCCCCGGTGGTGGAGCCCATGACTATAGAGCCCAGCACAGGTAATCCTTCTTGTCAGAAAACTTCCCTTGGGTTCTTCTTCTTCTGATCTTCTTTTTGGATATTTGCTTGACTTTTTCGTCCTCTTCCTGTTTTCAGATCCTCCTTCTACGTATCCGATGGAGACCGAGGCCACCAGCGAGGAGGACGCGTGCGGCAACACTGATGATGCCGCCACCACCGAGGAAGAGGCCGGCGCTGATGATCCCGCCGGTGAAGAGGCCGCCAAGGCTGCTGGCGCAGGAGCTGGCGAGGGATCTCGCGACCGCACTGACGACCCTGAGGGCGCAGGAGCGCAAGGCGCTACACCGACCGCCGACCCCTCCGCCGCTGATGCAGCGCCAGGCTCCGAAGAGCCCCAGCCCGGCGCCTACTTGAAGGTCGGCGAGGGTGTATTCATCAAGCTTCCCTGGGCGTCGAGCTCCAGGGCGCCGGTTGAAGGAGAGACATTTGACGGGGAAGTGTTCGCCTCCGTCGGGCTAACGCTGGTTGACGCGCCAAGCAGCAGCAACGGTGAGTCCGAGGAGGAGCAACTTCTCCGGAAGCTGGTGTCGCTCTACCGCGCCCGACAAGCCAAGGTGGAGTCCCGGGATGCGCTTGTCACGCAGGCGGGAGCAGACATTGAGAAGCGCGCGGAGGAGCTCCGGGAACGCAATCAGGAAGCTCTCCGGGCCATTGTAGAGGAACCGGCGCAGCTTGTCGAAGTGCGGAAGGTGTTCATCCTTGAGAAGGCCGAAGCTGAGGAGCAACAGCGGCTTGCCGCCGAGGAGCTGTCCACACGGGAAGGTGAGCTGATGCAGCGGAAAGTCAATCTGGACAGCTACGAGGAGGAGCTTGCTGCCCACGAGCAATCACTTGGCGGGGCCCTCAAGGAAGCGAAGGATGCTGCCGCAGCTGCCGAGGCCGCCAAGAAAGAGTTGGAAACAAAGGTGGCGCAGCTGGAGGCTGATATTAAGAGGAAGGATGAAGAGCTTGCCGCGCTCCAGCGTGAGCGCGAAAAGGACGCCCTCGCTCATGGTGAACTGCAGGGCCAACTCGCCGAGAAGGGCAAGGAGCTGAGCACCGCCAAGGACTCCAATGCCGATCTGGAGTTGAAGCTGGCCACGCTGACCCAGACGCTGGATAGCGCCAAGAAGCAGGAGACGACCTTGAGGGAGGAGATCAAGGCCAACGAAGAGCTGCTAACGAGGGCCGCCGAGACTCAAAACACCTTCAGGGCTACGGTGGAGCTCTGGACAGAGGGCCTCGTAAACATTGCCGCAGTTATCGACGAGGAGCTGGCGCAACTGGAAATGGAGGGCTTCGGGTACTCCTCCGACGCGAACCTCCAGCCCAGCGCCAAGCTCACTCTGTTCTTCAAGGGCGTGGCGACGACCCTCCAGCAACTCCGGGAAAGAATCCAAAGCAGCTGGCCGACGAGTCGCGCACGATCTGCGCCAGAGTTCTGGAGAAGGTGTTGGTGAAGGTGGCTTTCCACAACCCAGGCCTCAACCTCACCAACGTCCTCAAGAAGCTGCCCGCGGGTGCTGATCTTGAAGAGCTCAAGGCCCTTGTCGCACCCATTGTGGACAAGGTGAATGAAGTTAGGAGGGTTAACGGCGGCCGCGTAGACTAGACCGCCCATTTCTTCCTTTCCTTGCCGCTGCTAGACATGTTATGGGAACAATCCATTAGAGCGTGGCAAGTTATCTTTGTAATATAACTTTATCTTGGGCAGTATTTGCTATGTTATTTCCTTTACTTGACTCCTTCCTTTGTATGCTTTTACCCTACGCTTTTAGGGAACTTGCCGGCATAGGCACCCTTGCCGCGAGTGCTGAGTGCGGAACATCAGCAACCTGCTGGCGGTGCCACTTCCGGCAAGAAACCTTGTCGCAACTAGTTGCAGCACACTTAAGTTGTTCAGCAGACTCGAAACAAAGTAAGGGCGCAGCTAGCTACGAGTTGGTTCCTCCACGCACAGGTTTTCCATACAAAGCAGGGTCGTTTCAAGGAAGATAACTTAAAAAATTTCAAAACTGGTTGTGCTCAAACTTTGGCGACTTAGCTTTTATGTCTTTTGCTTCCCGGTAAGGTGAAACTTGCTTGAACGACGTCTGGTCCACACCATCATCTTCTCCTTCCCCCCCGGCAAACTTGTGCACGAGGGAACCTTTCCGTTTCTTCGAGAAAAATAAAGAAGAGAAAATAAAGATATGGAGCCTTAAGGCTCGTTATTGCTTACCGGGGGCAAGTGCTGCACAAAGTGTCAGATAATACATGCAAAAAATGAAAAAGCATGAAATTTTACAAGATGTGGGGAGCACATGATCTTTATTTATGCACGGGATCTGCGCCCGGCTTTGTACAAAGGGTTACATGCAACAGCGGCAAGGCTTGTACAAAAGGTGGTTGCCGGAACGGGTTCCGACAACCGCGCCTTATGGGTAAAACTTACGAAGATGCTCAATGTTCCAGGAGTTGCTCACCGGAGAGCCATCTTCGGTCTCTAGGCGGACAGTGCCAGGCCTAGTGACTCGCTTCACCCGATAAGGGCCTTCCCACTTCGGCGTCAACTTGTTGGAATTCTAGGCGGATTGAACGCGCCGAAGAACAAGGTCGCCTTCCTCGAGACTTCTGGCATTAACCTTGCGGCTATGGTAGCGGCGCAAAGCTTGCTGGTAGCGAGCAGCTCGTACAACAGCCTGAAGATGATCTTCCTCAAGGAGCAGCGCGTCATCTTGTCGCAGCTGCTCTTGCTCAAGCTCATCATAAGCGAGCACTCGAGGCGATCCGTATATGAGTTCCGTGGGGAGAACTGCCTCTGCTCCATAAACTAGAGCGGAAGGCGGCTGGCCAGTGGCTCGATTTGGCGTCGTCCTGATCGACCAAAGAACCACCGGCAGCTCCTCAATCCAGTTCTTTCCGCACTTGTGCAGCCTGTCGGAAGTCCTGGTCTTGAGGCCGCGCAGCACTTCAGCGTTTGCCCTCTCCGCTTGACCGTTGCTTCTCGGACGGGCAACAGAAGCGAAGCAGACCTTGGCGCGAAGGTCTTGGACGTACTGCATGAAGGTGCGGCTCGTGAATTGCGTGCCGTTGTCGGTGATGATCCTGTTAGGGACTCCGAAACGGCAAACAATCGACCTGAAGAACTCGACTGCTGACTGTGCTGTCACCTTCCTCACTGCTTCCACTTCCGGCCACTTTGTGAACTTGTCGATTGCAACGTACAAGTAATCAAATCCCCCGACAGCCCGGGGAAAGGGCCGAGGATGTCGAGCCCCTAGACTGAAAATGGCTAGGATAAAGGGATCGTCTGGAGAGCTTGAGCTGGCTGGTGTATCTGCTTGGAATGGAACTGGCACGCTTCACACTTGGTTACTTGTGCAGTTGCATCTTGGAGGGCTGTTGGCCAAAAGAAACCTTGCCGGAATGCCTTGCCGGCAAGTGCTCTTGCGCCAATGTGGTGACCACATATGCCTCCATGTATCTCCGCCAACAGCTCCTGTCCATCTTCCTGGGGAATGCACTTCAATTTCACTCCGTTGAATCTTCTTCTGTACAGCATGTCGTTGACAAACTGGTACATACTTGATTGTCGGGCTACTCTCTCCGCTTCTTCTTGCTCTTCGGGAAGCTCTCCTGTCTGAAGGAAATGGACAATCTGTTGTGCCCATGCCAGAGCTTGTGGCTCGACAACAAGGACTAAAGGCACCTATGCTGCTGCGGGAACATCCGCTTCTACGGCAAGGGCATGTGGCTCGGCCGGAGCTTGATGTTCCCCGGCAAGCTTACCGGAGAAAAACTTGTCGGGAGCGTCTGCTTCAACGAAACAAACCTTAGGGCTTGTCGGAGCGGACTATTCCTCAGCACTCTTGGCATTGATCTTGGGGACTTTCTTGGCGGCGGCTTCGGGGAGCTCTGCCGGAAAGTAGTCACCGGAAATCAACTTCCTTTTCTTGCTCTGTCCAGTTGATGGTGTTATAGATGGTTGAGTCAGCTTGAGCACAAAGATCCCTGGTTCCACAGGTAACTTAAGTGCGGCGCACTTTGATAGGCTATCTGCAATGTCGTTCTGAGCTCTCGGAACATGTTCCATCTGTAGGCCGTCAAAGTGTTCTTACAACTTTCTCACTTCATCAATGTAAGCTTCCATCAACGGACTCTGGTAATCTTTGTTCACTTGGCGGACGACAAGCTGCGAGTCACCCCTGACAATGAGCTTCTTGATCCCAATGTCTGCAGCGATCCTGAGTCCGGCAAGCAAACCTTCATACTCTGCAGTATTGTTTGTTGCTTGCTCCTTGGGAAAGCACATCTGGATCACGTACTTGAGGTGCTCTCCGGTGGGTGTGACAAGTAACACGCCTGCACCGGCGCCTTGCAGCGAGAAGGCACCATCAAAGTACATGATCCATTCTTTGTTTGCCTCCTTGACGGGGATGCTCATTTCCGGAATTTCTTCATCAGGTGTTGGCGCCCATTCTGGTATGAATTCTGCCAATGCTCGGCTCTGGATAGTTGAAGTACTCTCAAACTTGAGGCCGAAGCTTGACAGTTCCAGTGCCCACTCGACAATCCTGCCTGTTGCTTCTGGATTCTGCAATATTCTCTTCAACGGAAAGCGAGTGACAACTGTGATCTCATGTGCTTGAAAGTAATGGCGCAGCTTCCTCGAGGCCATGAGAAGGCCGAAAAGCAACTTCTGCACACCAGAGTACCTTGATCTAGCCCCCTGCAGAAGGGAGCTGACAAAGTAAACTGGGCGCTGCACCATCTTCTTACGCTTCTCTTCTTGTGGCTGCACAGATCCATCCTTGTCGGGACCAGAGCTTGTCGGGGAAGCCCCCTGCTTGTCGCTGGACGCGCTTGCCGTGGTTGCTGGCTCATCATCTGCCTCCCTTTCCGCTACTAACGCAGCACTAACCACTTGATTGGTTGCCGCTAGATATAGCAGCAACTTCTCTTGCGGCTTAGGTGCGACAAGTATTGGAGTGGAGGACAGGTATCTCTTCAAGTCCTGCAGCGCAGCCTCCGCTTCCGGGGTCCATTTCATTGGACCTGCCTTTTTCAATATTTTGAAAAATGGCAGGGCGCGCTCAGTAGACTTAGAGATGAACCTGCTGAGAGCAGCCACGCAGCCGGCAAGCCTTCATACATCCTTGACGCGCTTCGGTGCTTCGATCTGCTCGATGGCCTTGATCTTGTCGGGATTGGCTTCAATCCCCCGCTGAGATACGAAGAACCCGAGAAGCTTGCCGGAGGGAACTCCAAACACACACTTCTCGGGGTTCAATTTGAGATTGATCTTGCACAGATTTGCAAAGGTCTCGTCCAAATCTTGGATCAGAGTTGCTTTGTCCTTGCTCTTGACCACTATGGCATCCATGTAAGCTTCTACATTTCTGTGCAACTGTGGCTCAAAAGCATGACTGACTACTCTTGCAAATGTTGAACCTGCATTCTTCAAACCGAATGGCATCCGTACGAAACAGTACGTGCCACACGGGGTGATGAATGCGGTCTTCTCCTCATCTTCTTCTGCCATGAAGATTTGATGATATCCTGAATATGCATCAAGGAACGACAGCAGATCACATCCGGCCGTGGATTCAACAATCTGGTCAATGCGAGGCAAGGGAAATGGGTCTTTGGGACAAGCTTTATTAACATCAGTAAAGTCAATACAAAGCCTCCATTTCCCGTTTGCCTTGCGCACGACTACAGGATTGGCCAGCCACGTAGGATGGAGCACTCCTCTGACAAGCCCTGCTGCTTCCAACTTCTTGATCTCTTCTGCAATGAATTCTTGACGCTCCACTACTTGTTTCCTAACTCTCTGCTTGACGGGCCGCGCTTGAGGACAGACGGCAAGGTGGTGCTCAATTACTTTCCTGGGAACACCGGGGATGTCAGACGGTTGCCATACAAACACGTCGACATTCGCCGGCAGGAAAGCAACGAGCGCGCTTTCCTATTTAGGGTCGAGCGTGGCACTGATGGTGAAGGTACCACCAGTGCCGTCCTCCTTGGCGGACACTTTCTTGGTCTCTGGTGAAGCTGTCTTTGCCTTCTTACACTTGCCGGTGGAGCTCGATGGTGCGTCCTCGACGGTAGCGCAGCACTCCGAAGAGGTGCGTTTGCCGGAGTGAGCGTCAGAGCTCTTGCCGGACCTGGTCTTCTTCTTCCCCCCGGGAGCTTCAGCGGCAAGTGGCTTGCGATCTGCTGCGGCTGCTGCTTCCCGGTAAATCTTGTCGGTACAGATAAGGGCATCCTTCTTGTCGCCAGGGACAGAAATGACACTTATCGGACCGGGCATCTTTAGCATGTTGTAGGCATAGTGAGAGGCTGCCATGAACTTGGCGAGCGCTGGACGACCGAGTATCCCATTGTAGGGCAATGGGAAATCAGCAACGTCAAAAATGACTTTCTCTGTTCTGAAGTTCAGCTCGCTGCCAAATGTCACTAGCAACATGATCTTCCCCTTCGGCTTGCTCCTTCCCGGATTGATTCCTTGGAATGTGCCGGTCTCTTCGAGCTCGCTGTCGGGGATCTGGAGCTTCTTGAGTACCGCAGAGGAGATCAGATTCAAGCCGGCCCCACCGTCAACCAGCATCTTTGTGACCTTGAGGTTGCGTATAGTTGGTGAAACCAACATCGGCAAGCACCCGACCACAGTTATGCGATCAGGGTGATCCTCAACATCAAAGATGATAGGCGTGCTGGACCACTTCAGAGGTTTGCGTGACTCAACCGATGGTTCTGCTGCATTAACTTCCCGCACCCACTGTTTGAGCTGGCGGTGCGAAGTATGCAGAGAAGCACCGCCGTCAACGCACAAAACCTCTGTGGCTTTCTGAAACTCCTGCTCGTCAGCCTCATCATCATCCATATCCTCATCTTCGTCCTCATCTTCGTCCTTGTCGCGGCCGCGGGGAGGTCTGTCTCCTTGCCGCTGCTTGGCCTTGCCGCGGCGTCCTCCCCGGCCGGGGCGCTTCTTGCCAGATCCACCAGTACCTTCCTGGGCCTTCTCCTTGTCGCGTCGCTCGTATTCAGCTTTCTGCAGTTCAACGAGCTGCTCAACTTTCTTGCAGGTCTGGAGATCATGACCCTTGGTGTGGTGGATCTTGCAGTACTGCTTGCCGGAGCCGTCCTTCTTGTCGGCGGCCACCACGGCCTCGCCGGAGTTACCAGCTTTGGCCTTCTCGGCGCCACCTTCGTTGCCAGACTGCTCGACGACTAGCACATCTTTTGCTTTCCTCTTCCTGTTGTTCCGCCGCCGGTTTTTCCTTGCCGGGGCGGCTTCTTCACTGTCAGATCTCCTGCTCCTGCATTCTCCCCGGGGAGTTTCCTCCCTTCTTCAGCACGTGCACACTTGTCAGCCAGGGCATATAGCTCGCTGACATCTTTGATCTTGCACATCGCCATCTCCTCCCTCATCCTGCGGTTTCGCACGTTCTGATGGAACGCGCTGATGAGCGCGGCAGGGTGGACGTCTGGGATGTTGCGCTGCACTTGGCTGAATCTCTGAATGTACTTGCGCAGGGGTTCTCCCTCCTTCTGGGCGAGCAGATGAAGATCGCTCTCCTGGCCATGGGGTTTGTGGCCACCTGTGAAGGCGCCGACAAACTGATGGCATAGATCTACCCATGAGGAGATGGAGTTGTCCGGCAAGTGCATGAGCCAGGATCTGACGTTGGGCTTGAGTACCAGCGGGAAGTAGTTGGCAAGGATCTTCTCGTCGCGCCCCCCGGCAGCTTGCACCGCGATGGTGTAGATGCTGAGGAACTCCGACGGATGCAACCTGCCGTCGTACTTCTCTTGTACATCTGGCTTGAAGTTCTTTGTGCTGGGCCACTGGACTTGCCGCAGCTCACGAGTGAACGCAGGGCAACCTACCGCGTACGGCAAGTCGCCTGGTTCCCCGGGCGCATGCATATCAACAGTGGGCCCAGCGCGCTGGTCTGACTGACGCCGCGCTTCTTCGACACTTGATACGGGTGCGACCATCTTCTTGTTGTCGTTCTTGAAGAACTTGGCGCTGATCACGATGAGCTCGCGGATCTGATGACGCTGTGGAGTCAGTGTCGAGGTTGACCCGGTGAGTCGGCGATCTTGGCCTTCGGGGTGGGGAGTGCACGGTGGTTGCACCCCCACCGGTCTTGTCGTCTCCGGCTCGTGCCTGGGCGTCTTGCCGCGGCTTTGATGTGCTCGGTTGCCGGGGAGTGTCGCCGTTGGCGAAGCCGATGAGGCTCTGAATGGTGGCCCTCCAATCGTCGATCTTGTCTGGCGCTGGAGGGTAATCTAGAAGCAGCTGGGCTCGGGCCAACGCTTCTTCTGGAGTCTTGGGTGGCGGCGGTGAACGGCGCGAGGAGCGAGATATGCTCGCACTTCTAACAATGTTAGAAGGAGCAGCATCTCGTCCAGGCGACCGTGCCGCGCTCGTGCCAGCATGTTGACGTGCATGCTGACCTTGAGCATCCCGAGATCCACCAGCTTGGCCTTGACCCAACGAACGTATGGTACCGCGGGTACCATGACATTGTCGGTCCCGCGCCTCCTGAGATGGGCGCGGTGCGTGTACGGACGCCGAGGTCTATGCAGCCTTGTCGTTGGACCTGGCAGCATCGTGAGCTCCCTCGTCGGCGCCCGTTCCTCCGCCGGCGTCTACTCCACCACCCTCTTGCTCCGGTGTCGGTGGGATCGACGCGGACGGACCAGCCACCTCCGAAGCCTTCTTCTTCGGTGGCTTGTCGATGAAGATGATGATGTAGCGCGCGCGAACACCGGATCAGGTTCACACAACCTCGATGCCCCCCTACCTGGCGCGCCAAAGATGTCGTGGGAACGAACACCTATGGGGCAGGGCCCCTTTTCGGTCCGGCAGGAGCGGAGGCCGCACGAAGAGTGGATTGAGGCGAAGCACGCGAGGGACTTTTACCCAGCTTCGGAGCTCTCCGGAGAGATAAAACTCCTACTGCTGCTTTGTGGTTGTATTATGTTCTTGCTCTAGAGCGTGAGCGTTCTGTAGTTTCGAATGAGTCGAACCCCCTCTACGTTGTGCATGGGCCTCCTTTTATAGGCTAAAGGGGTCACCGACAGGTGGCAACGCATGCAGGGGTAAAAGTGTAAAAGTTGTGGTTGGTACAACTGCTTCTACAGTGCACCCTACCTAACTCTGATGGCAGGGGACAAGAGCATTTAATGCCCGTCCGGTCGCCCAAACAGTGCAGAAAAGCGACCGTTAGGGGCGCCACCGTTCGCCACGATGGACATCTCGTCATCTTCGCTCGCCACCTCGCACCGGTTGGCTGCATAGCCGCCCGCCACGTGCGCCTGGAACAATCCTGTGATGACACGTCGACGGATGTGCTGGAGCGTGGGCACAGAGTGATGGCTTCGCCGCGGCAAGCGCCTTGCCGCGGTCGTTGACTTATCGCGCCCGGAAGCTTGTCGCTCGCCGGGCCTTGCCGGGACGCGCGGTGCATCGCGGCAAGCTCCTTGAAAAGCCTTGGTTGGCCTTCCCGGCAAGCTTCTCTTGCCGGGGCCTTGTCCTTCCCGGCAAGCTCCTCTTGCCGGGGCCTTGTCTTCTCAGTTAAAACACTTTGTTCTGAATGGCACCAATAGGAACTATGGAGGATCTTGGCGGTCACCCGGCAAGCCTTGCCGCGGGGTGCTGCGACTGCCCGTGCACAAGTTCGGGATACTAAGGTACCCCTACTTTAGTACACCGACAATTTTTCAATAAAAATGTCAAGGATATCCTTTACCATGCTTATTTTGCTAGTATACATGTTGCTGTTTGAAAACAGAAAGTTTACAATTGTTGCTAAAATTCCCTAGAAAAGTCAGAGAATGGTATAATGTTGAAACTTTTTGTATATTGAGATCTGATAGATCTTCTACAGCGTAGTATTTTTCTCATAATTTTTGGAGTTAGGTAAGTAGGATGAATCTTGCATTATTTACAGACTGTACTGTTTTGGCAGATTGCTGTTATGTTTGCATTGTTTGCATATGTTTGCTTGTTTAATGATTCTATTTGAGGATAGGAGTATTAAATATGCAGATGCATTTAGTATGCAATGTTGGATAATAATTTTAGTGATTTATTACAGTAGAAAATGATAAGGTTTTGCATTGGTTTATACTAACCTATCTCACGAGTTCTTGTTGAGTTTGGTGTGGATGAAGCTTTTGATAAAAAGAGAAACCATGATATGAGAGGAATTAAGGGGACACAAAAGTTCAAGCTTGGGGATGCCCAAGGCACACCAAGATAATATTTTAAGAAGTCTCAAGCATCTAAGCTTGGGGATGCCCCATTAGGCATCCCACCTTTCTTCTTCAACAACTATCGGCTAGTATCGGTTGAGCCTAAGTTTTTGCTTCTTCACATGAGTTGTGCTATCCTTGCAATGTCATTTTATTTTGTTTTGCTTGTTGTTTGAATAGAATACCAAGATCTGAAATTCTTAAATGAGAGAGAGTCTTCACATAGTTACATAATTATTTAGCTACTCATTGATCTTCACTTATACCTTTTTGGAGTAGTTTGTCATTTACTCGTGTGCTTCACTTATATCCTATGAGTAAATGGTTGAATGAGTTGAATGTCATAAATGAAATTATATATGTTTCATTTGCTTATCCCATGGGGAGTAATGACTTCACATCTAAGAAGTAGAGGTTGTAAATTTATTGAAGGTTAGCAAGCATTGTATTGATCATTTGAACAATTCATGAAAGAATATTGAAGGAAGAGAGATTTCACATATAAATATACTATCTTAGACATCTTTTATAATTGTGAGCACTCATTAAGTATGACATGCTAAAGAGTTGATGTTGGACAAGGAAGACAATGTAATGGGTTATGTTTTCTCACATCTCAGTTAAAGTATATTGTCATGGATCATTCAAACATGTTGAGCTTGCCTTTCCCCCTCATGCTAGCCAAATTCCTTGCACCAAGTAGAGATACTACTTGTGCTTCCAAATATCCTTAAACCCAGTTTTGCCATGAGAGTTCACCATACCTACCTATGGATTGAGTAAGATCCTTCAAGTAAGTTGTCATCGGTGCAAGCAATAAAAATTGCTCTCTAAATATGTCTGATCTATTAGTGTGAATAAAATAAGCTTTATACGATCTTGTTATGGAAGCAATAAAAGCGACCGACTGCATAATAAAGGTCCGTATACAAGTGGCAATATAAAGTGACATTCTTTTGCATTAAGATTTTGTGCATCCAACCATAAAAGTGCATGACAACCTCTGCTTCCCTCTGCGAAGGGCCTATCTTTTACTTTATGTCTTTTAGTTTATGCAAGAGTTAAGGTGATCTTCACCTTTCCCTTTTTCATTTTATCCTTTGGCAAGCACCTCATGTTGGAAAGATCCTGGTATATATATCCAATTGGATGTAAGTTAGCTTGAACTATTATTGTTGACATCACCCAAAGGTGAATACGTTGGGAGGCAACACTATATGGCCCTATCTTTCTCAGTGTCCGATTAAAACTCCATAACCATTAGTATTGCGTGAGTGTTAGCAATTGTGGAAGACTATATGATAGTTTAGTATGTGAAGTTTGCTAAATCAAAGCTCTGACATAGACCCTTCCTGAAAATAAGATGAATTGCAATTGTTTGATGACTAAGAACATAGTTTGCTAGTTTTCCAGAAAGTTTATGGTCTATGCTTTAACATGTGAATAGCTTGTTACTTGTTCGTGAGAAGTTTTATGAGATGAACTACTGTTACGACATATAATCATGCCAGAAAAGGTCATTGAAATTATCATTGATCAAACTTGTGCACCTTCTAGCATTCACACTTCATAAATTCTTTCGTTTATCATTTACCACCTGGAGGGCGAGCAGGAATTAAGCTTGGGGATGTTGATACGTCTCCAACGTATCTATAATTTATGAAGCATTCATGCTATTTTATTATCTGTTTTGAATGATTACGGGATTTATTATACACTTTTATATTACTTTTGGGACTAACCAATTAACCGGAGGCCTTGCCCATATTGCTGTTTTATTGCCTGTTTCAGTATTTCGAAGAAAAGGAATATCAAACGGAGTCCAAATGGAATGAAACCTTCGGAAGCGTTATTTTTGGAACAGATATGATCCAGGAGACTTGGAGTTGAAGTAAAGGAAGCTTCGAGGTGGCCACGAGATAGGAGGCACGCCCACCCCCCTGGGCACGCCCCCTATCTCGTGGGCCCCTCGAGCCTTCCCCGACCGACTTCTTTTGCCTATATACTCCTATATACCCTAAAAACATCGAAGTACAAGATAGATCGGGAGTTCCGCCGCGGCAAGCCTCTGTAGCCACCAAAAACCTCTCGGGAGCCCGTTCTGGCACCCTGCCGGAGGGGGATCCCTCACCGGTGGCCATCTTCATCATCTCGGCGCTCTCCATGATGAGGAGGGAGTAGTTCACCCTTGGGGCTGAGGGTATGTACTAGTAGCTATGTGTTTGATCTCTCTCTCTCTCTCCCGTGTACTTTCTATGGCACGATCTTGATGTATCGCGAGCTTTGCTATTATAGTTGGATGTTATGATGTTTCTCCCCCCTCTACTCTCTTGTGATGAATTGAGTTTTCCTCTTGAAGTTATCTTGTCGAATTGAGTCTTTAAGGATTTGAGAACACTTGATGTATGTCTTGCCGTGTTTATCTGTGGTGACAATGGGATATCACGTGATCCACCTGATGTATGTTTGGTGATCAACTTGCGGGTTCCACACATGAACCTATGCATAGGGGTTGGCACATGTTTTCGTCTTGACTCTTCGGTAGAAACTTTGGGGCACTCTTTGAAGTACTTTGTGTTGGTTGGATAGATGAATCTGCGATTGTGTGATGCATATCATATAACCATGCCCATGGATACTTGAGGTGACAATGGAGTATCTAGGTGACATTAGGGTTTTGGTTGATTTGTGTCTTAAGGTGTTATTCTAGTACGAACTCTTGAATAGATTGATCCGAAAGAATAACTTTGAGGTGGTTTCGTGCCCTACCATAATCTCTTCGTTTGTTCTCCGCTATTAGTGGCTTTGGAGTGACTCTTTGTTGCATGTTGAGGGATAGTTATATGATCCAAGTATGTTATTATTGTTGAGAGAACTTGCACTAGTGAAAGTATGAACCCTATGCCTTGTTTCCTAGCATTGCAATACCGTTTACGCTCACTTTTATCATTAGTTACCTTGCTGTTTTTATAATTTCAGATTACAAAAACCTATATCTACCATCCATATTGCACTTGTATCACCATCTCTTCGCTGAACTAGTGCACCTATACAATTTACCATTGTATTGGGTGTGTTGGGGACACAAGAGACTCTTTGTTATTTGGTTGCAGGGTTGTTTGAGAGAGACCATCTTCATCCTACGACTCCCACGGATTGATAAACCTTAGGTCATCCACTTGAGGGAAATTTGCTACTGTCCTACAAACCTCTGCACTTGGAGGCCCAACAACATCTACAAGAAGAAGGTTGCATAGTAGACATCAGGCGCCAGTAGCTCTAGGCCACACACGCCCCTAAGATAAACACCAAGGCACTGCTTCCCCGGCGTAATAGGTATACTAGCGCCTTTACACTGGGGAATGCTTCCGTTAATTGGGAATCAACCGGCCAGAAATTGAAATTCAGGGGGCGACGGACCTCTAGCTAAGGTGAAATAGTATATGAGGAGAAACCTTGTGCATCGCGAGTTACTAGGAACATCGAGTATGAAGAAGAAGTGGTGAACTAGTATCTTCTGTGGGATGAATACCGTGCAAGCAGACAGGTAAGAATTGCACGGATAATGGAAGAGGTGTACCCTTATCGGTTGCCAGTGTGGTGTTGATATGTTGCGGCGATCTTCTTGTTTTTCCCGAGGGAACCGATGTTTTGGAGAGCCGTGGATCCTTGGACAAACCCATGGCCAAATTGTTGACTGTGTTGCCGTGGCCGTATATCGGCGGAGGGGAAGCAGATCCGAGGAGGTGAAGGACGGCGTAGCAGGAACAGCTCCGGTGCGGTGGACGGTGGCGAAGTTGGAGCAGTAGCGGTGAGGCGCAGGACAGTGTGGTTGAACTGGCTCGGGTACGGACGGCTCGGCCTCGGCTTCAACTACTAGCCGTGGAGGGCGTTGCGGTTGAGGTTGCGGTGGACGACGACGTCGGGGTATCAGCTCCGGTGTGATGGAGGAAGGCGGTGGTTGATGCGTGGGATGGGGTGGCGGACGGAGGACGCCGGGGTTTCGCGGCTGGTGGAGAGGTAGTTTTGGCGCCCACAGAGTAGAATGGGGAATCGGACGGGTGGGGGGGAACCATGTTTCGGTCTGGATGCGCTTGTTTTTGGCTTTTTTGAACAGAAGATGGGACGCGCTTGTTTGAAATTTGGGGAAAGTACAAACTTTGCCCCCCTCTTAAATTTCGGACCTACTACGGTTCGGGGGTAGGATGGTAATCCCAGGTGTCCCAAATAGTGGGCGGGAGCGATTTCGGTCGCGCGCATGTGTGCTTAGGCGACCATTGTGTATGAATGTTTTTCGAAGGCGGTTGTGTGGCGTCTAGATGAAGATACAAACCTACCCCGGTTTAGACCTTTGGACGTCAGGCCGGTAGGTTTCACGGGTCGGAGTTATTAGAAAAGCAATTTCCTTGTACTACCAAACATTGGTCTCACGCGGTTTCGGGTGAGTAGAGGCTCTTTTGGCGCTTCATTCAAAATTTTGAAACACAAGAATTCACGTTTGGAGAACTCTTGAACTATGAGGATTGACCTAAATAGACAACGTTATGGATACGTTTTAATCCCATGACTAAAAGTAGTGGGACTAAAACTTGATAGCCTCACCCATGCTTGGATCCAAATACTAAAGAGACTAAAATCAAGTTAATGAGCATTTTCTCTAAACCCTCCAATCCAGAACTTGTTTGTGTTAAACGAGAGGAGTTAAATGAGGAGAGAGAGGACTAATCCACATTTTATTAGGGGTACCCTAGACTAAAAAAAATAGTCTCAAGACTAGTTTTAGCCCCTCTTTAGTTAGGGGTGCTTGGAACTTTATCCTCTTAAAGAGACTATTTTTAGTCAGACTAAAATAAGTCCCTTGGATCCAAGCACCCTCTATATTTGACCTTGTATGTTTGAAAACCTCATTAAATTATCCGCCTCTTTTTGAAATTTTGACACTTGAAAACCCTATAACTATGATTATTTTGGAATGGAGGAGCTAAATTTGAATCTGTTTTGTACACAACTACATATGCTATTATGTAAAAAAATCAGAGGCAAATATTGGTGCCCCCATAATTTAGGTATGATTTACAAATGCCATGATGTCAAATTCAAATAATTGAATGGACTTCATGTTGAATTTGAATTTTTTTAAACCACCTTAAGTTGAATTCAAATGTATGCCAGTTCATAGGTAGCTATTTATAATGTTCATTGTGTAAGTTTCGTATGTATAATGTGCTTTACACACACAACATGAACTATACTCACATTTATATTCGATTGCTAAAGCGATGCATTGTCTGGAGTTCAAAATACTAACAATGTGCATCAACTGTGTCGAATAATAACATAGACATGCTCAAATTCAATAGAATCTAGATGTCTGATGGATCAATGACCGCTCCTTACGCGAATTGCAAATATCATGATCCCATCCTAATATTTGGATACAATTTATATCTTCAATCAATGTGTACAGCAGTCTTTTACATGTAGTTTCACTCTCCATCGGTGGTCTCTCACACATGCTCACACACTCTCTCCCGACGTGTCTTTCTCGCACACATGCTCTAGATATAACCCTCCCTCCCTCTCGTAACCATTTACAACTGTTTTCACTAACCTTTATCACAAGCACTCTTCCTCTCGTAAGCATACACATGCACAATGCCCATCGACCCTTTCTATATACATGGACCTGCCTACGTGTATCATGTATGCACATTATCTTTAGGCCTGTCTCTCATGCATTGTCTCACACCTCTCTTCCTAATCGACGAGTATGATTCTAGCAGAGCATTCTGTAGGATGGCCCTTAAAGTTAGGTTGGATGAATAGTAATATCAGAGATGAAGGGGTTACCTTAGTCCGAGAACCTAGGGTTACAAATCCTAGATGGCTTTGTTAGTGGACACAGAGTCCTTCACAGTTCTGCTATCTTTGTCTTGTACGACTAGTCATCCATGGGTCTTCCTAAATGCGTCACGGGCCGACCAATGCGGCGCAGGACGGAACCGAACAAAGGGCCTCACCTCGACCCACCGGACCTCACGCGGTGACACACCCTCTGCCCCCACGTCTCGTTATCTTCTCACACCCACACATACCAACACAAACACCACACACACACAAAAATTCTCCTGGTGCCTCTATTCCCTCCACCCTTGCATATACACACTCAAGGGAAGGGAATCTCTCATCGTGACATCATATTCGTCTCTCTCTCTCTCTAGACCACTCTCATTTCTCGTGCTATCTCTCCCACGCCCCCGCCCCACAACGGCCCCTCTATCCATGCCTCTCTTGAATACGTAATACACACACATACCTCTCTAGGCCCCGCCAAATGCATCAACTGCACATTCACACATGTTACATCACGTACCCCATTGATCTAAAAAGCCCTCTCTTCACGTTTATTTCGCATACAACATTCCTTTTGAATAAAGTGTGGCAAAAAAATTATTTTAGAGTTTCTACATATATACAACATTACAAAGTTATATGGAGGAGTACGAACACTAATTTGCATTGCATGGTGCCCACAATGATATTTATTCCGCACTGTGAATTTGTATATTTTTATACTATATAAAAAGTTAGTCATAATAAAGAGAAACGAAGAGCATCTCTCTTTCCATCGCATACCCCCCTGTACGCCCCTTTCACGTATGCACACAGAACTATCTCCAGGTCCTCTAAAAGTAAGCCCCCAGAAAATTCACGCATGTTTCATCTTTCTCTCGCGATATATGCAATGACGATCATTGTATTTGAAGAGAAAGCACGATACATACATTAGACTTCAAAATCCACTCATTACGGTCACCATTTACGTTTAGTGGTTATTATACAGTCACGGGCTCACCGTACAACTCCGTATTTGCTCAAGACATGAGTAGTTGACCAGTTAAACGCTCCACGTGGCACCTCTAGTGTTGCATCACATTATCTCACTACCATCATGCCCACCTGTCGGCTTGTATCTACTCTACATCTATACTCTTATAAAATACATAAAATACACTCTTATAAAAAATAGAGTTGGTGATGATGGTGTGCCTGCCATCCTGCAATATAGGTCGTCCGATTTATATCTGGCGGACAGGAAAGAAACTATGGCAATTTTGCAAAAAGGTACCCACACACCTCTGCACATTTGCAAATAAGGTCTTCCCTTGTTCATCCTTTTCTCTCACAAGATAAACTAGTCATACAAATGCATCTTGATGTTACATGCAACGCACGGGCATCTATCTAGTAAGAATGAAAACAAACGACAAAAAAATATTTGGACGATGGTTCGAAGTCATGACTGCGGGCACAACGGACAAGGTGGCCTTGTATTGGTATGCTGAGCCATATGTTTTAACACACAGGAGCTGGTGTGGTGATTATACACACACACACACGCATGCACACGAACTGCATGCACGCAATACTCACACAAAACATGCACCCACGCACGCATGCAACACTCACACGTACACATGCAGCCACACACGCACGCAACACTCACACGCACACACGCACGCATGCATGCACACACCAGTACACCACACGACCAACACACACTCTCATGCTCAAGTGCTCAACCTACACGTGCATGCGCACACATCAGGCCCTGACAGACACATACACAACCAGGTGATTCCCGCGCACGGGTTGGAGTCTTGTCGCGCCTGCATAAATTTGTGTTTATCTGACCTTTTCCCTATGCGAACTGATAGGTGGGACCCACAAGGAACATGGTCAATTTAACTAGTCAACATGGCGCCATGCAGACTATTTGGCCGGTCAACAGAGTGCAATCCGATGTTGAACCATGAACAAGTGCCGTATAATCACCGCAAAATGTAAGTGACCGTAATCATCTTATTCTGAAGTTCGGTGACCGTATTACGCTTTTCTCTCTGTAGGCCCTCCAAAACTACATCTCTACACGTTCTCGCATGTTACATCTAATAGCTATGCAATACAACACTAATACTACACTCTAACACAATAAATCATATGTTTTTTTAGTTTTACTATCATATTGTTACTTAGACCTCTCCCAATGCATTGGTGCTAAAGTGGGGTGCTAAGTGCATTAAAATGCTTAGCAACTAATGTCCCCAATGCGTCGGTGCTTAGGTTTTGTAGCTAAGCCTTCTCTATTCAATTGTTTAGTAATAAAACTCCTTCATGTATTGGTTGGTACTACCTCCATCCGAGTTTATTGGTCCCCCATTGTATTTCGTGCCAAATTTTGACCATAATCCTCTCTCTCCTCTTTAATTGCTTTGCCACATCATTTTTCTGCCTATGGGGCATCCTTAGCACCTGTACACCATGGAGCACTGGGAAAGGCCTTAATTATTCAGCTTGCATACATTAAAATTGCCTTTGAAATGTATGTCCAGTATCATCTACCGCGCGGGAAAAACCCGCCCTTTCCTGTTTAATCGGGTTTGTATCGATGGATCATGTGAAATAGCAAAACTATAGTACTATATAGTACAAGTGACAGTTCACTGGGCCGTCGTGTCGTGTACTCCTCCGTTGTAAGAGTGGAGCACTCGCTTTCATAAATCTTCTAGTCCCTTTCGCTGACATGTGGGACATCAAGCTACCGGGTCCACGTGCCATACCAGAATACAGTGCAGAGCAGCCGGGGTGAAGCACCCCAGTCATGGCGCCGGCGTAGTAATGAGCAATGAGGCGTCAAGTCACAAAGTTGCACCTTTCCCTGAGTTAAGTTGGAGGGACGAAGTAATAATGCTAAAGAAAAGAAGTTGGAGGGATGAAGCAACCATCGTTTCACTCGTTGCTGAATCCGCTTGTCCCTCATCTTCTTCAACTTAACCCCGTGTTGCTTCTGTCGTTGTTCTGCCTCATGTGGGACGTGGATCGGCTTGGTAAAGCACTGACACAGGGGGACCACATGTTAGCAAACCGCCAGGACAACGTCCTATAAAAATAAGAAACCTCCCCCGCCATCCGCGCGGCAAAATCACTTCCTTTTTACTAATCTTGATTCTATAATTTTTTAGATCAATATAACTGAGATTTGTATAGATAGCACACAGGAGCAAAACCAAGTGGTACGATTAAGGGCATCCACAATGTGTAGCCAAATGTGAAAATGGCTTTTGGCATCGTGGGAACCATTGTGGACGGTGTTGCCAAAGCCAAAAAGATGGAACCGAAGCTCCCTGATTGATTGATTGAAGGAATAGAAAAATGCAACATATCTCCTCTTTCTCCCATGCTTGGACGCATGTAGTACAGTATAGAGCACAGAGTCTACTCCCCTGTCCCTTATATCACAAATCACAAAGCAGTGAGGCGTCAAATCACAAAAGCACGCACGAAGCAACCATCATTTCACTCTTCGCTGAATCCGCTTCTCCATCGTCTTCTTCGAGAAACCATCTCACCGCACTAAGCTGGATGGACGACGCTATTCTGTACTCCTAGTAGTACTAGTTCTTTGGTTCAACGGACTTCCTGGATGCAAATAAGGCGGTTGTCTCGGCTTGCAGGCGGCACTTGTGAACGACTTACCGTGGTCTCCCTCAATGGTGTTCTCCGTCGAACGCAGTTCGCCAAACCACAAAAAAAAGATCTCGTCGACGTCACCGCAATGGGGAAGGAAGTGAAATATAGTTACTACCTCCATTTGTTTTCTACACAAGGCTAGTATATCAAAATTACAATTTGCAAAAGGCCACTAACACTAATCGAGGCAAAATTGATGGGGTTTGCCTCGTACTAGCAACCAAGGACATTAATATCCCCTGCATGCATGCGGAAGTGAGAAGTTTGGTTTGCATGGTGCTGCATTAATCAAGCGATGAGGAGTGAGATGGTTAGCTCTTTGGCCTTTGTAGAAAAAAATATGCATTAATTGACACGTGAAACGAGAATTCGTATCGATTAAATCCTGCGAAGGAAAACCCCGCCTTTCTTTTTTAACACTAGTACTCCTAGTACGTACGTACTAATCCTGTTTGGGTCTAGGCCTTGCATTGCCAAACTTCGCCACACATTTTTCCCAAGCTTGCCTAAAGTTTTCAAAATGGGAAGGAGGTACACTTGCGCACGGCTGTCGCGGTCGCACCGCACCCTCACACGGTCGCTCCTGCATGCCGCGGTGGCACCGCACCCTCACATAGTCGTTCCTGCATGCCGCAAACCCAACCAAGGGAACGCACCCTCACTGACACGTGTTGTCGCATGTGAACAAACCAAACTCATCCATCCTACCGTTGAAACATAATTTTCGTTAATAGAGTATGTTTATCCAGCCGCATGTTGGGGAGTATCCGTATGGCCTGTGCGGTGGTCTGTTGGGGAAGAAGAAGAGGTGACGAAGAAGGAAAGAAGGGTTAGGAGACGTAGGATATTCATCCAACCCCCTGAAATGGTAGACTGACCCAAGTCAGGCGACTTGCATAACAAATATATGTTTTTACACAGCAAAAGATCCATAAAAACAACAACATAAAAACCATCACTGCTCGCGGAACGAGGCGGCCTCGTCGTCTTTGGCTGCCGGCGCGAACCATCCGTAGCTGCCGACGTGTGTCTCTGCACCGTGGTTGTCCTCGGCCTCCAGCTACTCGTCCGCACGGAGCGTGCGGGCGCTCTGCACGGACGAGAGCACAGACCAGTTCAAGTCGAGGACGTCCGGTTCTGACTGCAGGAGGGCCTCGATGGCAGCGGCATCCGTGCGCTCTGCGTCGAGTCGAGCCTCTGCCGCCCGGTTCAAGTCCAGGACGTCCGGTTCCGCCTACAAGAGGGCCTTGATGGCAGCGGCATCCGTGCGCTCCGCCTCAAGTTGAGCCTCCTCCACCTAGTTCACATCCACGACATCCGGTTCCGCCTGCAGGAGAGCCTTGATGGCAGCGTCATGCGCGCGCTCCGCGTTGAGTTGAGCCTCTGCCTTCCGGTCCTCCTTTAGTATCGCCATGTTGAACCGCTAGCTGGTCCCCCTGCACCATGGGGGACTCGGACGCCGGCACGAAGTCGACGTCCATCGTCTCATACCCATCGGGGGCCTTCTGTGCCGCGACCTCCGCCATGAACATTGGATCGGCTTCCTCC
This sequence comes from Triticum dicoccoides, assembly GCF_002162155.2. Classification (NCBI taxonomy): domain Eukaryota; kingdom Viridiplantae; phylum Streptophyta; class Magnoliopsida; order Poales; family Poaceae; genus Triticum; species Triticum dicoccoides. Next base: position 355,938,876 of record NC_041381.1, on the reverse strand, counting down.
TCCTCGTAGCTTGGCTCCAGAGAACTCGGGGATTGGCCCGCCGCAAAGCGAGCTTGGGAACGGAGGTCTGTGGCGCTGACCGCCGCCGCGATTTCTGCGCGGCGCTCCGGCGTCAACATCTTGTAGTAAGTGATCTTGCAGCGCACCATGGATTTCCGATGAACTAGGGAATGCTTGATGCGGGCTAGGGGATCGAAAGGTGGGGGAATGGGTTGGAGATTAGGTGTGGTTTTAGGGCAGTGGCTGACATAGGCCGAGCAGTGAAGGTTCTGGTGTGAATAGTGGTTCCGGTGACGACCGGTCAATCGATTTTGACTATACATCGCTCTTGTCGCGTTCGCGTTGCAGCCCGACACGCTGGACCCTCCACGTCGCTCACCAAATGGAACGCGCTTCGTCTTGCATTTTCACTCACTTGTGGGACCGCAGTTGAGAGCAAACTGACATCCCTCCCCCTCCCCCGCCTGCGTCATTTATTACACTACCACTCCCTCCGTTTTATGTGGAGTAAATAAAATCAGAGGGAGTATACTATGGATGAAGATCCCCTGACGTGGCCGAACCCATTGAGTAACTAACATGCGGGGCCTAGCAAGCATGGGTCCGCCGGTAAGTGACCGAAAGGGAGGGTAAGGCAGGGATACCTACGTCAGAGGATCCACTTCCACTGCTACTCCCTCCTTCCATTTACTATATAGGGCCTAATGCATTTTTCGAGGCTAACTTTGACCAAATGTTAGAGTAATAATATATGGCATGCAACTTACACAAAGCATACGGTCAAATTCGTATGTGAAAGGAGTTTCCAATGATATAATTTTCACAATATACATCTCATGTACTATTAATCTTGTCAATAGTCAAATGCGGTTTTAAAAACACATTAGAGCATGGTTAATAATATAGCCAGTCCCTGGCTATGAGGGACTGCCATGTCATCTATAGCCATCATCTATTATATGCACTCATACGGTAGTGTGGGTTATAAGGTTGGCTATTTCCTGTAAAAATATATATAAGGTTGGCTATTGTATTAGTACTTTTTTCCATCTCCTCTCTATCTCTTTCTTCATATTTATTGTATTTAACTAGGAATGCATATATAGCTAAGGCTCTTGCATGAGAGCTCACTCCCCTTACTTTTTCACATCTCTCTCCTCCACATAGGCCCTATATAAATGGAAGGAGGGAGTACTACTATGAGCACTGCATACTCTAGTACAGATGTTGTCAGTAATCCACATGTACTATTGGACAGGGATCCTAAAAAAGTTACTATTGGACTGGCTATATGTGGAGAAATCCTAGTAGGAAGAGCATGCACGAGAACAAGCACATTCACGTGGTTGAAAACAAATTGGAAACCATCTCGAGTACAAATCTTGGAGTACGTACAAATCTAACAATATTGATTGGGCGTTGTTGAATGTTGATACTTTTTTGATCAAAGTAGAGATACTTTGACTACACATAAAACTTATATGTAAACTAGAAAGGATATGAGGGAGTATATTGTATGTTCAAAAATGAAACGAACATTGAATACCCTTTATATATGATTTGCGGATGCTATGATCACCGGTTCAAAATTTTGAATCCGCCTTAGGTATAACGTGCCCCCACTCGTTCTCTCTCGATTTCATCTCGGGGTCCGGAGATCGATTGAAAGAGGACTAGGGTGGGTACATGCGAATGATACTCGGTGGAATGTTCAAATGAGGCATGCGGGAGGATGGACTCGACCGGAGGGCGACATGATCGATGGAGAAGAGGGTTGGAGAGCGATGAGAAATAAGCAAACGCCACATGATTATACTTGAACAGCTCAAATAAACAATAAATTGTCTCTCTTGGCCTACATAGTGAAAGGCCTAATGCGCAACATGGAGCACTGACGCTCGAATATGGCCGGGAAAACACGGAAACCGACATGTGGGGCACACCCGTTGGGACGACGTAGCGCAGACTAGTCCAATGGAGGAGCTGGCCCATGACCTCCTCGCCACTGACAATCGTTCATGTGGGTTGTTGGGGCCAACAACGTGGCGCAGCTCCAGCACCGCCTCTGGACACGGTGACCGTGGTGAGCGACACGCTCATATCGTTGCTAGACACGGTCGGTTTCAGTGTGCCGAGGGTGGCATTGGTGTTGTGGCACGACCAACAGTATGTTTGGTTTGTGCCCAAGGTTGCCCCATCAAAGCATTGGGTAGCCAAAATTTTGGTTAAGGTATTGGTTGCCCATGATTTGGCCGACATTGGCAAGAAAAATGAACTAGAGTTGGCTAGAGTTCATTGGCATGCCAAAAAAATAGCAACCATCCAAACAAAGACCAATCTTTGGGTCATGACCAAAATTTTGGTAAGGTGCACTTTGGCCACAATCCAAACACACCCCAACACCCGGCTCGTTGAGGATGCACGGGGTGCCGCGACGCGTCCGCGGAGTGGTGTAGTGTGGCCAACTGCATCCTCAGGACCTGAGACCATGCCGGGTTGTCTTGCTTTTTCAATGACATGCGAGGATCACATGTGAGCAAAGGGCATCTCCAACGTTGCCACGACCGCAGCTGACTACCCTGGCACACCAAAACCCTCGTCCCTCGTGCCGTTGCGCGGTGCGTTCCCAGCAAGCGCCAGCTGCCCGCATTCATGACGTCCGTTCGTATGTCGTTGTTAAGAGGCTCGGTGCCTGAGGAACCAACTCCGATGACTTAATGACGCACCAGGATGCTTGGCCTCACCGGAATGCGCTACTTAAAGCGGCAACGCCCAGCTAACCTCCACACCATAGCGCATCGTCCTCCTACCTGGCACCACATCTGCCATGACTGCAAGTGCGAACGCTCTGTGGGAGAGCTTGTCTTCGGGGATGAAGCTCGAGGTTGCCGCCCTCGCTCAAGTCACCTCTCGCGACGCAATAGCGGCGTAGCCGGACGCGGACATGACCGCACAAGCGGTGGCCACGCTGCCGGCCAACGACGGGAGCACCGTCAGCCACACGTCCTACTTGCCGCCGTCCAACATACGGCACCGCCGAGGTCGGGGAGTCCTCTGAGGATGAGTAGGGCATGGGAGGCTGCAGGGCATGGTGTGCCAACTGGCCGGTCTGTATCCCGTGTTCTACTCTTCCTCGCCGGAGACCGCACCTTCACTTCACGGGTCTTGAACCCCGCCCCCGTACATAGATATCGCAGATGGAGGATGTCGGTCACCGCCGTAGAATAGGTTTAGGCCCGGGTTTCTTATTTTTCTATCCTATAAAAGTTCAAAATGTAATGAAAATCTGCCGTGTTTGCATTAATCTCGGCCGGTGTATATGAACTTTCACAATAATATAGTATATTGTAGGAGTACTAGCAAGATGCCCGTGCGTTGCACGGAAGATCAAGATATTGTGGGAGAAAAGGATGAACGAGGGAAAGCCTTATCTGCAAATGTGGAGAGGAGTGAAGGTAAATTGTCATAGTTTCCTTCCTATCCATTAGATATAGATCGGACGGCCTATATTGCAGGATGACGCGCACACCATCATCACCAACTTTGCTTTTTATGGAACCGAGACAAATCTAACATGCGAAGTAAAATAAACACATATGGTCTACACATACACAACTTATCTTAGGCACTCCAATAGTACGTCCACTACACATTCACGCATTTCACATCTTTCTACATCTACGTGAACCTACGAAAGGGTTAACGTAAATTGCCTCTCTCTCTCCTCCCCTGATTTTCATGGTGGTGGGCCCCTCCCTCCCCCCAATCTACAATCAACAGCTCACATGTTTCACATTATGTTAATTACGTAACTGGGATTATGTAGGTGTAGCATTACTCGTCCTAAAAAACCCAACTAAGCCAACCTCCCAGCATATCATGCGGGAAAAGACCCGGCCACGCCGTTTTAGTCGGGATTACTAGATTACTAGTAGTAGTATCAATGGATCGCGCGAAGAAACAATTTTTTTTGAGGGGGCGAAGCACCTAGTTTAAAAGGAAAAAATGCGGTACACTCACAGCACTCCTGTCGTGGTCGCATTGCACCCCACACACGTTCGGTCCTGCACACGGCTCACGCAAACGGAACGCGCTTTGGCTTGCCTCTTCTCTGACACGTGGGACTGCATTTGGAGAAACCGACGATGCGCCAAACTCCCCCCGCCCACCGCGCGAAAATCCTCCCCCCCAACCCAAAAATTCCCACCAAATCCGATTCAACCACCCATCGGCCAACTAGCCAATAATATTCCCCAAACC